>NC_051234.1:18032480-18389980 GCF_015220715.1 Pygocentrus nattereri | reverse complement strand
ACAAACTAAGTAAGTCGCTTAGATATATGGCCCCTGAATTAGTATCAACTAAGAAATGTAATAAGTTTGTATACTTTTTTAACACTAAAATCAATTATATCAAACAAACCATTAGCACATCTATATCCACCAGAGCTCATGTCCTCTCCATCACTACATAAAGATATCATGGTTAAAATGTCCCAATTTAGTGATATGAATAATGAAGTTTTAATTGATACAGTGAGTCATCTCAAGTCCTCCACTTGTAGACTTGACGTGTTACCAGCCAATATTTTAAAGAACTTGTTTCACTCATTAACAGCAAACACACTCCACATAGTACAAACTTCACATGTTGGCCTTTTCCTAACAGCTTCAGTTGTGAAGCCTTTCTTAAAAACCAAACAATATGAGAGCAACTCCACAGAGTAATAACAGACCGAACTCAAATCTACCTTTCATTGGAAAAAAATTTAAGCAGCTTGCTGGCTTTCTGTCCTTAAATAGCTATGTAAACCAAGGGGTGCCAAAACTTATCCGAAAAGGGGCAGTGTGGCTGCAGATTTTCATTGCAACAAAGCAGGAGCATTTGTTTGAAGACAGAGACTGACTGATTAAACAAGTGAATCAGGTGTGCTGTTCTTGTCTGGAATGAAAACCCACACTAGCCCTTTGTGGAAAAGATTTAGACAAATTTCAGTCAGGTTTGCAGCCTAATTATAGTACTGATACAGCTCTGATTAAGGTTATTAATGACATTCATTTAAATATAGACTACTGCTTGATCTCAGTGCTTCTGGGTTGCGGTAGGTGGAGCTGGAGCCCATCCCAGCAGTCATTGGGTAGAAGGCAGGATACACCATGAACAGGTCACCTTTGATACCATTGACCACAAAATTCTCAAAGATAGACTTAAGAATTGGGTTGGTCTCACAGGAACTGTCCTAAAATGGCTCTGAGAGAGTGCCAGTGACCTGTGGTGTCCCCAAGGGTTCAATTCTTGGGCCACTCTAATTTATACATGCTGCTTCTTGGCCAAATACTAGAAGACTAGAAGGGTATATCTTACCACAGCTATGCAGATGATACTCAGATCTAATTGGCCCTCTCCCCAAACAGCTGTGGTCCCCTTGACTCACTTTGCCTTGAGCTCATCACTACCTGGATGGAACGAAACTTTCTGCAGTTGAATAAACATAAAACAGAGATTATGCCTATTTAGATTCAAGATCCCTAAAATCTAAAGAACTAGCATGTAATTTTAGTGTACTAATGGCATCTTAGTTTTAGCAGTCATGTTAAAGCAATTACTAAATCAGCATTTTATCACCTTAAAAACTTCCTGACTAAACCAGACCTGGAGAAATGTATCCACATCTTTATTTCAGGTAGGATTGATTACTGTAATGGTCTCCTAACTGGAACTAACACCCCCCCCCCCCCCCCCCCCCCCCCCCCCCCACCACCACCACCACCATTATATTACATATTATTACTGGCCTCTAAATCACTGAACAGCGTAGGCCCAGCACATTTATCTGATATGCTGCAGTGATCTGAGCCGAGCAGAAATCTCAGATCTCTAGGAACTAGTCAGTCCTGTCGAATGAAAAGACTAAACATAAAGCTGTGTTTAGATACTAGTGCTCTGGACAATATAAGATATATATGAGAGAATATAAGAGAAGTTAATTATCTTTCTCATTTGAAATTTCTATTCTGTTTCACTTTCTGTTTCACATGACAGTGAGACAGTATGACTGTAATGACAGTGATATTGTATGATCTTATAATAGTGATATTGTACTCTTGTTTGACAGTATGACTGATTCGTTATTGCTGTATGACAGTGATCCTCTATCACTATGTACCTTCTTGACAGTAAGTCTGCTTGACAGTATGACTGTGACAGTATGGCTGTATTTCTGTATGACTATGATGGTGATACTGTGCTGAGTGTGCTTTACTGTACAGAAATATTACACAGCACACTTCATGGCCATTAAGATATCATCTGCCTTGAAGCTCTATGAATAGCATGGTGAGATTATGGCTGTGAAGTGCATCGCTTTCACAAACTCACCAAGGAATGTGGAGTGGAGTGACGCTAATGGACACAAGTAGACTTTTCTCCGCCAACATATAGGTGGTTGATGTGCAGAGTGGAATTTTGCACTTTTCTACTGATAGAGGAACTTTTTTTTAATTTAAAAATTAAAAAGTAATTTCCTTTCCTGTAAAAATTACTGATGTTCTTAGTGACCTTGATTTGCAACTTTAACGCTGTAATTAATTAATCTCACTAATCTGGCTATTTAATTAAAATATCCAGTTTTGTGGTATTACTTAGTATGTGCTACAAAATTAGGCTTTTTATTTAATTAGCTCTGTGTTTATCCTGGAACCTCTTCTAACCAAATGGGGCATCACATCTTGTTTGACATAAAGGCTAAAAAGGCTAAAATGAATTTTTTATTTAAAACAAAGACTGAAAGGAAAAAACTATTAACATAAAAAATACAAGTAGTTTCTCATGTGTTATGCGTTTTCCAGGCAAGCACTCCATTAAATATTGTTATATTATTATATTAATAGGTGCTTTATTAATGGTATATTACGAACTTTATGAATGCTACCATATGAACTTTATCAATGTTTCACAAACCATTCATGCTCCATATTCTTACTCTTTTGCAGTCTTCTTTACATGTACATAATTTTAAATAATACAGTTGAAAGTTTAGACGATTTGGTCCTTCTTATTTTTGTTAACCTCATTAACATTTGTTAACGTTATTGCTAACTTATTCATTTTATTCACGCTAACTAAAATACCATCTAATACTATGATAAATTTGCAAAATATCGTAGTAGTGAATTTTATCTGAACTGGAACTACAATAAGTTATACAATATGAATGTGTTAACTTATTTACAGAAAATCATGAACTAATAATAATAATAATAATAGCAGCAATAATAATAAATATTTTGTTTATGTAGTTACCTTTCTTGTGCAGAGCATTATAATGCCAGTTATAGTGCCCAGACCTACAGAGGAAGTGACCTTTTAATCGAAGCGTGTTTGTGGAACTACTGATTCCTTTTAAGAGAGAATGCATGCAGTGACGTAAGCGGGATATTCATGTACGCACAGACATTTGAGGTTGCTTTTAGAATCCATGAGTATTTATAAACACGTGGTTGGGATAGTGTAGTGGTTAACACCTCTTCCTTTCTACACTGTAGACTGGGATTCAATCCCCACCTGTGCAAACACCCTACACTATACCAATAAGAGTCCTTGGGCAAGATTTATGTAAAAATAATCAAATTGTAAGTCGCTCTGGATAAGAGCGTCAGCCAAATGCTATAAATGTAAATGTAAACATGAACTGTCTGAAACAGTATTACATTTATGCTGTCTCTGTTCATAAAGTAATGCCACATGAATCCCAGAGATGTTTGGGTCGTTAGATTCATCATTAGAGCGCTTAGGTTTAGGTATATTTAATTATTTTTTTATTTACTTCCAATTTGAAATACAGTTAAGGGTATTTTAGTGAAGGATACTGATTGGATTTCAATCAAACATAAACTAGGTGTTTCTCTACTCTACCTTCCAATCTATGTATCAGTCTCTGACCAGGGGTGTTCAAACTTTTGCACCTTTACAGCCGTGTTGCACTTGCAACCACAACTGTATCGACGTTATTTGTTAAAGACCCTGATAACAGGGGTTGTGCTGCTAACTGGTGTGATGCGCTGAGTGTGTGCTATGTGTGCTGAGGGGCATGTTGGTTTGTTTGCTCACTGATTTAAGGCGGTTGAGTGGAAGCACTCATTTGTTTGAATGGAGGGGGGCGGAGTCAGACCAGCTCAGTTAAACATAAGTTGACCACTGGTTGCCAGGCGGTGTGACCTTTCCTCCACTGGGGTCAGCCTGTGGACGCCGAGTGTGCGCTCAAATCAGTGGAGGACACTCAGGTCTGTCAGATGGTGTGTGTTCTTCATTCTGAGTCCTTGTATTTGCTTGATAATAATTGCTAGAACTGCTAACACAAAGCCAGACGATATGGCCAGATTCCTGGCCAAGTGCTAGAACGTTGCCATGGAGATCGTTCCACTCGTTATGTCCGGCTCGTTCAGCTTTTTCCACATTAGTGAAGAAAGTGAGAGAGAGAAGGAGAGAGAGAAACTTGGTGTCTTTGTACATGGTGTTAAATTATGCTTGGACTACCTTATAGAGTTTGAAAAATCCTAACCGATGTTGAAAACGTGAAAGACCCCACACATAATGACATTTTTCACCAAACGTTTTGCCCTTGGCTGTTGCTAGTCATCAAAGACCCCACACTACATGATCTGCCCTCAGACACCACACACTTTTAGAATATGCCAACAGCAAGAGTTTTGACCAATGGTTCTAGTTCACAAAACCTCACGGTACTTTCTCGCAAGCTGCTGCATTGTGGGATTTTTCGCAGACCACCGTGACTTTAGATCTAAACAAACACGGCAAGTGACAGCGAGGCTATTGCTATGCTAGTGAAGAGTGCTTTCAGGCAGGAAAAAAGCCAAACAAGAAAAAAGTGTGGATGAAGCCATCACTGAAAGTCGAGGGTCAGTAGGTCTTATACATACTGCAATGTGAACTGGAGGTGAATGAATAAATATATAGATATGAAAATGATAACTTTACAGGGGAAGGAAAAACCTACTTTACTTATAATGTAAGTCAGTGGAACCAGACATTTTTACAAGTCATTTTGGGACATTTCTTTTAGTCATTAATCATGAAATTCACATGCAGTGTAAAAGTGTAAATGTTATTATAATATAATTAAGGTGTTATCAAAAACTGAAAAACGTCAAAAATGGAGATACAAGGTTTTCTTCCGACAACAGCTATACACCCTTATGAGGTGAATACATACATAAGTATGTCCATACACAAGGACAAGTTCTGTTCAGCTCCCTTCACATGGTTTAAAACACAGTATTACTCACTATGAACCATAAAAACAGAAACTTCTGTGAGTAGCTAAAAGAAGAGGCATTCAGGATAACCGGAATCACTTCTTTTCTGTGTACAATTTTGTGTAATTCCATGCAAGACGACCAAAGACTGGAATGTCAAGACATTATCTGATTACCACTTTTAGGACCACATTTTCTGCACAAATAAACCTCAACTTGTATGTATCCAAACCTGAATATACACATGAAGAAATGCCTTGAATGCTGGACAAGCCAGTGACTTGTTCAACCTTCTTAGCTACATACAGCTTGACAGTTAGTGAGCACAACAAAGATGGAGAAAAAAGAAACACCTTAGATTCACTTATTAGAGGTGTCATCTATAAAATGTATTTGGTACAGCTGTAGATTTTAGAATATCAGTCTAGAGACCTTCCCTGTAAACGTCAGGTGAAAAATGATCACCAGATACGCAGAGCACAGTAACTTTACTGAACATATTTGTTGCTAGTTTGTGGTTTGTTGCCAAAATCCACCTATGTCTGCATCAGCATGAAATCAGTGGTCCTGTTCCAGACTACTGATAAATCTCTTTCTTCTGTTTGCAACAGAATGCAATTCCTAATTTCCTAGGTTTAACATTATTTTATATACAGCTTCTAACTCTCTTATTGTAAGCAAACCACCAACACTATGTACCTGCGTAGTGGTGTTTTATAATGTGCCCCCTTTGCTCCAGCCTCCCAGAGTTTTAAGGCACAATAATATCGGAAAGTGAGATGATATGTATCTACATCTAGATGTACATCTACCCATGCAGTTGTTTCTTTTTAAATGAGTTTATTTCCCTTATTGACATAATATGATGCAAACATATGAAGATTATGGTACATATATGTGGAAATGGTTTGGGTTACAATTAACTTCCAGTAACTCTGTTAGCCTAGGAGCTTAAATTCTAAAGAAACAAAACTTGGGACACCAAAAATGTTTTGGCTGATTGCATCTGGGATGGAAAATGGAAAATTCAGTTGATGTGATTTTTTGTTGTTGTTATTGTTTTTTGTTTTTTTTTAGTTTGTGTTTTTATTTTAGCCTCTCTCACCTGTGCTCTCACTTCAGCAGCGCTGACAAAATGCAATTCATCCGTCCCAAACAGCTCTGGAAACGGGAGCTGAGGCATGCACCAATGAGTTAGGACTGTATTCTGTCACATCAGCCTCTACATCTACTGCACATACAGGCTTTGTACTACTCACCTCTCAAGACATATCGTGAAGTCACACAGGGTGGGGAATTTATTCTTTTACAGGTGCTGCTCTCTGAATGTATTGCTGTCCATTTTACCCACATTGGTGTTTTATTCCCTCTTCCTTTAAGAAAATTACAGGCTAAATGACTTGTTGTTTTACACAGAACTCAGTGCTACTCCAGTCATTTCAGTCCCATCTACTCTCACCTCTTCAAGGCACATGTGGCATTGCATCGGAAAAAAAAAGAATTTTGACTGGTGGCACTTGCCCTGTTTTAGTGCTAGATGCTTCAGCAGGTGTTAGAGTGTCATCTCCATCCTCTCTACATTATTTTAGCCACATCTCTGCATGTGTTAATGAAATATATTTTGTGTGTATAACAGTTCAAAGCTGTGTTTGCTGGTCATGTACTGGCACCATTTTTGAGCTCTGCTCGAAATTAGCTAAAATATTCACAGCTGAAACATTTGGTAAAGTTTCTGTAGTGTTCTGGTTGTTTTGGTAGTGGTTGCACAACACTGATATATATCCTGTCCCAGTAGAATTCTCATCTCATTATTTTAAACAAATTGTCCCAGATACCAAAGGAAAAAATGTCATACTGAAATATTGTAAGTTGTTGTGTTATGGTAAAATGAGACAGTTTTACTTATTATTTAGTAATTAGAGTGACTACAACCTAAACTGGTGCTTCCTATATTCTTGCATTTTTAGTTTGTAAAAGCGTGTAGCAAAACTTTGGACCTGCTGATGATCTGTGGAGCAGTGGAACTGCATTCTCTGGAGTGATGGAGCTCCTTCCAGTACCTTTGGGATTATTTGGAGTGGCATTTAATTCATAGAACTAATCATCCAACATCAGAATCTGATGTCACTAATGCTCTGAATTCTTCCCAGAAGAACCTGGAATTCACAAGGTGCCTCTCAGCCAATAACACTGTGTGGTGGGAGCTAACTGTGGTATATTACAGTTTTTACTGTACTATTATGATATTTTTCATTATTTCATTTTTATAGGGAATTATACTTTTTCCAAAATATCTGCATAATTCAGTGGTTCAGGTGGAAAAGTTTCATGTGAAATTGTTCATTGAAAAACAGATTTTTTTTACAAATAGGAGTAAGAAAGATAGCAAATTTAAGTACTATGCAAAACCACCAGTGAAGCTACACAAGTCTTGTGAGTTTTTATCTTTAATGTTCTTGATAGTAAAGTATTAGTACAACCCAAATTCCAATGAAGTTGGGACGTTGTGTAAGACATAAATAAAAACTGAATACGATGATTTGCAAATTCTTTTCAATCTGTATTCAATTGAATACACTAGAAAGACAAGATATTTAATGTTCAAATGGGTAAACTTTATTGAATTTGGAAATATTCACTCATTTTGAATTTGATGTCTGCAAAGAAGTTGGGACAGGGCAACAAAAGACTGGAAAAGTTGAGGAATGCTCAAAAAACACCTGTTTGGAACATTCCACAGGTGAGCAGGTTAATTAGAAACAGGTGAGTGTCGTGATTGGGTATAAAGGGAGCATCCCTGAAAGGCTCAGTCGTTCACAAGCAATGAATTTAGGGATTTGCAATTGCAAGGAATTTAGGGATTTCATCATCTACAGTCCATAATATCATCAAAAGATTCAGAGAATCTGGAGAAATCTCTGCAAGTAAGCGGCAAGGCAGAAAACCAACACTGAATGCCTGTGACCTTCGATCCCTCAGGCCGCACTGCATTAAAAACCGACAACATTCTGTAATGGATATTCCCACATGGGCTGAGGAACACTTCAGAAAACCACTGTCAGTGAACACAGATCGTCGCTCCATCTACAAGTGCAAGTTAAAACTCTGCCATGCAAAGCGAAAGCCATATATCAACAACACCCAGAAACGCCGCCGGCTTCTCTGGGCCTGAGCTCATCTGAGATGGACTGACGCAAAGTGGAAAAGTGTCCTGTGGTCTGACGAGTCCACATTTCAAATTGTTTTTGGAAATCATGGACATCGTGTCCTCCGGGTCAAAGAGGAAAAGGACTGTCTGGATTGTTATCAGCGCAAAGTTCAAAAGCCAGCATCTCTGATGGTGTGGGGGTGTGTTAGTGCCCATGGCATGGGTAACATGCACATCTGTGAAGGCACCATTAATGCTGAAAGGTACACACAGGTTTTGGAGCAACATATGCTGCCATCCAAGTAACGTCTTTTTCGGAGACGTTCTGCTTATTTCAGCAAGACAATGCCAAGCCACATTCTGCACGTGTTACAACAGCGTGGCTTCGTAGTGCGGGTACTAGACTGGCCTGCCTGCAGTCCAGACCTGTCTCCCATTGAAAATGTTTGGCGCATTATGAAGCGCAAAAATACGACAACGGAGAGCCCGGACTGTTGAGCAACTGAAGTTGTACATCAAGCAAGAATGGGAAAAAATTCCACCTACAAAGCTTCAACAGTTAGTGTCCTCCGTTCCCAAACACTTATTGAGTGTTGTAAAAAGGAAAGGTGATGTAACACAGTGGTAAACATACCCCTGTCCCAACTTCTTTGGAACGTGTTGCAGGCCTCAAATTCAAAATGAGTGAATATTTGCAAAAAAACAATAGTTTATCCATTTGAACATAAATATCTTGTCTTTGTAGGTTATTCAGTTGAATATAGGTTGAAAAGGATTTGCAAATCATCGTATTCTGTTTTTATTTATGTTTTACACAACATCCCAACAGAATTAGGGCTGTATATCTGAAACAGGGACTGTTTTGCCTCACAACACCCCACATGGATCCCTCCACATTGAATATATTAAAAAAGTATGCTTTAGACCAAATTATTCTTAAAACTGAGGCGTGGATGTCTGGTTCCTATCACCTCCACTATGAACATATGAACAATTCTGACTTGTTAAGTTTCTCTATAATAGAACTTTTCACAACAAACTGCTCTTAATGACTTTTTTGGCTCTTAACCATTTAATTGTTCAGAAATGTAAAAAAAAAAAAATCTGGTAGAGTTTTCCTTTATTATTTTAGCTTTTTTTCAGTTCATACATTTGTGTTGATCTACATCTGCCTTTGCATCTTCTAGGTGTACTCAGAAAATGAATGACAGTAGTTATTTGCTGTGCATTACCATTGCAATAACTGTTTTCCAAAGAGTTCCACACATCTGTGTTTCATTCCAATGTGTAAATAGCCGTCATCACATTAGGCACAAATAATTGTACCATGAGTGTTGGTTGTAGCTTTTAGTATTCAAAGGCACGTTCAAAGGCACAAATCTTTAATTTCCTGTAGCAAGAGACTCCAAGATGAAACCAAATGCATACAGCATACACTTGCCTATGTGTTAATTGTATAACTGTGTCTGATTTTAGGTCTGCAGTGTTGCACTGATAATTATAGTGATGTGCATTGTTAATATTGTTAATGTGTGACAAATTATTAAGAAAGGAATACCTGCACATTTACATATATTTGCCAAATTTACAGTAATCTTATTCTGAGTGGCCTACAGTAAAAGGCACTCAGGCCATGCTAGCTTGGATGATAAAATCAAGTGATTTGCAAAATAAAGAGTCATCTTCAAAGCTAAAAATACAATGTGCAGTTGCTGCAATTCTTGTGCAGGCCTGGATCATCAAATTGTTGGCCCTTGGGCACAAATGTTTGGTGGGTCCCTAACTGGCTACCTTTTATGGTGGTCAGGGAATTTTTTACGATATCATAGTAGGTTCCATTAGGGTTGTGCGGCACCACGATGGCAGGACATTTTCTGTATTGACCTGGTTTAATAATGACAATAGCACTGTGTCCAGATATGGCATGATATAAGGTTGTAGTCTGTTGCTGTCAAGAGTACAGTCGCAATCCATACTGGGTGACATAAATTAAAGTCAGACAGTTGAGATGGACTTTACAAAGATTAAGAAAACAACACCAGCAGCCTGAAACCATAAACCTTGTTGAGTTGTTACATAATCTCTAATAGACATGCTTGTGGTTTATAAACTATCTAGAAACATGGACTAAAGTAGCCTAGCATAAGTAAAAATTTAGTCCATTTTTATGCAAAATGAAAGAAACAAACTTCAGACACTAAACATTTCTTGGCTGACCGACTATATTTGTGGTGAGAAATAATGCAAATGATATGTTTCTCCAAACTTTTTTATTAGCAGCCCCAAAAAGAGTCTGTCCAGGTCTGAGGGCAGAAAGGAGGTCACATGCAGGAGGTGAAATTCAAGAGCGCGATGAAATTAGAGGGTGCTGAGGCATAACTTCAGGTTTAAAATACCCAGAAGTCTTGCAGGGGCAGATGCAGAAATTAGTGTACATATAGCAGGGAGAATGTGTTGTTGCAGGTTTGAATAATCACACTATTTGAGGACTGTTGAAGTTAAGTCAGTTTTATTTGATTCTGTTTGATTATATTGGTACAATCATGGTGTAAATTATGGGGTTGTGTTCCGGGGCAACTGAACTCTCCAAATTATATATATAACATGCATATATAAAGAAGCAGGAAATCTACAATGTGTTGACAGTATAACTTATTTTTAGAGACATGCGTTAACCAAATAAAGAGCATTTTAGACATGCAGTCAGATTATACAGAGAATGCACTGATAACTTGCATTATTTGCTGGAAAAAAAAAACTTTAAATAAATAATGTGCCATAAGTTTTGCATAGGCCACGTTTTGTGTTTTGTTCCTTTCTCGATATATTAAAGTAAGCAGATAAACAGTAATTATGCATTAAAATGGGTAGAGGACATGTTAACTTATTTTCACTTATCAAATCAGCAGGTGCTCAAACTTTTGCATACAACTGCATATGAGCTTGGATGGTTACTATTAAAAGAAATTGTATATAAAAAAATGAAGACTACCTTTACTACTTTGACTAGGTTTATATTTTACATCAGGGGAACTAATACTCTCTCACTGACCTCACAATGAGGTTTTCCTACGCAAGCGTCAGGTTCTCTCTGCTCCCAGCGGCGCCACACAGACCCTTAGAATAGCGGAAACAGGCGGTCACGCGTGTGAAAATGCCAGGCTGAGTGCTCTTTGTCCAGCAGTGCTGAACTATTCTGGACTCCAGACTGGACTCTCATGCATTTTAATAGAGGGAGAAATTGTTTATCGGCTCAAACAGACTCCACTTTGTCCAGAAATAAGTTTGAGGAAATCGTAAACACATAAACATGGACATCCATCATGATCATCAAAGAGGTGTCAGATGTGGAAATGCATCAGTATAGCAGAATTCATTGATGTGAAGGGGGTGATTCAACTGAAGTCTGATTTTAACATTTTAGAAAGCATTACAATTGACTAAAGTGGTATACAGGCACTTTTACGTAGAAAGGTCTTTTATTAAATGTTATTGCTTTGTTTAGGTTATATACTAGGTCTTTATGCTGTGTTAATTTATTATTGTTTTGTGTTCACCTTGTAGCACTTTTTTGACCAATTGAGCAATCTGCAGTTCCAAACTGAAGCCCAGATGCAGTTTTTTTTTTTTCGCTCTGTTTTAGCTGTATTCCTGTCTTTGAATAGTTTTTAAACAACAAGTTCCATTATGGCTCCCTTGATGAAAACAAGAGATGGTGTTTTGAGCTGCTGCTGTAGTAAATTTATTGATTGTTAAAGTACATTGCATCTGAAGTGTCCTTTACGGGGCAAAACTCAGTGTTGATGTGGCAATATCAGTTATGTCAGTAATATCAGTAATTCAGCAGACTACTCTGGACAGTGCTCACAAGAGAGAAGCTAACAAAACCAGTAGTAAAGTAAAAAAATTCCCCTCAAAACAAGATTTAATGCAGCTGCATGAGAGTGAGCGGTTGTGAGCGATTGCTCACAAGTTGAACCATTGACTGTATAATATATACAATAGTTGGAACATGCCGACACTGTTGCTCTCACTGGATGTTGGTCATGAAAACTAGAAATGGTATTAATCCTGCGTTGTGACTCTCATGTATAGGTTCTGCATTCACAAGATGAAAATAGTTACTGAATCATTGAATATAATAAATACTAAGGCCCAAAGCTTTATTACACACTTCTATAACGTAAAAACAGCTCAACCAGTTTGCATTGAAGTCCCTGTTGTTACAGAATAATAAGCCATAGTTCTGCACATTTTAAGAGTTACAGTGCATTTTATATTACTTAGCATTGAAAAGAAGTGCCATATTTAAGTGTGATCCCTTAAACATACCTCACTGGACTAATCCTGGGCATTTCAGAGTGTTTGTTTTGTCCTCTCGTTGTCCTGTTGCGTAATAATTTTGTGCCGGAACGTTCTGAGGGGGAAGAGGGACTAAAATCTTTCTAATGCTGGAGCACTCAGTGAAGATCAGAACAGTGTGTATGTGATGGGGGCGGGGGGTTGGGGGGATTTCAGAAGCAGGTCACTGTGGTTGGTGTCCGTATGCCCTGTCTGTGTAGCTCCTTAAAGCTGCCCACAGGCTAAAAGTTA
Organism: Pygocentrus nattereri; assembly: GCF_015220715.1. Classification (NCBI taxonomy): domain Eukaryota; kingdom Metazoa; phylum Chordata; class Actinopteri; order Characiformes; family Serrasalmidae; genus Pygocentrus; species Pygocentrus nattereri. Next base: position 18,377,277 of record NC_051234.1, on the reverse strand, counting down.
AACCACAATAAACCATTCAGTATAAAACTCAGCTGCTCAGTTGATTTGTGATGCGTTTACAGTTTGTGTCATTTTGTTATCATTCAAAGCTACAGTGCCATTCTGCACAGTGTGATTTACAAAAATGTATATTTAAGGTGGTGTATATTTTTTTCATAAAAAACTCACACGTGTGTGTGTGTCTGTGTGTGTGTGTGTGTGTGTGTGTGTGTGTGTGTGTGTGTGTGTGTGTGTGTGTGTGTGTCAAAAAATGTAGATTGATATTTATACTGTATGTCGGCCATTTGTGCTTGTAAATGTCATTGTTTTTCATTTTCATTCAAGTGATATTTTAAAAATTGTTATTACTGGTGATTTGAGCTAACTGATCCAACTCTCTGAACACAGCTGAGTGCGAGTGAACAGCTGCTCTCCATACAGACTATATGACAAAAACCATGCACTGTACTACAGGAAAAGGGCATGACTGTCAACATCAGTGATTGAGCCAATCAGACTTAGAGATGGGCAATATGGCAAAAACGTAACATCACAATCCTTTAAGACACTTTAACAAAACATGATATGGTACAGTATATATTTTGTCAGACATCTGATATTTTGGAACAGACAAAGTAGTGCCTGAATAAACAAATACTATCAAGAACTATGAATAAGATATTTAATATTTAACATGCTGTGCTACAATAAATCCAGTGAAACAGGACTAATTTGGCTCTCCTTGTAATTAATTAGGCAGATGAGAAGTGCTCATGATATCCACAGTATGCTCACTGTGTGACATGCTTTGTCATGACAATGATAATTATTGTCATACAGCCCAGCCCTGATAAGACTTATCACAAAACCCACCCATTTTCTTCAGCTCTCCAATCACTGCTTAGCCACAGTTTCTAGCTGCTTTTCAGCTCTATTCAGGTCAGGTCTTTAGCGACGTGTGTGGCTATATTTTAGTCAAGAAATGTGCCTGCAGAGTTTGGAAAGACAGAGTGAAGGGTTTTGTTTTCTACTCATGTCCAAAGCCACAAATAAACTTAAAAAATCTCAGCTTTGAATTCGTCTGTGTGGTAAACCTGTGTGTTTCCCTCCATTTGCATGTCATGTCATTTCATTTTCATGACCAACTTTATTAAGTTACTGTTTTAACCACCTTATATATGCAGTAAGTTAACTTTATTAAATAAAGCTCACCCCAAGTTCAGACATGGACTGATGCGGCTTCAGTGATGCACTAAGTGGAGCATCAAAATCGTTTCCTTGTACTTCATTCGTGTATGCATAGAAGACTGAAATCTGGGCTATTAAACTGTTCAGAGCAAATCAGGCTGTTAGATCAGTGGTTATGTCCTCAGTCCACAGTATATCATGAAGATATACTGAATATACCTGCATACTGGAATATTTTACTAGAGTAGTACATCATCCAGGTATCTTCATGTTGGTCACATAATGCATACTACTTACTGCTTTTGGGCACAGTCGGTATGCTAGCAGTATGTAGTAGACTATTTGTAACACACCATTTTGCACATAGTTTAAATTTTTTGTGGTTTCATGTGAAATGCTTTGTTCTAAACAAATGTAAAGAGCCAGAATTGTTCATAGTGGTGGTGATAGGAATCCACTTCTAGAGGTTCTTTCACAGAAAGTTATTATCTTATTATTATTAAAATGGTAACAAACTAATTGCACAATGGCTGAAACATTATTTTATGATTTTTTTTTTATGCTTTTGACATACTTTTTGAAAGCCATTCATGGTGGAGGGGCACATGAAGGCTGTTGTGGGGCAAAATAGTCCCCACAGAAAACATATTTGCTTGGATAGTAAATATTTGTGTTATATTTGTATTGTAGGTATCACAAATTAAACACTCTATTCAGGATATTTTTCTGTCAAGGACTGTTGAGCTGCTAGTAGTTTTGCTCAGCATCTGTTTTGGTGGTCAGTTTGAATGACAGCACAGAATCTACACTCTTGGCTTTAATTTGGGCTAATAATGGTTAGACAGCAATGCAGTAGACTGCGCAGATGTAGCTAAGCTTGGGATTGGCTTTTTATATGATTTAAAAACATGCAACACACAGTAAAACAAACTTTTAGCCCTTCAGATGGGGCAAAAAAGAGTTTGTAACAATTTGGACATAATGAGTTTTTAAAAATAATAAAACCTGTAATAGTAAAACTGGTATTACTCATAAAATAGCACTATTATTTCTTATTTGTTTAAAGCTTGCTACCAACATCATATATCATGAAACAGAGGGAAACTCTTGAAAATAACCTATAATGAATATAATGAAAATTTGAAAAATTTGTAAAAAAAAATGTAATTGTGATTTTTCTTACCAATGTTATGATTGCGATTTAAATTCTTTGAGCTAAACTAGTAACTAAACTAGTAAACTTTGATACTTTTGATACTGTTAAGATGCTTCTTATTGGTCTGATAAAACAGTTTATTTGATTACATTTCCCCAACTGGGCATCACAAGAGCAGGTATTAATTACAGACTAATAGTTGCTCTTGCGATGCGAAAATTGTACTCTTTTAAGTTGCAGTTTCAGGCCTAATTCGAGGCCACACATCATTGAAAAACATTTGTGTTCACGCATAGTGAACAGTTTGACAGTGTAGACTGTCAAAAGTCAAGTCACATTTTCATTGAACCATGATGTGAGTGAATTGATTGTTGTTCTCATTATGCTGTGATGCTGTAGCAGAAAAAGTCACTGCGCATCTGTTTGTCCTCCTTTGTAAGTGTGTGCGGGTTCCTGTGCTTTGTGTGTGTGTGTGTTCCTGATCCTCAGACTGGATTAAGTTCTTTGTTGGATCTCCTCCCATCCATTTGTAAAAGCAGGATTTGACACAGGGTCAATGTGCTGAGTGACCCTACAGAGGCTCCTAAACACCTACCCATATACACATGTATTGCACACACACAGTTCTTTGACTTTTAAAAAATGAAACATGGCATATCTATAAGAAGCACTTTATAGAGTCAGGAACTTTCTTGTCTGTCCTTGCCCCCCCTTCTTCTTCCTCTCTTACCCTAAAAAAATTCAGGCCATGTCATTTTTAATGTCAATTCAGACTCGTTTCAGTGACCCAGTCACAGCACACACAGACTTTTTTCACTGATGCATGTGCACAGAAGCTCGCTCAGGTTATAGAAGATTAAATCCACATTACAGCAGGACTGATATTTTGACAAAACACAGGTAGGTTTAACGTTCTGAGGTGTATGCACTGTGTATATGAATATAGAGCAATGCCTGAGATGATTGACATCTGTCCTAAAACATTCAGATAAAAGAAAACAGATAAGCCAAGCAAATCAAAGTAAGAGTTTGAGCAGAATTGTAGTGTGAATGTCACTTGGAAGGAGTGAACTAGAATGGAATATAATTATGAATATAAAATTCCAAAATTGATGCACTTTCAGAGCAATGCATCACAGTGTGGGAAGTTAGAACACAATGGTATTCCTTAAATGGGAATTTCACCAACTTCAAAATTTCTCCATAATTAAGTCATTAAGATGTAAACAAAGTCATTCAGAGTGGTTTGGTGTGAAATGTTCAGTTCTAGTCACCAAGTCAGAATTGTTTACAGTGGTGGTGATAGAAACCAGACATCCACCTCTAAAAAAACCTATCACATAATGGTAGTACATGAAGTAATTATGAATGAATGGTTGAATGGTTCAGTGGTTGAGATGTAAACAAAGTTTCTCAGAGTGGTTTGGTGTGAAATGGTTCAGAGAGACTCTTCACAGTGGTGTTGATAGGAACCAGGGGTCACAATGTCTACAGCCCAAATATAGACAATTTATTTACTATCCAAACCACCAGTGAACCTACTGAGTTTTCTATGTAATATTGATGATGGTAAAATAGCGGTAAATCTGAAAAAGTTTTCTTTGGAGAATAGATTTTAAAAATAAGATTTAGGCCAAATTCTTCTCGGAACTATCATAAAATAATGTCTCAAATAGGCATTGTGTATTCATAACCATTTCATGTAAAACCTTTCTGTAAAGCAACTTTAAGAAGTGGACGTCTGGTTTCCATCACCACTGTGAACAGTTCTGACTTGGTTTCTCTAGAACAGAGCATTTCAAACTAAACCACTCTGAATGGCTTTGTTTACATCTTAACCATTTTTAATCATGCAGAAAATTTGAAAATATTATCACTGGAATTCCCCTTTAAGAGGGATACGCTCTCTAAACAACAGCATTACGTGCTGTATTATGGAGTATGGAGAGTTATTGTATGGTATAGTTTTTACATATTGTGTGAATGTGCAAAATATGAACTGTGTTTGTGAAATGTGTTTCACAGGACAGCCCATGCCAGAGTGAAGAGTGAAGCAGCAGATCAGGCTGCAGTCGCTGCATGTCAAGAATCAGATCTGGCCAGAACTGTAGCAAGAGAACTGTCCCCCAGCTTCCATCAACCAGGTACATTAACACATACAGAGTAAATATCAGCAGGAAACATTCTGCACAGCTGTATACATTATTACTGATTGTCCAGTTAAAAGAAGCAAAAGTTTTATGACATGTTTTTATATATATATATATATATATATATATATATATATATATATATATACACAGTGGGGTAAAAAAGTATTTAGTCAGCCACTGATTGTGCAAGTTCTCCTACTTAGAAAGATGAGAGAGGTCTGTAATTTTCATCATAGGTACACTTCAACTACGAGAGACAATATGAGAAAAGAAAATCCAGGAAATCACATCGAAGGATTTTTAAAGAATTTATTTGTAAATTATGGTGGAAAATAATTATTTGGTCACCCACAAACAAGCAAGATTTCTGACTCTCACAGACCTGTAACTTCTTCTTTAAGAAGCTCTTCTGTCCTCCACCCGTTACCTGTATTAATGGCACCTGTTTGACCTCATTACCTGTATAAAAGACACCTGTCCACAGCCTCAAACAGTCAGACTCCAAACTCAACCATGTCCAAGACCAAAGAGTTGTCGAAGGAAACCAGGAAGAAAATTGTAGCCCTGCACCAGGCTGGGAAGAGTGAATCTACAATAGGCAAGCAGGTTGGTTTGAATAAATCAACTGTGGGAGCAATTGTACGAAAATGGAAGACCTACAAGACCATTGATAATCTCCCTCGATCTGGGGTCCACGCAAGATCTCATCCTGTGGGGTCAAAATGATCATGAGAACGGTGAACAAAAATCCCAGAACTACACAGAGGGACCTGATGAATGACCTGTAGAGAGCTGGAACCAAAGTAACAAAGGCTACCCTAAGTAACACACTACGCCAAGAGGGACTCAAATCCTGCAGTGCCAGGCATGTCCCCCTGCTTAAGCAAGTACATGTCCAGGCCCGACTGAAGTTTGCCAGAGAGCATGTGGATGATCCAGAAGAGGATTGGGTGAATATCATGTGGTCAGATGAAATCAAAATAGAACTTTTTGGTAAAAACTCAACTCGTTGTTTTTGGAGGAAGAAGAATGCTGAGTTGCATCCATACCTACTGTGAAGCATGGAGGTGGAAACATCATGCTTTGGAGCTGTTTTTCTGCAAAGGGGACAGGACGACTGATCCGTGTTAAGGGAAGAATGAACGGAGCCATATATCGTGAGATTTTAGGGAATGGGCCAAAATACCAGCTACAGTGTGTGCAAACCTGGTGAAGACTTGAAGGAAGCGTTTGACCTCTGTCATTGCCAACAAAGGTTATGTTACAAAGTATTGAGTTGAACTTTTGTTATTGACCAAATACTTATTTTTCACGATAATTTACAAATAAATTCTTTAAAAATCCTACAATGTGATTTCCTCATATTTCTTTTCTCATATTGTCTCCTCATAGTTGAAGTGTACCTATGATGAAAATTACAGACCTCTCTCATCTTTCTAAGTAGGAGAACTTGCACAATCAGTGGCTGACTAAATACTTTTTTGCCCCACTGTGTGTGTATATATGTATATATATATATATATATATATATATATATATATATATATATATATATACAGCTATAAATGTCTGTGTTTAACCTAGAGCAGATAAAATGTTCATGTGAATTGCAAGCACTAACATACTACGAGAATCCATATAGGAATGCTAGCAAAGATAGCATTATCGTAGTGTTGTGACTGAGTTCTGACATTTATAGCGCCAAACTAGGCTCAGCTCTGATAGTTACAGTTCTCCACTGAATACTAAAGATGCTTCATGTGACGGCTGAGATGGAGCAGTATTTTGAAGTTTGGCCTTTGCCACACCACTCAGCAGTAAGTCTGATGCTGCAGATTCCAAAGTGTCCAATGAACTGAAAATACTAAATCACTAAGTACAGAGTGCTTACAACAGTTTCTGCTATTCAGCTTCTAAACACATTACTGACTCATTCGTAAAAACACAAAATAATCCTTTAGTCTGGCAGTAAATCAGCCAAATATGTGACATACTCAATACCACTGTTTTACCCCAAATATAATTAAGACGTTTGGTGTCTGAAGTTCGCTTCTGTAGGTTTGGTACTGAAGCTACGAGGCTAATGAAGCTAACAAATAATACAAGTTCATATGCTACCAGTTAGCATGGTGCTAACTGCATGCCAAAATCATCAGATACTTGCCTCAAACCGTGTGGAGTTGATGTGTAATACTGATTATGTGGTTTCTGACACTGTGAGAGACACTGTTAGCCAAAATCATGGACCAAAGTACGTTAGCGTAACTAAAAGCAGTGGCAGCCAAATCGAAGCCTGAATTTTGACTGTGCTTTTTTCCACTAGACATGTCTTGGATAATCAATGGAAAATGGAAATTTAATGGAAAATGGTGGAAATTTAATGTTTTTGCTGAACTATTCCTCTAAATTGCAATAAAAGTTTACAGAGTTCAGGTTTTTGTAGACACTATACACTTCTGAAATTCTTAGTGTTAAACTGAGGCCAATTATACATAGTACATTTGATTTGGTTGACAGAAGCTGGTCTTATATCTCTCTACTCTATCCTAAAGTGTGACAGGTGCATAGAGGCTGAAAGGTCATATTCACCAAGCTTGACCTCTTACTGATGATGTGTAACTTAATGCCCCCTTCCAGAGACCACTAAATGGTGCTCACTGGTCATTGAGGCCAAGGGTGTAGTTTTGGTTTCAGAAGGGGAGGGGAAGGGGGGCATCCTAAAGCTCCAGATTATGTTAGCTACTGACTTAGCTTATTTCACAGTTTATGTGATACTGTATAACTAAAAACTATAACATTATTAAAATTAGTGCTGCTTTATTATCCAATAGATTAACTTTTCATTAGATGACTTTTCTACTTTATCTGATCAGTAATTTAGAATTTTTTAAACAAATTTCATTACATCTTCCCTGTAATAGCACCTCAGTAATTCAGCTAGTAATGGGGCGGCTCTTCTCACAAGTTGTTTAACCCTGGAACCCAATGGAAATATATGTACAACCACAGAAATGAGTGTAGCCTAACCCTTGTATTGGGTGTAGCATAACCATGGAAATGAGTGTAGAGTCATAGTGCAAATGGGTGTAGCTTAACCATTAACCAGGTGTAGCATTATTATGGAAACAGGTGTAGAGTAACAATGCAAAAGAGTGTAGGATAATCACAGAATTAGGTGTGGCATAACCATGGAAAGTGGTGTCAAACAACAATGCCAATATTTGTATCTTAGCCACTGAATCAGTTGTAACATAACCCTGGAAATGGGTGTACTATAACTATGGTAACTGGTGTGGGTGTAGTATAACCATTGAATCAAGTGTGGTGTAACTGTTGGAATGAGTGTAGCATAACCGTTGAATCCAGTGCATTGTAACCATGGAAACGAATGTAGTCCACTGATCCATCCATATAAATAGTGCAGTTATTCTTGATTTTTAGCAGTAAGCCCATATTATAATTCTTTCTCTATCATAGGCCTATTTACAAAATTTCCCACAACCTCTAGATCACTTTGAAAGGTAGCAAAGGGACAAAAAATGGAAGTATAAAATTGGCCCCCACTCTCTTGTTGAAATTTAAGAGACTATGATAAAAGGCCTGCATTAATTATTAGTCTTCATTGTCCGGCTATTATTTTGTATCACTAAAATATGATCGTTCAGCCACCAGAAATGTGGATCCTCATCCCTGATGACTGATATATTGCTGCTCTGAATTGTTGATACATATTAATTTCTGTTACCAGACATAACATGTGAGCAGGATTGGATCTTGGTTTTCAAAATGTATTCTGTTATAGATGACAGCTTGCATGATCAGAATCTGTAATCTGAAGGATTGCGCAATATCACTAATTTATTCTGGGAGCTTTCAGTTCTTCCTGAACTGCTTTATATTCTGAGGCTTCAGTTAGTAGGCCGGCTGCTGGTCAGCACCACAATAGAGGCTTTCAAACAGCATTTTACAGTTCTTCAAACATATAGTACAGGAGCCCTCCATGCTCTTTTAGCCTTGTGGCAACTGTATGCATAGTTTTGGCAAGTCCTCATTTAACACTTACAATGTTGTTGCCATTTTGTGTTAAAAACACTGCACTCCCAGAAATAAATGTTTGAAACTGTTACTGGGGCATTTCCCCTGTTGTCACTGGGGTGGTACCCTGAAGGGTACATCTCAGTACCTTTAGTCAGGGAACATAATTGTACTATAATCCATTAAAATGATATTTTCTAAGCTGTATTAACTCCACACACCCGTCTCATCTCCAGGCTTTAATTTTATTGTTCTGTTTTAAAACATTAGGTTGTGAAAATGTACAAATATATGCATATATACATAATTGGACCTTAAAACCACAGTTGAGAGTACATTTATATTGTTTGTACCTTGATGAAAGAAAAATGCACCTGCACAGAACCAACAGTGTACACTGTATATACACTCACCGGCCACTTTATTAAGTACACCTGTTCAATTGCTTGTTAACACAAATAGCTAATCAGCCAATCACACGGCCACAACTCACTGCATTTACGCATGTAGAGGTGGTCAAGACAACTTGCTGAAGTGCAGACCGAGCATCAGAATCAGGAAGAAAGGTGATTTAAGTTACTTTGAATGTGGCATGGTTATTGGTTCCAGACGGGCTGGTCTGAGTATTTCAGAAACTGCTGATCTACTGGGATTTTTATGCGCAACCATCTCTAGGGTTTACAGAGAATGGTCCAAAAAAGAGAAAATATCCAGTGAATGGCAGTTGTGTGGACAAAAATGCTTTGTGCTGTGAGAGGTCAGAGGAGAATGGGCAGACTGGTTTGAGACGATAGAAAGGCAACAGTAACTCAAATAACCAACCAACATCTCTGAGGAAGGTTTCCAACACCTTGTTGAAAGTATGCCATGAAGAATTAAGGCAGTTCTGAAGGCAAAAGGGGGTCCAACCTTTTACTATCAAGGTGTACCTAATAAAGTGTGTATATATATATATATATATATATATATATATATATATATATATATATATATATATATATACACATATATATACACATGTATACATATACATGTGTATGTGTGTGTGTGTGTCTGTGTGTGTGTGTATAGCCTTGATTACATATATGTTTCTAGTATTACCATACTAAAGAACCCAATTTTTAATAGTGTACATAATGAAACTGCTGTTCTATTTATTACTCATTTCAAAATTAAATGCTTTAATTTGTGATACAGTGTCTATATTTTTGGTGCACTTTTAGTTTTATGTTTTAATGACTGATGATGCATCTTTTACTTTTTGATAACATGGTAAAGCTGTGTAGTCAGTGTTGCGCTGCAGGCGGTTTGGTTTAGAGGAGTTTATTCACATAGTGTTGGTTTTGTGTTTGTTCTGAATAGCTACTAGAACTGGTTTTACAGGCAGATGTAATGTAAGACAGCAGCTATTGAGCACTATTCCTATGACTACAATGAAGCTCTCTGTTACTGCTTCAAGAACACAAAGCTCAGAGGGTTTCCAAGACAGCTGTAACCCTACACCTCAGGCTCAACACAAAACACAACCATTCATACTTAATTATAATCACACACATCAGTCATATTGACTTTAACATCAAATTATATATCAGTCAGATCATCTCATCATCACCAGAAGATACTGATTTTATCAACGTATTGTGACATGATTTGCCTTTCATTCATTTCAGAGGTCATTATTTACTTTTGTCTTTCAAACTCATAAGATACTGGGTTCAAGTCGGCTTGAATAGCTAGAGAAGGAGGAGCTTACAGTGACAGATGTATGTAGCATGTGAAATAAATTAACTGTCCTGTATGCTATCAGTTAGCCTGTCTAATCCAGCCCATAAAGCGCTATCTGGTACCTCATCATATTAGCACAAATGAAGCAAAACATCAGAGCGACAAGAACTACCGCCTGCAGGTCTAATGGACATTTCTGACTTATTGCAGATTAGCGCAGACAGTGTGTTACTGCAGTGACCTTTCGCTGCAGTGCTGATCAGAGCTCATCTGAAATCTTTAATGGAGTGACGTTGATGAAGCTATATGTAGAGCAAATGTGTCCTGAAGTGGAAACTAATAAAGACATTGCTGGAATGGTCGTAAGCTGAAGGCTGAATGGCAGGACAGTGAGAGAGTCTCTGAATCATCGCAGCTGTGCATTCCTTCACTCATATTGTCCAAACTAATGACTACTGTAGCCTCTCCCCCACCTCCGTTCCACCAATGCAAGGTGCATAGAAAGCAGGTGGCCTTCACCATGTCCAGCCCCCAACACTGTTAATATAAATACATGCTCGTAAGTCTTTATTAAGGGCTCCATAAATGCATGGCATTGTCCTGCTGGAGAACCTGTGCAGTGTTTTAATAGACTGTCTGTTCAAAGTGTCATCAGTGTAGAGAATGTACAAACAGCAAAGGGGTCGTTCCACAGCCAATCACTTAGAACCTGGCATGTGACATCATGGATTTCCATGAAAATCAAGCAAAAACCTCCATTGCATTCAAGCAGGCATGCAAACTTTCAAGTATGCTACAAGTAACTTTTTTAGTTATTACATTTTAAAGTGTGCCCCATCATCACATCTTAAAAATTGAGTTTAACTGTTTACAGAACAGACCACTGGGATAGGCTCCAGCATCCCCCACAACCCTGAGGGAGAAGCAGCTTAGAAAATGTGTGTGTGGGTATGGGTGTGGGTGTGTGTGTGTCTGTGTTTATAGAATAACTCAGCTGAACTCAAATATAAGCTGGGAATAAACAGAACAATATTTTAATGAATGTGACTAGTTTCCTAATAAATTAAATGGCTAATTTATTGGATTGTGTACTTTTTATATCACAGTGTGAACTCTCATGCCTCTGTATTCAAGAGGTAATAATAATAACAGTAATCATCATTTTATTTATATTGCGCCTTTCTCAAACTTTTGGACCCTTTATGTTCTCATTAACATATATAAAACTACAGACCCTAAGAATTATGACTATATATGTTTGAATCAAGCAAGCTCAATACAAATGGTTTCAATGTATATCATGTATTTCCACTATGTAGTTTGTTTACGGTGCTTTCTAGTGTAATCTGTATTGTGTACAAACAATAGTAAGGCTTCTAGAGCAGCTGCTCTGTAGTCCAAACTAATGGAGTGTTTGTGGACAGAAAGTGAAAAAAATCATAATCCTGATTGTGATGGACATGTGTGCTAGATTCATATCCTTAACCCAGACAGTTATGACGCTGGATTATGAATGTATGATAACGCATTATTTAAAGTCTGCCTACTTAGGAATTTCATAACCCATGCATAAGGAATTTATAGTGTATTTATGAAAGGTGTATGTCAGTATTTGCAAGATGGCATAGAATGTTAAGGTAAATGACATTGTATTTACATTTAAACTAATATCATAAATATGTGCTCCATTTGTAACACTCTTTTTAAGCATAGAGCAGGCCTAGTGAATAACACCATATATAAGTTCTGTGCATTTGTACAATGTAGAGCTAACTCTAGAGATTTATAAGTGGTTTATGTCTACAGCCATGTAGATCTGTATAACCATTTTGATTCAGTTGTTCCTCAGAAGAATATTTCATAATACCTGTAATAACTTATAGTGCTTTTACTGTTGACTCCTAAAACTAGTCATTTTGTGTACAATTGTACTCAAGAAGCAGTATAGATTTCCACTATTTCCACTGCTGGTATTTATACAACTAAAAATATATATGAAAATTATCATTTTATATTTGAGGGCATTAGAATCTTCCATAGTTAATGTTCTTCAATCAGTACACTCAATGTCATTTACTTAAGACATTTTATGTAATCTTGTTGGTATAAGCTGATCATAAATATTAAAGTATTGCGGTTTGATTATAGTATTCAGTGCTTTTGTATGTGTCATAGAGTTCCTCTGTAGATTTCCTATGTCAGGGAGGTCACAGGTTGGGATCAGCCAGATTGTGGTTCTTGTCTGTCCCACCAGATGAATTTAAAATCTAAGACTGACCCAACACCCAACAAATCACTGCTTAGCACCGATCTTTAAGCATCACTTCTTCCAACAAGTGTATGAAAACTCTGGCAGAAGTCCTCAGAATAAACCTGCAGTGAGAATAGCCTTACTCAAGGTTACTATTGTTGCTAGCATCCATTTTAATATAATGTCTAGTAATAAATAGTCTATAATAATATAATAGTCTCGTGTTGTGTTTACTTGTGTTTACTGTGACTCCGCCCCTGATTGTTTCCACTTGTTTTCTGCCTGTCCCTCATCATCCCTGTGATATATAAGCCCCGTGTTTGCCCTGGTCTGTGCTGGTCTTTGGATGTATGTTTGAATTGTTTTGTTTGGTGTTTCTTCCGGCCTCCGTAGTCTGTTTTCCCTGTGTTCATTTTTTGTCATGTCTGTCACTCTATCCGTGTTGGCTCCCTGAACCTGGATTGTCTTGACCCTGATTATAGATTTGCCCTCAATAAATCTTGCTTTTCTCCGCACATGCCTCCGCCTCCTCATCACTCCACGTTACACTGTCACATTTTGTTGCTCACATTTAGGATTAAAACATGCTGGTTGAAAACAAATTTTAGTGCACTCATATGCATGGAATCATTTGCATTTTTTGATGTTTGCTAAAAGACCTATAAAATGAAGTAACATCTGCATCTAATGCTGTTTCAGTCTAGCCCTCTGAACTGTTTTGTAGGTGATATTTGTTTGATCAGAACTTACCTTTCAGATAAATCATGGTCAGACAAACACATTCATGAGGAGTTATTTATTTAATGTGGCCCATTCAGTAAAGTTTCAGTAAATCCCTGTCCTGTGTTCATAAAGATTTCCTTTAGTGTACTAATTCAGTTTTGCATGTTATTCAACAATACAGGTACCATAACCTGCTTAGCAGGAGGAACAGATGTATTGGCTGAACCCACTGTACACACAAGAGCATATTCATCCCCTCAGATGATTTAAAGCACCGGTCATATTCTGATATTCTCATATATAATCATGTTTCCCTGCCAAATGTGCTTAATGGAGCAGAAATATGCAGACTTGCAGCTGCCATCTGTGGATAAAACAAAGAAACATATTTTTCTTTTTATAAAGCTGTTGAGGGGGATAAAACTTTGAGCTCTCAGCAGCTACTGTAGCTTGATTAACTGGTGGTTCACTGAATCAAGGATTCACAGCAGGAACTGGAGGTTTTCTGGGTTAGACCTTGTGTGGGTCACAGGCCACAGCGGCATTGTTTGACCTCTGTGTTCACTTGACCTTCTTCTAGCCATAGCCATATTCTTGAAGAGGGCAGTCAGATAGAAGCTTGTACATGGATGTTGCATTAAGGTGATGTTCTGATGTTTTCTGTTTATAAATTTTACAATGTGACCTTGAGTTTGAGAAAGGAATTATTTAAATAAACCATGAATTAAGAAGTTGGTATAACAGAAGGGTATGTAAATATATTCTAAATTATTTAATTTTACGTAAAATATGTGTATATACATATATGTGTATGTATATATGTATGTATGTGTATATATATATATATATATATATATATATATATATATATATATATATATATATATATATATATATAATATCGCTGTTGTCGGAACAAACCCTTGTACATCCAAATTGTAACTTTACAGGAGAACGAAAAAACATACATTACTTTCAATGTATGTCAATGAAACCAGAATTTTTTCCAAGTCATTTTTAGTCATTTATTTTGTTCCATCCTTCATGAAATTTACAGACAAGGCCAACATGCATTTTCAAATTATTTCAAAAACTGAAAATTGAGATACGAGGTACTGTTCTGACAACAGTGCTATATATGCTGTGTTAATTATAAACCTATATATTTATATTACTATATTTATATTATTTTGAACATATTTATTAGATTTAAGCTTTAAAAACACATTTGCACTGAATGTGGACTTCTAGGTGGATAACTTGCATCCATGTAGCATGGAAGCAGCTCAATTTACAGCACAATTTACAATACATTTAAACATAACAGAAAAAAAGCATGGCAGTAATAGTAAAATCTTATGTTTGAAGCTGTAATGGCAAATGTGCCCAAATATGTAATGGATTTTACTTTTTTCTGCTTTTTCCTGTTTTCCAGCTTTCAAAGCAAATCTATATACAGCTTCTCTCCCTTTGCTGTTCAAGATAAAGAAGAAGTCACCAAGCACTATTACATGACCAACAAGTGCAGACTGTAAACTAGGACAATATATTGATGTGTTGATTTTTTTTTTAATTATTACTTTGTAGAGAGTTTGGCATAAGGTGATATAAGCCAAGATGCTAATGCTATGAGCATTTGTGCTATTCTATTTTTTTTTTTTTTTGTTCATATTTGCTCATATGCTACAAATCTAGATATTTGTATGTGTGCATGTGCAGAATAGTGCAGTATTTCATATCAGACAATAAGGTAAGCTAACTGGCAGCGGGCATAGATCGCCAAATTAAATGCTTTAGGAAAATAAACTGGCCAAAAAGACTAGTAATTTGTTAATCGTATTCATTATACCAGTTCCAGTTGGCTTTTGAGAAGGGTGAGAAATGAATTAGAACTAAAACCATAAGTTCATTTGAGTCAGTTCTTGTTTTTGAATGTGCATGGGAAAAATACCCTTGAAAATTAAACTGCAATGAAATGTGTGGCTAGTGCACATTCATAACTTAATGACAAGATTTAACCATAAAAAGTTGTAAAGTTCTTAACCTGGTAAGATCAGTTTAGAAAAGCTTTCTAATTTTCTTGGTTAAATATCTAGATATCTTGGTTAAATTTGTCTCATGATTAGTGCAAAATCTTATTGTATCAATGCTATTGTGATATCCACTTGAAAGTAAGTTCTTTGCCGTTAAGGCGTAACGCTGATTTGTCCTGTAGATTTATGTTAGGCCACAAAGATCTGCTGCTCTAAGTTCAGTGTCATTATCATTATTTCTCAATAACAATCACTAACTTGTGAAACTATGGACTGTTAAATGCAGCATTACTGATTAAACTCATACAGTGCATGCTGTTTTGAGTTAGGGATGCTGAAATATTAAGCAGCATATGTGTGATATGAGTGATTACATCATGCACAATTGCCTTTTTTCAATTAGATTTTTTTTATTTACATCAAATAGAATGTGTCATACTGCACTATAATGAGGTGAGAGAAAATATGTATGTGTAACTGGCACATCATACTGCTGATCCACATCCTCTCTATGCTCTCTCATTTGTTAATCTTGACAAACTTTCTGCAAATGAACTGAGTGGCAACCAATCAGATAAGTGACACCTTAACCAGCTGTGTTACCTTCGCCCTCACACGGTAGAGCACACACCAAACAGGAGATACAGTGGTTGATCATCTTCATTACGTCATTACATTTAATTGTTTAAAGACATCATTAGGCTGATTTTGGGGCTCAGAATTGGCCTCTATCTTGGCATACGGTGTCGCTCTTTGCAACTCAACCTGCATGTGTTTTATTGGCATGCCCCAAAGCGCTCTTTTAACAGTGCACAGCACCGCAAATTTAAAAATATACAAACAAAAACTGAAAAGTACAAACTTCACTCTGAAACAAGCACACAGGAGCCATGCTACATGCATATTATTAAAAAAGTTCAGATTTCTGTATATAGTTGCTTTTGCAGTTGCAGTCCTGAAATCCTGAAAAAGTACCCCCAGACTGCAGTACCACCAGCCCCCCAATAAAAAATCAACACATCTCCCTTTGGTCACTTGTAAATAGTTAATTATTGTAGATAAAGTTTATCTAGAGGCCAAAATCAAAGAACAGACATTCACTCTTTGTGACAGTTAGCTTAGATACAGTTCTCTAGCTACCTACACTGTTACGTCCTAGGAAGCAAGCTAACATTGCTAATTTTAACTAGAGGACAAAGGAAAATGACACTGGTATGAATTCAGAGTTATATGGATAACTAGCTAGTTAAAGTAGTCTTCCTGGGTGTAGCCTGCAGCTAGAGGAAACGTAGCTTAGCTTAGCTATTGTGGCCTTTGAGGTTATGTAATTAGCAAATACATTAGCATTAAATAAGGATAAAAACTAAGGAATATTTCGGACTATCAGCACTTACAATCTGTGGACATTTTAGTGCAAGTACAGTTATTGTTATGATTAGATTCATGTCCTGCTATTTTAGCTTCCCATCTTAGATTGGTAGCAATCCCCCACCATCAGAGAGTTGCTGTCTGATTAAACAGAGATGAAAGTGATCCTAAAGCTTTATGCTGGCTTTATTTTTAAGTTGCTTCTCAACTCACAGATTAAAATTTTTTGACATTGGCTAGAAGACAAATGTCCATGCAGTCACAGAGATGCCAGATCAGACAGAGGAACTTAATGCACGTAGTGTTTATTATTTGAATGTAAATTCTATTAAAACAGAAAGGTTACTTTTGGACAAGTTTACTTGAAAAATATGTCACAGGTTCCTTATTTTATCTGGCAGTCAGTGAATAATTTGGCTAGGCGTTTCAGCAAGTTATTCAAATCATAAGTGGAACTTATTTAGACTCAAGTTTGCACAGACATACTGCATGGAGGGTTCTTATCAAGATGTTGTGTGACATTTTTTGTCAGGAGAGACATACATCCACCTGAATGTTGCTGCAGAAAGTCAAGAATAATTGCTTTTCCTAGAAGTCGTAGTTGTGACCAGTGACAACAAACGTGTTGTAATTTTATATGCATTAGTTCTAACTCACAGCTCATTGAAACAAGTGGAGAAGTTGTGTGGAATGTGTAGATGCTAATCTTTCAATCCATACCAAAATTGTGTTTGTAACTAAAAGAGGAGATACTTTATCATGATTTGATATAATGAAAAATTATTGCTGTGTCTTGTTTGGCAGAAAGAAAACATATCCTTTACATTGTGTATGTTTTTCACACTTTTTAACATTGAAACAAACATAAAAGTCAGAAGTGCAGACTCAGTGCTGTCAATAAGAAAAATTTGGATGACACAACAAAACAAAAAAGGATTATCGGCTTTTATAAAAAATAAAAAAACTATTTTGTTTTGTTTTGTTTCTTAGCTTTCATTTGTCTCTTTCAACCAAAGACAACATTCCCTTGTCTCTGAGGAAGACAAAAAGTCTCATACACCAATTTACTGCAAACATTTGTCAGGTATAACATTTTTTTGCTAGTGTAAAATTTTGGCTCTTGCCCTTTGCTGCACCGTTTGTGCAGCTGTTTGTTTTGTGTGTCAACTTGTACTTTTCATTGCCTGCATGACCCTCTACATCTAATCCAACAACTCATAGCGGTCCGATGAGTAAGTACCTCCAGGGACAAGTCAGAGGAACTCAGTGGACAGTGTTTTATTTCATTTAAAGGTACAGTCAGGATTGCGGAGAGGCTTTGTTTTCTTTACCTGCTTTGGTTTTGTGAAGTCTCAAAACCCGACAAAACTGGAGTTCAAAAAGTCCAAACCTCAACATCACTGAATGCACGTGAAATGCGTTTTCTTTTTCTTGATGCTTATTGTAACTAGAGATTAAATAAATGAGTGGTGTCTGAATTTTGGTCTGTACTGTATGTTCTTGGACAGTATGTGAACCACTTTCAGTGATCAAAACTAGGCATCTGCGTGCAGCCTATCAGAGTATAATGTGTAACAAGGTGGCAAGGCTTCTGTCGACAATCGCACGCTCAAATGACTGAGCCTTTTTTCTGAAAGCATTAATTGTAGGGGTTTTGATTTTCGGGGTTTATTTTGTTAGAGGCTGTCTCTTTTTTCTCCGAAACAGTTCTATTGAAGAACTTTCTTAAATCTGTGGATAGAATTAAAACTCTGTAGAATAAATATATTAGAGCATAAAACATTGAAAATTATATCAGATTATATAACAGATCTATTGTTTTCTCCTATCTCACAGGCCCAGATTACATCAAGCAAAAACTCAGCGAGCATGTGGAGGAGATTAAAGAGGCCCCACCACAGGAAGAAAAGAAAAAAGAGAAATCCTCAACCGGAAGCCCCTTTTATCGACGTGGCACAACTCCCTCCCACACACCCGCCCAAAGCCCCACCCCATCTCCACCGACCTCACCAAAAAAGAAGAGTCAGCAGGTCAATAGCAGTGTCACCCGCAAGATAAGCAAAGACAACACCGCCATAGGTCGTAAAATAAGCAAAGAAGAAAGGGCCTTCATTGTGGCAGAGATGGCCAAAGTACCTGTTCTACCTGCACTACCAGCACCAGCACCAATCAAATTGCAAGAAGTTCCCCCACCAAAGCCCCCCAAAGTTAATGAACCAGCACCTAATCCCGTTAGCACAGGCAATGGGCAGCTGCACAGTGCTTACCACAGCTACTTGGTGAAGGCAACTGTAAAGGTTCCTCCACCAGAAGAACCAGAGGATGACGAGCTAGAGATGACCCAGTCCAGTCTGGCCAGGATGCCACCATCCCCACCTAAACTGTTCAGGACACCAAGCCCCAAACCAGAGCCCAAGCTCAGGAAAATGGAATCTATAAAGCCAAAGAGCCTTGCAGAAACCAAGAAAGCTAGCATGGAACTCAACAATGAGGTATTAGAAGAAGAGAAGGTAAGCTGTTCTCCTCCCTTCTCTGCTAGCCTATCCATGCTCACAGATGTGTTCTTTCATAGCTACTGCTATAATGCATACGGAATAAAAAAAATCTGAATGTAGGTATTGTGATATAAACTGAGTCGTGTTTTACAGTTTCTCATTAGGTTGAACGAATAACTTTCTCTAAATGTAGGTATTGTGATATAAACTGAGTCGTGTTCTACAATTTCTCATTAGGTTGAATGAATAACTCACTCTAAATGTAGGTATTGTGATATAAACTGAGTCGTGTTCTACAGTTTCTCATTAGGTTGAATGAATAACTCACTCTAAATGTAGGTATTGTGATATAAACTGAGTCTGTTCTACAGTTTCTCATTAGGTTGAATGAATAACTCATTCTAAATGTAGGTATTATGATATTAACTGAGTCTGTTCTACAGTTTCTCATTAGGTTGAATGAATAACTCACTCTAAATGTAGGTATTGTGATATAAACTGAGTCTGTTCTACAGTTTCTCATTAGGTTGAATGAATAACTCACTCTAAATGTAGGTATTGTGATATAAACTGAGTCGTGTTTTACAGTTTCTCATTAGGTTGAACGAATAACTCACTCTAAATGTAGGTATTGTGATATAAACTGAGTCTGTTCTACAATTTCTCATTAGGTTGAATGAATAACTCACTCTAAATGTAGGTATTGTGATATAAACTGAGTCGTGTTTTACAGTTTCTCATTAGGTTGAATGAATAACTCACTCTAAATGTAGGTATTGTGATATAAACTGAGTCTGTTCTACAGTTTCTCATTAGGCTGAATGAATAACTCACTCTAAATGTAGGTATTGTGATATAAACTGAGTCTGTTCTACAGTTTCTCATTAGGTTGAATGAATAACTCACTCTAAATGTAGGTATTGTGATATAAACTGAGTCTGTTCTACAGTTTCTCATTAGGTTGAATGAATAACTCACTCTAAACTGAGTAGTGTTCTACACTCAGAATTTTGCTATTAGTGCATTAAATTAAACCCTTACCCAGGCCACAGAAAGCCATAGTGGATCACATGTAGTTTGACATTTACGTAGAGAAATGCAGTTAGTCTAAAATCTTACAGATAAACGCTCAAGTGCCTACTGTTACTGCTTCTAATGCAACTAGTCCATTTTTACACCTCGTAACTTTTAGCTGGAAAAAAGTGAGTTTGTGCAGAGTTAGTTAGCTGATATCAAACAATAAAAACACTAAACAATGATGAAGGTTTTCATCCTTCCAAGTGTAAAATTTCTATGTAGTATAGCTGCGAATTGTACTGTATATATCTTTGTATGCAGTGGCCCTAAAGCTTTTTGCACATAGCTGCAGTTGTAGAACCAGCTAAAAATGCATTTGTGGGTGCAGCATGGATAGATGAGTTGGTTAGTTACATTTGGCATAATTGTAATTTGGAAGGTTTGTCTAATAACCCACCTAATTCTACATTCCAGGGTCCTAATTCAGTTTTAGTTGCCATGGTAATGCTTTTGAATATTGGATTGGCAATCATTTTTGTTCACTTCTTGACATGATGGAGTGGCATCTCAGGTAAGCACAGATTTTTACCACATCTGTTTATTTCACATTCTACAATGTTTCTATTTATAGATATGTATTGTATTATGATTATATACAGTGCTATGCAAAAGTCTTATGTGTCTGAGAAAATGATACCTATGCAGTAAGCATTTGTTTCACATAAGAAAAAATACAAATAATCAATCCAGTGTAATTGTTTTGTATCTTGACGTTTCCTGTCGTCTCCAGAAGGAAGTCCAGTATTTACAGTTACCATCCAATACCTTGTTTATCTAATCAATTAAATTACATAAGGTCCTGGAAGTGAAAATATGCATGCGATGATTGGAGTGTAGCAAGAAGTCAGGAACCAAACCTGTGTTTTTATATGAATTCCTAACCTACATATTCATAACTTTACAACACGTTCTTGTATTACTGTATATGTGGTTATTTATAGTTATTCTAATGATAAAGGTCGTTTTACTGAAGTGGTTCAAAGCACTTAATGGGATACAAAATCACTTAGACTGAACAACTGAGCTATTTTAAATAATCACTTGATCTATTTAATGAAAATGATGTTTATATGTGTTCTATATTGTGCATATATCTCCAAGCCTTACCCGAGACCAATACGCCAATTCCTTTGAAGATTAAGTGGAAATATGTTGCTCCAAAAATGTTGTATAAAAATTGTTTAAAAACAGAAAAATAATCATCATGTCACTACCAAAACATGCACAAATAATCTCTCTGGACTAAGTGTACATGTGGCCACACTGCTAAATATGCAACCTTTTATCTTTAATTTTTTTTTTATTACTGGTCCTCTGTAAGATTTCAGTATTGACAAGTTTAATCAGAAGTTTAAACAGAAATTTCAAAGTTGGTGAAATTCTGAAAAAACAAAAAATGTATTTTGGTGTGCATTGTGCAAAGGGTTGAGCACTGCTGATCAAATTCCATGTCATTTTGATTTTCTAAAGTCTGAAAATAAGCACATTCTCTACAGGGAACACGCTTATGCACATTTTTTGGACAAGTGCTGTTTATTTGCTGAATTTCTAGTGGGGGAAAATAAAACAAAGTCTGACCTTTGAAAAAGTTATGGCACATTTTATATTGTATGCTTTATTGAGCAAATAAACATAAATTGTGCACATAAAATTTGCAGGAAAAAAACCCTGCATTTTTAAATGTGATCCCTTTGGGATATGATAACTTATTTTCTCTTAGAAAATCAACATGACTGTTCAAACTTACTGATACAACTGTATCTTATTAGCTACTTGCTTAATGGAGCTAAGTTGGAACTTGAATAAATTCAACATTTAAGTTCTTTGAATGAAGATAAATAGTTCTGAACAGTTTTCATGTGTAAGCCTTTTGCACAGAACTGTATGTTTGAGTTTTAACTTTTAAGTTTGCAGCATGTATTAACACTGTAATTGCTTTGATTCCTCAGTAGCGCAGTGTCAATGGCCTTGAAGAAATCAAGAAGAGTCTTGGCAGTGGCAACAATAAGATAAATGTATGGAAGAAGTTTGAGATACACAGCACGTTTTTGGAGGAAGACCAGCCCTCAGTAAAGATGTGGCTCTTTGAGTCATGTGAAGGACTAAGAAGAAGCCATGGGTGAATAAAAAACCAGAAGATTTGTAAGAGAAAGTAAAGTGAAGTATGCTTATCTAAGTCATCGGCTGTGAAGAGTGCAGCCTCTCTGTGCAGAGACTTTACTGGAAATGTTGGGAGATGCTCTTTAAACGTGACGGGCACAAACAGCTGCCTAGCTCTTTTGCCGTGTGACGTGTAAGTGGGGAGATGTGCGCTCAGTGCCAGAGGAATTTGTTCAGGGAACTTTGTTGCGTTCCAGCAATCATGCCACACTGGCCAGAGGAAACCAAACACACACAACAGCGTCACTCTTCGCTCTTATAGCGTTACCAAGCCTCTGCTGCTTCTTCCATCCTCTCCTGCGTTCTTTTATCGAGACTTGATTTGACACGCCCTGTGCATGGTACCATTTATTACTGATGTTTTTGTTTTGTTTTGTTTTCTTTTGTGTGTTGTTTCTCTTTATGTTAGCTTTTATCCTCCAACGTTCAGTCATAGAGGGTTATTTGAATTAAAACATATGCTGAAAAAAGCACACTACTGTTCAAAAGTTTGGAATCAAAACTATTTTCCTGATTTTAAATACAAACATACACTGTTAACAATGAATGATCAGCACTGCTTAAAATGATAAGGTTACTGATTACACTGCTTTTCTTGAGGACACTACTTGAGTTCAACCAACTCAAATTCTGAGTCAAAAGTTCTCCTAACTCCTTATTTTTTTGATTATCCATCTCTGGATAAACAATATTAAATGCATGTTTTTTACTAATTTTCCCCAGCAGCTGTCTTTATATCAGACAATTCCCATTTTCTCCTCTGGGGCTCCCACTTATGGAGGGAATGGCACTGAGGTTCAAATTCACTGCATTTGATTTCTGTGTTGAATGCATTGTAAAAGTTATTTGTGTACATATATAAAGTGCATTTTAAAAGAATAAAAGTATATATCTGGAAGCTCAAGAGAGGAGGATGCCTCATGGAATTGTGTAATGATAAGAGTAGCAGCCTGTAAGGAGTAAAAACTAATTCTGCATCGTTTGCTTAACTGAGAAACTAGAAATGAGAGTTTTGACTAAACTAAAGGTTTGAGCTGGGTGAACTCTGGTGTCCTCAAGTTGAGTTAACTGAAGAAAAGCAGTGTAATCAGTTACCTTATCATTTTAAATTGAGCTTCTCATTTCTTACAGTGTATCAGTAACTCTTTACTGTTGGGCAGTGTTCATAAGGCAACACAGCACCTACATAAACCTACATAAACATATATACAGGCTTATTCCAGGAATCCTGAGTAGGAATCATGTAGCCTAATATATGCTGCCCTTCAGTAAAGTGTTAAGGTAATTACTTAAAAAGTGTAGATTTAAATATTACACTGTTCACTGAAAGGTATTTTCAGATGATTTATGCATTATTTCAAGATCTCTATGAAGTAAATTATAACTAATATACTGTAAATGATCTATAATATAAGTACATTATATTGTGTTGTTATCTGTCTTGAGATTTGATCCTCACTTTTGAAATATGATGCATTCTGGATATTAATTTTATTATGATGTAATGCCTAATGTTATTCAACTTAGCCATTTTAGAACCTTCTACAGCATTTAGCTGCAACAAAATGGGTTTATATTATTGACAATAGCATTGTTTCCAAGCTTTTGAACTGTGCCGCATCTGATGTAAATGTGTTCATCATTTCCACATGAATAAAATCTGTTATATCCACATAGCTACTGTCTTCCTTTTGGCAGTATTTGTGCTGATATAATAGATTTTATTGATGAAGAACTTATATATTCTGCACCACTTTTTCAGCGAATTACTGTCAGTAGTCTGTTTTACAATCATTTTCAAAGAAAACCTTTTTTGAGATGTGCAATAAGCTTTATTTAAAACAAAAAAGGATTATATATCGAAATACTAAGAAGCTCTTTAGCCCCCAAAAAATCATGTTTTGTATTCAATTAGAAATGAAAGCAGAATATGACTGAAAGAGATGATGCCTGCGGCGATTAAGATATGCGATTGCCTACTGAAGGGAGAGCGGAGCACAAAATGAAACATTTTGTTTCTTGCTAAATCATTTTAAAAGTATTTGACTAAGATGAATAATAGCACTAAACAAGCAACCTCTGCTACATGTGACATCTTCATGCTTGTAGGTGGGGCGAGCTGTAACAGTCGCTGAGTCTGATGAGCAATTCATTCAGAATTTGATTTGTTTGAACCAGTTTTCCAACTTAAATAAATAAAGTTGTTTCCATTAATATAAATATGATTACTGAAAAGAGGCTGTGCTCAATGTGGCAAATACATTTTTGACAGTGTAGTAGAACAGCAAAATATCAGCATGATAAAATTTCAATAGATTTATTTACATGATATCTATAGCACATTTTCGTAATAACTTCAAAAAATGAACTATTCTGAATGTGTAAAACGGGACATTGGTTTTTCTGACTGTTCACCTTGGGGTCAAATAATGCTTCTGCATACCAGATAGCAGCGTACCCTACACCATAGCCTGATGCGTACCTCCCCACAAATGTACTTACATGCCACTGTGACACATACCGCAACAAGCATGACTGATCCACATGGTAGCAACGCATTTCCTCCTACACATTTGTCTACGCACTACGCTCCTGTTTTCACCTACATTTTTAAATTCAGTTGAGAGTTGGATGAACATGGCTCAAGTTGAGCGATATCACAAGTATAGAAGATACAAACTTATAACTGTTAAGTCGACTGATTAATGTGGGAGTGACAGGAATTGTCTGAATGACTGAAATGTCTGCTGATGAAGTGACCGAAAGATGAAAAATCGTGCAATTGCAGAGCAACACTGACACACTAATCCACAAATATAAATGCTCACGACAGCGTAGGCCATGGCTATGGTGTAGACTTTGCTTTGATTCAACGTTAATCAGCTTTTAGTTGTAGCAGTATGTTAAACTAACCCCACCGCGTGGAGGCTGTATTTTAGCCTGTTTAGCTCTCACTGTAAGCTATTTATTTGCCTCTAAATGGTGCTGTATTACAGTCACCAAGATGGAGATTAAAATAATATAGGAGTAAATACTTTGAACTCAGTAATCAGAAGCTCTCATGATGAAAAATGTTACTTTTGTGGTATATAAACAGTTTTCAGGGTGAATCTGGAGAAATATCTGTCTGCTGTCATAATTTACTGATGACGTTGCTATGGGAACAGGAGAAGCACGTTCTGCTGGAACAACAAAATATTTGTGCTACATTTTACCCCACATTAGTTTGTGTCCCGCTCTCCCCAGTAATATTTAGTATTAATGATTGCCTACCCACAATGGAACTTAACCTGACACCTATTTACTTAATTCTACGAGAAGACATTGTCTATATGAATCGTTATGAGTAGGCAGCGTATAGACCATTGTGCATGCGAGTTTATTGATATTGTGTGCATTGAAAGCATTAGTAATTGAGTAGTCATTTCTAAAAGGGGGCTGGACAGAAAACTGCACCATGAGGGCCTGAGCTTGCTTGCATGTTGGAGAAACTGGATATCCAAAGCTGTGGATGTTTTTGTATTGAATTAATTCAGGTAGTGCCACGAGGAAAGAAAGATGTGGTACCTTGGACGAGGGATGTGTTGCCTTTAAAGAGTCTTTAACTACTGTTTACCTCAGAAGAACATGAAAAAAGTAAAAAAAAAAAAAAAAAAAAGCAAAAAAAGAAAGAATTCTTGTCTTAATCCCCTACTATGGGAACTCTGACTGTTGAAATATTTTGGAAATTTAATTTTTAATGTGCCGCTACATTGCTTCATTGTTTTATTTCGTTGTTTGCTGGTACAGAGTGGCGACTTTACTGTTATTTTATGTATTATAATATTTACATTTTATCACTTCAAAAAAGACTTATTTATTTTACAATAAGTAGTCGTTTATATTGTTTTAAGCATTTGCTCAAAGAAAAAGGGCTTTGAAGAAGTAAGATTTTCATACATAGGCTATCACATATATCACATTTATATTTCATTACTAATTAGCACAGCTTTTTGAAAATCTGCTATGTAACCATTTAAATATTAATTAAATATTAAGTACAATAATTCATGCCAAAAGATTCTCTTTTAAATTAGCCTCCACCTTTGAAAAAATATGGAAATTTAGGCAAGGTAAACAAATGTCAGAAACTGTATGAAAATGTTGCTAGTCTGATTTGGCAGGCATTGCTAGACCTTAATGTACAAGAAAAGTGCAAAAAAAGTTGCAGTAAAAGTTGCACAAACTGACTAGAAATTACAAAAAAAATAGAACTCCAAATGATGCAAAGTGTGCAAAGATGTGTGTCTAGTCAAGTAGAAATTACAGATAGGGCATTTAAAGGGCATTTTTTAAATGTTCTACATAATGCAGATGTAAACAAAATCATTCAGAGTGGCTTGATGTGAAATGGTTTATTTAGGAGACTCATTACAGTGGTGGTGATAGGAACCAGGGGTCACAATGTCTAAAACACAGATATAGCCCTTCTATTTACTAACCAAAACCACCAGTAAACCCTCATGTGTCTTCTGAGGTTTTACATGTAATGTTGATGACGGTAAAATAGAAAAATCAGAAAACATTTTCTTCGTGTTGTTTTGCCTCACAGCATTCTGCATGTACCTCTCCATGAATTGATTTTAAAAACACATTTAAGACCAAAAACGTTTTGAAAACTATCATAAAACATATAACTTGCTATGAGGGAGCTTTTAGAGGTGGACATCTGGTTCCTATCGGCAGCACTGTGAACAATTCTCTGAATTTCACATCAAACCACTCTGAATGACCGTCTATATCTTAACCATTTAATTACGCAAAAACTTTTGAAAAGTTAGTGAAATTCTCCTTTAATGAAAGTCAACAGCAGCCAGAACATGATTAAGGTCATGTTAGCACTGAAAGGCTTGTTAGCAGGCCTGTAGATGAGGACAGAGGTTTTCAATCTTGGGGTCAAAATGAGTTTACAAGAATAATCATATCAAATTAGGATATTTATATCCTGAACAATCATAAATATAAATCATTTTGCAGAGGCATTTTTAGAAAACAAAGGTTATTTTGCTGTATCTAACCTAAAGAAACAACTATGTTAGCTATTGTTGCCATTTTCATTTTCCCTATAATTTCTTATCATTTGTGAATGTTTTATGGCCGTGTGCAGTATGCAGCCACTCTTAATGTATTTTCTGGTAGATTTTTTTTTCCAATTGAGAGATTAACTGATAAAAGGGCAGAATTATTTTTCTAAAAACACCTGCTGCGCAAACAATACATTTATAAACTATAAAAGATTTATTCTGTTTGTATAAGTTTTTACAGAGCACAGTCCACAATCTGAGATGAGCTCTATGATATTTTTCTAAAGTTTTGCACATTATTTATTGGTGACTATTGAATAATCACACAAGTTCAGCAAAAAATGACTTCAATGCCGTTGATTTACACAATGAAGAACCTGCAACGTTTCTTTTAAACTCTTCACCATTAAAAGAAGAAAGTATACGTTTTTTGGAGCATTTTGAGCTCATTAAGGCCCAAGTGACTTCTGTACTCTGGAGATGTTTTCCTGTGTATAACAATAAATGTTATACCCCATAGTTTCTCTCCTTCTCTGTCATTTTTGTCATGTTTATTTTATCACACATACTGCATAGCTGGTTCTGGAACAGAACCCAGAATATACACTGCTCAAAAAAATAAAGGGAACACTTAAACAACACACTATAACTCCAAGTAAGTCAAACTTCTGTGAAATCAAACTGTCCACGTAGGAAGCAACACTGATTCACAATCAATTTCACAGCTGTTGTGCAAATGGAACAGACAACGGGTGGAAATTATTGGCAATTAGCAAGACACACTCAATAAAGGAGTGGCTCTGCAGGTGGGGACCACAGACCACTTCTCAGTACCTTTCTGCTTTCTGGCTGATGTTTTGGTCACTTTTGAATGTTGGTGGTGCTTTCACACTCGTGGTAGCATGAGACGGACTCTACAACCCACACAAGTGGCTCAGGTAGTGCAGCTCATCCAGGATGGCACATCAATGCGAGCTGTGGCAAGAAGGTTTGCTGTGTCTGTCAGCGTAGTGTCCAGAGGCTGTGTACACCAGGCCAGTACACCAGGAGATGTGAAGGAGGCCGTAGCAGGGCAACAACCCAGCAACAGGACCTCCTTTGTGCAAGGAGGAACAGGAGGAGCACTGCCAGAGCCCTGCAAAATGACCTCCAGCAGGCCACAAATGTGCATGTGTCTGCACAAACAGTTAGAAACCGACTCCATGCGGATGGTATGAGGGTCTGACGTCCACAGATGGGGGTTGTGCTCACAGCCCAACACCATGCAGGATGCTTGGCATTTGCCAGAGAACACCAGGATTGACAAATTCACCACTGGCGCCCTGTGCTCTTCAGAGATTAAAGCAGGTTCACACTGAGCACATGTGACAGACGTGACAGAGTCTGGAGATGCCATGGAGAGTGATCTGCTGCCTGCAACATCCTTCAGCATGGCAGTGGGCAGTGGGTCAGTAATGGTGTGAGGTGGCATTTCTTTGGAGGGCCGCACAGCCCTCCATGTGCTCGCCAGAGGTAGCCTGACTGCCATTAGGTACCGAGATGAGATCCTCAGACCCCTTGTGTAGACCATATGCCGGTGCGGTTGGCCCTGGGTTCCTCCTAATGCAGGACAATGCTAGACCTCATGTGGCTGGAGTGTGTCAGCAGTTCCTGCAAGATGAAGGCATTGAAGCTATGGACTGGCACGCCCGTTCCCCAGAGCTGAATCCAATTGAGCACATCTGGGACATCATGTCTCGCTCCATCCACCAACGCCACATTGCACCACAGACTGTCCAGGAGTTGGCGGATGCTTTAGTCCAGGTCTGGGAGGAGATCCCTCAGGAGATCCTCCGCCACCTCATCAGGAGCATGCCCAGGCATTGTAGGGAGGTCATACAGGCACGTGGAGGCCACACACACAATACTGAGCCTCATTTTGACTTGTTTTAAGGACATCACATCAAAGTTGGATCAGCCTGTCGTGTGTTTTTCTACTTTAATTTTGTGTGTGACTCCAAATCCAGGCCTCCATTGGTTAATAAATTTGATTTCCATTGATGATTTTTGTGTGATTTTGTTGTCAGCACATTCAACTTGGTACAGAACAAAGTATTCAATGAGAATATTTCATTCATTCAGATCTAGGATGTGTTATTTGAGTGTTCCCTTTATTTTTTTGAGCAGTGTATTTTCAAACTATTAATCCATTATCAGTTATGGTTTTGTTTATCAGAGCTTTGCCATGTTCTCATCAGGCTGAATTTGCATTCCAAAATACAGATTTGCCGGAGTGGAACTGAAAATTCCTACTGAAGTGCTGCTAAATGGGGAACCATGATTTTTTGTAAATATATGTCTTTGCATAAAATTTTTGGGCTTATGCTTTACACAGAGAGATCCAGATTTCCTCAATGTTTTGATGTTATTTTGCACTACCTAAAATTTGAAATACCTAAAATTCTTGTACTTGTTGAGGAATGTTGCAAAATGGAGACCCTCGACCCATCCTTGCTCTTCAGGAACGTGGCCTCTCCTGGATCTTCATTTTATACACAAGCACGACTGCATTGTCTGTATTACATTTCACAACATTTGAAATTATTTTATGATGTTTTAAGGTTTTGAAAAGGTACTAATACATACTTTTCACCTGTAAAAAAATTGCCTACCTTGATGAACACAAAACGTCCCTGAACAGAGCCTTACCAGTGTACTACCATACTACTCATACTGCTATACTGTTAAGATGATTTAGTTACATGTTAAAGGGAAAATGCACTCAAGCACTATAAGAAGATCAGCTGTAATTTGTTACTCTCACCTCTGCAGGTATGTGTGGGCCTGTAGGCACGGCATGTCTCCACTGATTAATCTGTTCTTCTGAGCTGTAAGGTTACACAAGCTCCTCCTTCAGGACCAGAACATCCTGCTACACTCCGCTGGAGAACTGGTAGCGTTCTTTAAAAACATCACACGCTGTACTGTCCAAACTCCTAACTTGAGTTAACCTTGTTATGGTGATTTATGATCACAAGAAGATAATTCTACATTTTTCTTTATAGCAACATAATGATTTATTAGTGTTTGTCTACTTATTAGTACTTGATAGCAGAGACAGCATTCTAGCACTGTATATAATGCAATAAATAACCTCGCCACATTAAAATACTGCCAGCTATTTACTTTTCCATGACTACACGCAGACGTGTAGTCTAAAGCAGAGCTCTGATACTAAAGAGTTGCTTTCACATGTGTAATCTTAAACTTCATCAGAGGCTGGGGCTCCACCACTGGCTAAATAGCGCCTGTAGCGTGTTGCTAAAATTAGATTAAGGCTTGTAAGCAGTGAAAGGATACGACTGGCTGTGTGTTTTTTAAAAAAGCATCAGTAGTGGACAGATCCTCTTTCCATGCTTTCCATAACTCGATCCAGCGCACAGAGCTGAGCTGAAGCCATTCAGACCCGAGTGATGATATTTAATAATCAAGATTTGGAGTTTCACTTCGTTATATTTCAGATGTGAATGGAGCTCATAATTGGCAGTTGCAGCCTGTAATGTGCACTGAGACATCAGCATAACAGCCCAATTTGAGGCAGCTTTGGGACCTACAGTACTGCACCTACAATCAGTGGTGGATGATGTACACAAATCATGTACTTGAGTTAAAGTAGAGATGCCCAAGTTAAAATATTACTCCAGTAAAGGCAGAAGTCCTTTCTTTAGACCTCCACTTGAGTAAAGGTACAAAAGTATTTGCCTTCGAATGTAATTGAATATTGAAAGTAAAAGTACTGAAAGATTCATTATGCCAATAATGTCAATTACAATTTTTGTAACAAGACTCTTCCTTTATCAACTCATGTTAGGTAAAAATCCTCCAGTGTCACTCTTGGTATACAAATCTTTTAATAGAATGACATTAATTAGTCCGACACTGATGTATATTAAAATTATCATAAGGACAAAAGTTTAAGTTTAATAAAAACTTGCTTTAAACTCACAGATCACAGATGAGTTTCCTTTACTATAGGGATCTGTAGGTCTCTGTTCATAAACATAAACCAGCCTGAACTAATTTACTGTAAAATGAAATTATAAAGTAAATATCTGAGGCACAAGACATATTTTCAAGATAACAATTATTCTGAGAAGAAACGACCACTCCACCTTCAGCAGAGTTCACACACTGTCAGTGATAATAGAACATTTTGTAAATTATGTACCAAAAACAGTCCTAATTTCCAGCCTCTGTTTATCCCCTAGAATAAACAGGCTGTTTTTGTTACTGTGCTTTCAAGACAAAAGTAGGTAAATGATCTTTGGTCTGACTGGCTGTCGTGCACTGTGTTTCATTCAAAAAGCAGTCCATTCTGAAACCTACAGTACGGGTGGGTTAAACTGCTGTAAATTATTTTTTGTGGCTACACAAAATCTGAATTCAAAATTAGCAACTTAATATTCAGATTTAGACAATGTTTACATACTACATCAAACTCTTTCATTTCAAAACAGCAAGGACCTTTTCAGAAAAGCAGTGCCATTCACAAATATTGGCACTCCTGATGAACATGAGCAAAAACATTTATAAACAACATTCTTAACTGCTTATCCTTTTGATCTTTTATTCCAAGTATAAACAAAAAAATCAACTTTATTTATGAATGAAAGAAAAAAAAACAAAATCTTGTCAGGAAATATTTTTCTCAAATCGGTCTGTGCCAAAAGATATAAATAGCTACTTTTCCACTAGGAAATACTTATATAAGGTAAAACTGGACCTTAAAACCACTGTTGTACCTTTGAGGGAACGTTTACACTGTTTGTACCTTGATGAATGAATCATGTACCTCCATGGTACCTTTATTTCTAACAGTGTATATTCCCATTCAGATGTTATGTTTTAAAGTTCAACTGAGTGATCAGAAACGCGAATAGTCAGCCATGACGTTCTGTTAAACTGAACGTCATGTATAAAATTTATATAAAAATATAAATATCAAGCTCAATATTTTTAATGAACGATCTAAAAGGAAAAGCAAGCAAAGAATGTTGTTTACAGCCTGTTTCATTCATATTCACCAGGGGTGTCAATATTTGTGGTGGACACTGTAACTAAAGGTCAATATTACTTAGAAATATTAGAATCAGATCCTGAACCTCATTGTACGTCTATAGATTAGCATTAACGCTGTACTTAAACGAAAGTCAATACTTTGCTAATTTTCTGTTTCACAACAATTGTTCTGTACTGTACCTCTAACAAATTAGTCCAAATATTAGTCCAAATTTTGAAAACATAGTAAAAGTAATGAAAATACTATTTTATTAATCCATTAAAATGTGTTAACACTGCAGTTTGTAGTAATTTTACATTTAGTTTCTAGGAATCTCATCTTTAAATGTCATTACATCTTCCATAAAGACTGGATTTTGAAGACTTATAGAAGCAAAGATTTATGGAGCTCTTTTGCATCTAAAGATAAGCACTAGTCTCGCAGTGTGTGTCCTGGGTCCCAGGTTTTGCTTCAGGCTGAAAAGGCTGACTGAGTTTTATTCAATGTGATATAATGCTGTCTTTGCCACGCCTCTCTCTTGGGAGATTTCACAGAGAGATGTCCTGCTGACCTTAATTTATTAAAGAGGGTCTGACCAATCATGAGAAGGCTTTCTCTCACTGTACTGTACATACAGAAAACGGCCAAAAAGGCTGCTCCATTGATCTGTAGTCTTTTTACTCCATTGTACAGAGCAATCGTTACATAAAAAAGCTACATACTTCATCTTCATTCGCAAAAACTTTGTCTATTCAAACACAGACTTACACTCAAAAAAAAAAAATTTAAGCCCAAAAGATTAAATTTATGTATTTTAATTATGACAATTTTCCATTCAAATTAAATACATAAATCCAATGTAAAAAAATGCTATTATAATTTATGTTTCTCCATCATGTTCAATAAACCTGAATGAATTAAATAAGGTTTAAATTAGAAGTGCTTGTAGGATTCACGCAATTTTTTTACATGACATTTATATCTAAAGAGTTAATAGCACCTTCTGTATTCACAGCACAATTACTTAGACTGTGTAAATGTTATTAAATGACAATATATGTTAAATTCAAACATTTATTGTAGTCCAAACTGTATTGAACAGCATTTGTTAAGTCTCACTAAAAGACTCAATGTAAAAAATGTACACGTAAACATTTAAAGTCTAACGTGAAAGAAATAAACATAACCTTCTATATTTCAGGTGTGATCAAATTCCCTGCTTTAGAATTTCTATTCACTCACAACTGAACTACTAATTAAAGCAAATGTTTATGTGCACAACATAAACTGGCTGCGGTGCAACCAGTAGAAGGATGTATTTCAAGAAATCTTACACATATATATATATATATATATATATTTTTTCTACAGTAAATGGGTTTTGGGCAGCAGGGGGCGGGCTTTGCTGCTACAGAGTGATGATTGATTGGCGAGCGGAGCAGCTCATTGGCTGTTCGCGCTCACTGACGTCATGGATTTACATGAAGCGCCGTTTTAAACTCCTATTGCTCGATTTTGAACGCTCTTAAAAATATAACAGCTGTTTTATTATATTCACTGCTCAGGAAATTATTGCATTCTTTCACATTAAAAATGTTTAAGCCTTTAATAAACTATTACTTTGCTCAAATGCTCCAGCTCAACCCATCCATTTTGGACCCACTCGGGAGCGCCCTCTAGCGTTTGAGAGAACCGGAGCACATTCCAGAGTGGTAAAATCTCTGTTGCAGCTCTCATGCTAACCATCATGCCAGTTAGCTAGCTAACCCTATCGGTCGCTTCATGCCACGCTACTATGTTGAGGTCACCTACAGTTACAAAAACCATGAACTGTTGTCTTGGATATTAATGGGATACATTTTTATATACTACGCTTCACAATAAATCACTCCCCTTTTTTATTTAATCTGCCTTTAGTACCTGTTAACATGACGGCAGACCTAGCAAGGATGCTAGCTAGCTAGCTAGTTTGCTGTTGTCTACAGTATCTCTCAAAATAAGCCAAATGAAGCAATAATATATGGTCAAAATATTAAAAACACAAATTAAGTTAATGTGCATCACTATTTCATTGCAGTTGCACTGAACAACAAAGGATAGCTGGAGATTGTAAAAATAAAAAGAGCCATTTCATGTCCACCACACCAGCTGAAGCAAAATCCTGGTCCTAATAAGATTTAGTGGAAAAATCTAACAGGTCTTATACAATTCAATCAAATCAGCTTTGGATTTATCCAAATTGGTTTGCTTCTAATGAATATAAATAAGTAGATTTTTATGTTTTTTCAAAAAGGTTTTATGTAAAATATTTGCGTAATGTTTATGCTGGCCATAAATCATTTTCTGAGTGTAGGGTATTTGCTATCCATCATATGAGTGATTCAGTAACCTGATTATTTTGATCATTAACACTAAAAATGACGTTAACTAAGCAATTTTTATAAGCTAAGAAGGCTTTACACACACTTCATTAAAAATGATGTAAAAACACGATGTGGTAAAATTGCCTTTAAACCATGCTTCATTTCTCACTGTGAGAGAGAAACGCAGGAGAACCTAAAATATGCATCATCAGTTTGACTGACCACTACCCACTGCCCATGTCTCTGGTTTTAATCAAGGGCATTCCTGTCTAAAACTACCATTTAATAAGCTATTAATATATCATAATATTCTGTATTGCAGCATTGTATACTTCAGCTTCGTCTCACTACAATACCCAGCATACATTGCACTAATACATTGTACATCAATTGAAGTCGCTGCTGCGACTAAGAAATCCATAGATGTAGAGGTCAATAAAATCAGCATGATATTTGGCTTCTGGCAGCTCTTTGCCTTCCTTCTCCATTAGCCAGCTAGGCAAAAAAAATGTATCCACCCTAAAGCACTTTAGTGCCTCCCACCTTCAAGACACATCATCAGAAGGGTTTCCCAGTCTTTAATCTTGAAAATCTCACTCTAGAGATGACTACATCCCAACTGTAGGAAGATAGTAATAAGGTTACATGTTCCTTTTAGGCCAGAGTGTGCCTTTAAGCACAGCGACCCAGAAGGATAAGCGGTTTAGACGATGGATGGATGGACAGATGGATTTCCCTTTATGCATGTTACTGCTATGACGGCCCTTCATGTGAAGCAGTCCAGAGAAGAAACAATTCAGAAGGTGCTAAGAAACACGTCAGATTCATGACATTTTCTTAAACTGCAGACTTGTTCACACCTTTTTGCTATTGAGTGTGTGCAGATTCAACGACAGCGTCTTTGTGATAACTGCAAAAGTGGGTTTTAAGATGTTTCTTCCTAAGAGCAGTTGGTGAATGAGGCTCATTGTTAAAAAGAATATGTAGAATCAGGACTGAACTCATCACAACCAGGTTTATCCAGGCTAAATTAAACACAAATTATTCAGTGAAAGCCCATGCCTTCCAGGTTTCTCCTTTTGACTAATTGTCTCAAAATACTGACTTACTATTTCTAAATGCTGATATAGCATCTTGTAATAATGAACTTACTATGTAGATTCACATATAATTAGAATTATAACTTATAATTACTTATTGTCTCAAAACATTGACTTACAATAATGAAATAATTACTTACTTACAATTCTCAAAATGTCAAGAAGTCAATATTAGAAAAAAAGTTATTTTAAGATATTAAGTGGTATTTCCAAATAAATGAGCTAATATTTGAGATGTAAAGTCAATGTTTTGAGAAGTCATTCTCTTGAACTATTGAGCCAATGTTTGGAAAAGTAATTGCTTTAGATATGAAATTAATATTGCAAAAACGTGAGCCATTATTTTCAAAAGTAAAGTCTTTTATTTTTAGATTTTTTTTCTTGTCTACCTGGTGTAAAATCGGCTTCTATATGTTACTCATAATTACAGTTTCAACGTCAGAGATTCCAAATGCAATAGTGTTTGAAAATATGAATGGGTTTCAGGTAAATATTAATCTATGCCTATAATTAGTAAAGAGAGTATAAAGCATAGAGTGTGTGCAGTACCATACTGAGGTGACAGATTGATTAAATCTGAGTATTTAATCTTACTCATTCAGTCTCATGTACTCACTGTAGCTCTGACACTTAGTGTTAATGTAATCATCTTCTTAATGGGGCTTATTAGTCATAAGGACAGTTGATAAAATAATCCATGCACTGTTCTTCAAAGTGTGTGTGTGTGTGTGTGTGTGTGTGTGTGTGTGTGTGTGTGTGTGTGTGTGTGTGTAATGGTACCCCTGTCATTGGCCTCTGGCTCTCCCTAAAATAGTGCGAGGCAGCTGCTCAGAGCAAAGTCAAATGTGAGAACCTTTAAAGCTGCGGCAATATGTGGCTCTGTTTGATCAGCACAGGAACAGAGTTATGAAAGTTCACTGATTGTTTACAGAGGAAAATGGATGGAGTGAGAGAGATGCAGAGAGAGAGAGAGAAAAAAAGAGAGAGAGAGAGCAAATAGCTTAGGTGCTTTAAAGGCATTGTATTTATAAAGATGATAACTTCAGTGGTTCATACACCAATGACATGACAGTGGACCATAAGTGACATGCTGCACTGATGCCGTAACAATAGCCTATAACTAACAGGTGGCACTGGTGACTGCACATAAGTAGCTCCCTACACTGATGACATCACAATTACCCATAAGTGATAGACTGCGCTAATCATATTATAAAGACTTATACATAATTTGCTGCGCTGATGACATCACAGTGGCCAATAGGCAAAAGGTTGCATTGATGACATCACAACTGCCCATAAGTAACAGGTTGTACTGATGACATTACAATGGACCACAAGTGACAAACTGTGCTGACCACATCACAAAGGACCTTAAGTGACAAACTGCACTGATGACATCACAATAGCCCAAAAGTAACAGGCTGCGGTGATGGCTTCATAATGGGCCATAAGTGACAGACTGCACAGCAGACATCACAATGGTCAATTTGTGACAGGCTGCACTGAAGACATCACAACAGCCCATAACTAACAGGCTGCAATGATGACATCACAATATCCCACAAGTGACAAGCTGCACTGACGACATCACAAAATCCCATAAGTGACAGGCTGCACTGATGACATCACATTACCCCATAAGTAAGCTGCACTGATGACATCACAATATTCCATGAGTGACAAACTCCACAAACAATATCATAATAGCTCATAAGTGACAAACTGCACAGATAATCTTTGTAAAACCACTGGCAATTTTGAGGAAAGACACAGAATATAAGAGTGTTTAAACATACAGCTATCAGCAAATCAACTACTATGATATTGAACCAACATGCAGCCTTTCAGTAACACAGCCATACTTGTTGCTTTTTATCAATTAGCTCTGCATTGGATCTTGTCTCTCTCAGATTTATGACAGCATATGAGAAAAAATACATGACAGAAAAAAATGCACATAGTGGCAAATACCCAGAAAACTGTAATTATAGCCGTTTTATTGAGAGGAGTCAATAAAAAGCGAGAACAGATGGCACGAAGTATCTGCCGTCTCAGTTTCTAACAGCCTCAAATGCTTCCTCGCAAAGGGCCTTACTAGGTTCCTCACAGAGACATACAACTCCTTGATTTACATGTATATTCTTTCCAGCATCTGATCACAGAGGCACTGATTAAAATTCACACTGTATATCCAAAATATTGTAAAAACCAGCATTTCTTCTAAAATCAAGGGTGTGGGGAGTTTCATTTCTCTACCCTTCTGGGAAGGCTTTACACTAGTTTGGCACATTGCTGTGAGGATTCGATTGCAATTAACCACAATCAAGTCAAGTCAGCAGGACATACAGTGTACTAAAAATTGTGTTACTCTCAGACCCCATGGTGTAACAACAACTTTGAATAGATGGCAAACAGGAAAGCTGTGAATTTAAATAGACTCTAAAAAAATGATAATAGCATTAGTGAGGTCAGGTACTGATGTTGGATGATTAGTTCTGGACCACTACAACTCCTCCCAAAGGTATTAGATGGAGCTCAGTCACTCCGGAGAGCACAGCTCCACTGCTTCACGGCCGAATGCCAGAGAGCTTTATACCCCTCATGTAAAAAAAGAGTTTTTATCTATCTTGATCTTCTTGATGTATCTCAATACAGAACAAAACTTTAGTCTTAAATAAATCTATTTTTCACAGCTTCCAGACAGAAGTGATACGTTAAATATTTCTATCCTAGTGGTTTAACTCTAATATGGAGTCAACACCATCACCCTGCTATCAAATATTAAAACTACAAAGCATTTTGACCTGAATTTCCTTCAAGCACTGCGCCATCTGCTGGTGGCGAACTGAAGTACTCACATTATTTAGTAACAGCGCCATCTGCTGAGTTAAGCTAAAACTGCAGGTTTATTTTTTCAGTTTAATAATGTGAAACATTATTATTTAGCATCTACTGTGAAATTTCAGTCACGCCTATGAATTACTCAGCATTTACTATTAATTGTTAATTACTTCTATGCTTTTTGTAACTACTACGGAAAGTATAAGTTCTGAGTGAGTAACTGAAGCGTGGGCCCAAACAGAGAATCTTAGATTTTAAGGATAAGTAATAAACCACCCGCCTTAAATTTTGGGACACCTTGTCTTCTTTCGTTCCAATCAATGGTGTAATTCATGTTCGATTTTTATTGTTAGTTTTTAATTGAAGTAAGAAAATACCTGAAAACTGTATATTGTATACCTGCAAAAATGTTATATAGCACGCAAGAGCCACGCTCTCATTATGGGTCATGCTATATACAATTTTACAATTTTTGCAGGTATAAAATACAGAATTTCCAGGTATCATGAGGACATTCTGCTACATGTTCAAAGCGTATTCCTTTCTATATAATGATGTAACAATTTTTTAAACGTTAAAAATTTAGTTATAGTTGTTGCTTTTGCTGTTGTTGTTGATGCTGTTTCATAATAATTTAAATGTTATTCTTGCAATCTTTCTCTAATCATATCTATCTATCTATCTATCTATCTATCTATATATATATATATATATATATATATATATATAAATATATCTATATCTATCTATATATCTATATCTATCTATCTCTCTCTCTCTCTCTCTCTCTATATATATATATATATATATATATATATGTATCTCTCTCTCTCTCTCTCTCTCTCTCTCTCTCTCTCTCTCTCTCTCTCTCTCTCTATATATATATATATATATATATATATATATATATATATCTATATATCTATATATATATGTATATCTCTCTCTCTCTCTCTCTCTCCATATATATATATATATATATGTATCTCTCTCTCTCTCTCTCTCTCTCTCTCTCTATATATATATATATATATATATATATATATATAAACAAACTTTTGTTTGCTCGCCATTTGGGGACTTTTCTTCTAGCCGGTGCTGCGCATAACTGGCGCCGATAAAAATTGGATCTCTAACTACAGTTCCACTCAGTCCCCGGCCAGTTCCATAAAAAACAAAAAAATAAATTCTGGGCTAAGCACCAATCATTCGGGGCTCAAGCACTTAACTGACACTCCTGTTGCTAAATATCTTTCTATCTGTCCGTTTATTCACCTGGCTGTGTGTCTGTGTGCCCGGCTGCTCGTTGTCTGTTGTTTATCGTCAGGCTGTGGTTCGTCTGACCGGCCATGCCAGCGTACCGTGTGTGTACATTCCCTGGATGCACATCCAGCGGTAAAGTGCATAAAAACGTGTCATTCTTTAAGGTGTCGCCACATAAAAGCTGGATCAGCTTTTTAGTGAGCCATGGACATAGCGGGAGAGTCTACAACACCACCTGTTTATGCAGCAAACACTTCACCGAGGACAGCTTCAGTAATTTCTCGCAGAAAGCGAGCGGTTTCGCTAAAACTCTGAACCTGAAGGACGGAGCTGAGCCCACTCTCTCTCTGCAGGACTCGGCAGGAGATCACCAGAACCAACAAACGCAACATGTAAGTAACCAGGGCTGCAGATTTAGCTCTTATCATAGTGATCTAGAGAAGTGTAGCAGACTGGAGGGCACGTCGATCAAACATGCTCATTAGCCACGCCCCCACGCTAAAGTGCTGCTCTTTAATTGAACCAAATGCGTGAATTAAACACAGGAAAGCGACGCAGTTCTGTCGTTCAGCTTACTTACGTTATATTGTACTCATTTGCGTTTTATGTGTGTATTTAAAAGCATAAATTTAATGCAGCACTTTTCAGTGCAGATCGGTTTGTTTGATCAGTGAATTCAGCTGTTTTCTGAGCAGTATTTTTTTCTTTCTCTTCTGGATGTTTAATATTACGCTTGAGTTTGGTATTTTTAATATTTTACACGCTGTTGCCTGGGACCCTAAGACAAACAGGAATCCAAGATTTACAGAAAATTTTCATTTAATGCTGCGTATAGAAACTCCGTTCAGATTTGTTTGAACACTGTACTTTTATTTTGTACATTTTAGTAGTATGTACATTAATGTGATTCCAGAAAATGCACTAAAATAAAGTATAGCGTACATAGAGGGACATAAATTATATGAAAACTGGAAGAAACTACTAACAGTCCAGAAAGTGCCCCTCAGAGCTTGTTCGGTCATCAGCAAAAATCCCAAATGATGAAAAATGGGAGAATGTTGATACTTGTGTGGAGTTGTAAAATATTAAGAATGCAAAGATCATAACTTTTATGTCCAATTTAGATTCCGATTTCTTTACAGCCAAATTTGCCCATAACTTTTTTTACGGGGAGGAAAAGTGTAGAATTATGCCATCTGCCAGTCACGATCAAAAGTTTTAATAGATAACAGATTAAAAATCACTTTCTGATTGGAACTTTTGTGCTACCATAATTTCTCAGACTTTCTCTGTAAACTAACTGTTGAGCATTACAAGTTTTCCGATCCATATTTCAACCAGTGACCGTCTCCTCCTTTATAACATCACTGATCGTGTATAGTAAGGTAACCAGATTCTGAAACGAAAGACAGAGACAGTTCCAGTTTGGCAGTCATTATATCATTATAATATCTTATGTTTTTAATGATAAAATAAAAAAGGGGGACAGTTCCAGCCACATGCGCATGGTGCGAATAGAGGAAGACACTGCTGCCAGAGGGACTACTGACTGAGATCGATGTTAACGTTACTCCGAGCAGCATGCATGGCAATAAATTACAGTAGTTTTACAAAAGAAATATATTACTTGCTTTTGAGATTTGTCAACTGTCATTTTTTAGGAATAAAGTAAAAAACTAAGAAAGTCTCAGAAATCAATAAGTCCAGCTGGTTGGCAGGGGTATGTTTGCCACAAAAGACTCAGTGGTTGTATGCGCCCATAATCATATTCATATAAAATATTTTGGCAGTAAAAGGAGTTCTGGAGAGACAGAGATGGCTGTAAGCTATGAAACTGTACAAATCATAGCCTACCTATCACCAGGTAGTACAATTCCCATAACCCCTAGTTAAGTCCCATAACCCCAACCCTGCTTTTAGTCCCTGGGTTGTGAAAAGATGTTTGTAGTAATGTTGTGGACGGGCATGACGTTCTAGTTGTGTTTCACACAGCAGTATTCTCTAAAACTAGACAAGACAGACAACTAGACAAGCTTTAGAAGTGGTTGGTAGCAGCAGCCAGTCCCCTCTGTTGGCCAAAATAAGCACAGTGCCTGTTTGCTTTGCTGCCAGATCCTTCTTCAGAGCTTCCGGTGTGTTTTTTATTCACAGTTAAAAACAGGGACATTTACAGGGACAGCTCTAGCTGGTCACAGGCCACCAAAAACGGGGAGTATCCCCTGAAAATGGGGATGTCTCGTTGCCCTAGTGTACAATTATAACACTACGGCTGCAGCATGGTACAGCAGCATTCAAATACAGTGTGAGTGCACTTAGCTGTCTTGCTTTATTTATCTCATAAACCTGCAAAATTAAATGAATAAACCGGCCAACCGCAAATTATGTTTTTTAAACCCCAAAAACCTGCAGATTCAGATCATGCATCCCACAAAACCTCACCAGTTGCTCTAAATAGTGCTTTATTTTAGTTCTTTAAACAGAAATAAATCAGAGTAAGGGTATACATATGCTGAAAAACAAGATTGTGCTAAAATCTAGCTAGATTTCTAGGTCTTAAAGTTTAAAGGTTAAAAACCCTAATACAAGCCACAGGGACTAACTCTCTCCCACAGGAACCACTTTTCTCAGCTGCCTGAAACGCCTTGTTGGAATTCCAGCCCTTTCCTCTGTTACAAGGTGATCTCACCTCGTAACACAGTCGTTATTGCCCACCTGCTGGCAAGCTTGGCATGCCCTCACCCCACATACAGCATCTACTGTAGGCTGAGAAGAGTTTGTTCAGTTTTGTAGTGTGTCGAGAAGATGCTGACCTGACCTTCAGGATTGGGCACTGGCTCAAACTGATGTGGCAGAAGCAACAGCCACACTAATGTTTACAGCTGTTTGGAGAAAAGGGTCTGTCTGCTAGTGATGTTATGTTCATGAACAATCCGGTTCTCTTCAATGGCTGCTTGGTAAGAACGAAGGGTGCCTTCAGTGAATCAGAGAAGTAAAACTTTATTTCCTGATTGTTTCACAGCAGTTATGTTCTAACATCTTCTGCACAATCCTGTGGGAAGGATTTTGTGTGAATGCACTCAAAGTGGATGCTTCATCCCTGCTGCTCCTGTTTGCCTCTCTGTTCTCTGCATGTCTTGGTCTCCAGACAGCAGTTCACCAGTCAGAACAAGGTGGGCGAGCCGACCTGTCAGAGCACAATGGGCTCATCGGGAGGAAGGGCATAATGACACCAGCACCCTAACAAAGCGTTTCAGATACAGCATTATTAGACGTGTTTTTGGAACACTGAAACAACAACTATATATATATATATATATAATAATTGAAAATGAGCAGAATAGTTCCCTTTTAATCTCAGATAACTGCTGAGATCCTATAATATCTGGATTATTAAGTGCATGTAAACATGCTCTACTTCTGTTGTTAAAGTAATGAAACAAACATTCTTTCATAAGACATGAGCACTAAGTAGCTTTGCATAGTGCTCTGGGCGATAACGCTGGAGATACACGTCCATCTTCCCCTGAATCTTCTTCTCACCACCAAGACCTTGAGAGAAAGAGAGAGAGGGAGTGAGAGGGAGAGAGATAATGAACAGAAAAGATGAGCACAGGAACAAACCAAACCTTCTGTGTCTGAAATGGTTCTTTTCAACACACAATAAGGAGCAGTTTTCCCTTAAAAAGTATGTTAATGCAATGGTAATTCTGTAATAATTAGTAATGATTTTTTAGCAGCTGGCAAATGATGTAAAAGATGGGGCACAATAAAGACAGAACCCTTCTGCACAAATTATAGCAGGGTTCCGTCAGTCTACCATGTGTACATCCATCCATTCCATCCATCCATTCCAGTTGCTCTTTACAAATATTTCAGGATCAAAGGAAAACAGAAATTCTGAAAAGCTCTTTTGAGTCATTTTAACCACTCTTTAAGGGTTCAGCAGGTAATTCGTAGTAGATATTGAAAGAATTCATAGTAAACACTGAATAATTTATGGTAGATACCAAACAATTTATAGTAGACACTGAATAATAATAAGCCATAGGCTTAAATAATTGTGCTGTTATTATAGTTTTTGTTTGTAAACATACCTAATAATTTCTTTAAATAAACAAAATTAAAATAATGACAGAACCACAAGCATATTTTTGGTGCACTGTAGGGTTGAGACAGTCAGAAGTCCTCAAACAGCTTTTTCTATAAGAGCTATAGCTGTTTTTATTTTCTGTATACACCAGCCATAGCACTAAAACCAGCTCGTTGTATCTACACTCTTTGTCAGTTGAATCAGCTCCACTTACCATATAAGTGCACTTTGTAGTTCTACAATTACAGACTGTAGTCCATGTTTCTCTGCATACTTCATTAGCTTCCGTTTACCCTCTTCTTAAAAGGTCAGGACCCCCAAAGAACCCTCATAGAGTATGTAATCTTTGGGTGGTGGATCATTCTCAGCACTGCAGTAACACTGATGTGGTGGTGGTGTGTTAGTATGTGTTGTGCTGGTACGAGTGGATCAGACACAGCAGTGCTGCTGGAGTCCACTCACTGTCCACTCTATTAGAAACGATTGCCTTGTCAGTCCACCTTGTAGATGTGAAGTCAGACACAATTTGTGTTAGTCTTCCTCTAGGCCTTCATCATTGGTCACAGGACACTGTGGCCTGGATATTTTTGGTTGGTGGACTATTCTCAGTCCAGCAGTGACACAAAGGTGTTTAAAAAGTCAAGCAGCACTGCTGTGTCTGATCCACTCATACCAGCACAAT
Organism: Pygocentrus nattereri; assembly: GCF_015220715.1. Classification (NCBI taxonomy): domain Eukaryota; kingdom Metazoa; phylum Chordata; class Actinopteri; order Characiformes; family Serrasalmidae; genus Pygocentrus; species Pygocentrus nattereri. Next base: position 18,332,491 of record NC_051234.1, on the reverse strand, counting down.
ACACTAACACCACGTCAGTGTTACTGCAGTGATGAACCATCACTCAAATAATACTGGCTCTGTGGGGGTCCTGTGGGGGTTCAAACCATCGAAGAACGGGCTAAAAAGGGGGAAAAAGCAAGAGCATAATAGGTGCCCTTTAAATAACTGCGATCATCTATGATTGCGATTAAGAGACTGTCATAACTGTGAAAGGTCTAACCACATCTTCAGCATTTTTACAGACTAATAATCAAAAATAGAGTAGTTTTTCAGTTGCGCACGTGTGGTTTGATTCGTTTGGTCATTGCAGCCCTTAAAATATGTACTGCAGAAAGTCTCATCACATTAAAACGAGAAAATATGAAGTAACGTGGAGCCAAACAATATGCATGAAACTCTTTTTAATCAATCAGACTGTGTGGATGTATCAGGCTTGGAAATGTGACAGTATTTATCATGATTGTGCTAAACTACATCACAATAGGCCACAATATGCTTTCCTCAGCATATTGTGGATATTACAAATTCTTAAAAACACTTCTCAACTGCATGTTTCTTTACAAAGAGACTCAATTCGTTTTTTTAATTGGATTTATTGATGATTGTATTCATCGTTTTTGCTAGTACTTTTTAAAGTGTAGCACTAGATTGTCTGCTCTACTGAACAGACGTCAGAAAAAATAAACAGCAGGACAAAACTTATTTAAGTACTGCGGGATAACAGTTTTTGCCATATCCTTCACCTGTATGGACATACGATAGTCACTTACCTAATTTTTCAGCTGTCTTTTGAATCCTCTGCTGTGCGGACTGCATGTCGTCTCCTTCCGAAACTAAAACTTCTATTTCTCCCACACAATAACCAAAATCAGCCTGATCCAGATCCACTCGCACTCTTCCTTCCCCTCCGTCGCTCTCCAGCATGTAAGAGCATCGTAGCGTTGTGTATTCTGCAAAGCAAACCAGCTTCAAATCCTGCAGCCAGCTATCATCTTCTGCATTAGCGTCCATCTGTTCCCTTTCTGAGGAGTCTTCAGAAGCTCCTGTGCAGTGTTTCATAACCTTCATCACTTCAATCTTAATCTGATGTAGATCTGTAACCTCTCTGTAATTTGTACACAGTGCCTCTGCTTTCTTCTCTGGATTTGTTCTTGAGGCTGCTGGACATTTTAGCTCCCAGGATCCCTCTCGTCTCCGCAGCCAGAAATCTTCCATTGTTAGAGTGAAATCAGTCGAGTCATAATACTGGTCTTTAAAGTGGTACTGACCAATACATTCAGCTGGATAAAAGAAAGAAAGGAGAAAACTTAAAGCTGAAAGAAATGTAATGAGAATGGACTATACATTTTAAAGTCACAATTAGATATTCAGTCCAGTACTGTTGATATACACTATATAGCCAAAAGCATGTGGACACCCCTTTTCATTTTTGAGTTTAGTTGTTTTAGCCACACCCTTTACTAACAGGTGTAAAAAGGCGTACCAAGGTCGTACTAAAGAGCAGTGGAAAATTGTTTTCTGGAGCGATGAATCAAGGTTCAGTACCTGGCAGTCTGTCTGATGAATGAATCTGGGTTTGGTGAATGCCAGGAGAATGCTACTGACATGCATAGTACCAAGAATAAAGTTTGGTGGAGGAGGGATAATGGTCTGGTTCTACTTTTCATGGTTTGGGCTCCTTAGTTACAGTGAAGAGTAATGTTAATACTGCAGCATACAAAGACATTTTACATAATTTTATGCTTTCAAGTTCCACCATGACTGTGCTCTTGTGCACAAAGCAAGCTTCATGAAGACATGGTTTGACAAGTTTGATGTGGAGGAACTCCAGTGGCCTGCACAAGGCCCTGACCTCAACCCCACTGAACCCCTTTGCGATGAACTAGAAGGTCTATTACGAGCCAAGCCCTCTCGTCCAGCATCAGTGCCTGACCTCACAAATGCTCTTTTGACTAAATGAGCACAAATTCCCACAGACAAATTCTTGTGAAATGCTTTCCCAGCAGAGCGGAAGCTGTTTTAGCTGCAAAGTGGAAGAAGCTCATCTAGGTGTCATGGTCAGGTGTCCACATCCTTTTGGCCTTATAATGTATGATGCATAAACTAAGCAAAATACTTTATTTAACATCAAATCAGACAAAATTGCAACAAAGTTGCAACATCAAATGATTGTTCTTGCCTATGTTCACTCAGTGAGAAAACATTTATCATTACAACTTATAAATACTGTGTGTTATTTAGTTATATAATACTTTAATATAATGAACAAAACATTTCCATTTAGTGTACATTGGTATTGGACATGTATGCTTTAAAATAGGATACAAGTTATAGCAATCGTTTAAGCCACAGTCAGACTAGACATTAGCAGTTTACGTCACCTTGAGAAATGGGTGTTACTGAGGCTGAAATACTGACGATGGAAAAAAGACCTCCATAGCTACCTCGCTAACAATGAACAATAACGACATAAAATTGAACATAATTGTATCAAATAATTAAATACTTTTGAAAACATAGTGCCGTATTCTAGTGTGGCATGGTTGGTGACAGTGGGGTGACTTGTGTGCAGCTGCAATTAGCCAAGGAGTTGACCTTGCAGTTAGAAAGCTAGCTAACTTACTTAAAAACGGTAAAACCACAGAAGCAAAAATAGAAATAGGTTCCTGACTGTGTATCATAGTTTCACAACGAAAGATTTTTTTAGTGCAAACATGGAAACTAAGCTGCAAAACAGCCTGTTTTGAAAGAACTGTTTCTGTGATGACAAAAACATTTACCTATATCTCCAAATCTTAAAGAGTTTATTTACATAGGATGAATTTGAAACAAAGCTGAACTGAAAGGGAAAACAAACTTCATGTTCAAAATTTCTCAGTCAGTTTGGGTCACGAAATCACTCATTGTTGCAACCTTCACTGAGAAAACGTGTTTTTAAATCCCATTCATGGTGGAGGGGAAATGCAGGGCGTTGTGAGGCAAAGTAGGGCCTGTTGTGTGGATTACATTTCATCTTACTTCACCAACACACCTCTAATATCCTTCAGCTTCTCCTGGATGTCTGCCTCGCACACAAACTTCCTCTCCACCTCTACAGCCATTCTGAAGCACTGAGAAAACAGAACAAATACAGAACCACTGAGAAAACAGAACAAATACAGAACCACTGAGAAAACAGAACAAATACAGAACCACTGAGAAAACAGAACAAATACAGAACCAGTCAGTAAACAGAACAAATACAGAACCACTGAGAAAACAGAACAAATACAGAACCGCTCAGTAAACAGAACAAATACAGAACCACTGAGTAAACAGAACAAATACAGAACCACTGAGTAAACGGAACAAATACAGAACCACTGAGTAAACAGAACAAATGCAGAACCGCTCAGTAAACAGAACAAATACAGAACCGCTCAGTTAACAGAACAAATACAGAACCGCTGAGAAAACAGAACAAATACAGAACCGCTCAGTAAACAGAACAAATACAGAACCGCTCAGTAAACAGAACAAATACAGAACCACTCAGTAAACAGAACAAATACAGAACCGCTCAGTAAACAGAACAAATACAGAACCACTGAGTAAACAGAACAAATACAGAACCGCTGAGAAAACAGAACAAATACAGAACCGCTCAGTAAACAGAACAAATGCAGAACCACTCAGTAAACAGAACAAATACAGAACCGCTCAGTAAACAGAACAAATACAGAACCGCTAAGTAAACAGAAGAATCGTTGCGGTTTCACCACATAAGCAGTACCTAAACCCAGAACTCCCTGTGCTTCGCTCGGTTTTCCTCCTGCCTGTTATGTGAATGAAGGGGGCTGGAGGTTCGGCTCCAGCGTGACGGGCCGCGTGTCACTGCAGTAAAGCCGGAGAGAATCTGAGTAACTCGGCGCAGCGCACTTTCTGCTCAGGCATGTTTCCGGACACTCTAGTGTCTTTCCGTACGTCATCTTGCGTAGCTTCTGCGCAGCAAGGTCGGATTATACTTATTTATTTATTTATTTATTTATTTAAATCATTGTTTTCATTTATTCATCAGTTTAACCATTTTGAAGCGTCAAAAACATGAATTACACGGTAAAAATAAAATAGATGCGTTTAATTTTAAACAAACATGTAATATTAAATAGAATTTTTAATTGAATTGGAATCATTTTCAAATTTGTCCATTTTAAAGATTTATCAGTTATTTATTATTTTAACCACTCCCGAAGGTAAAAAGTAATAAGATTATTATTAGATAACAAATATGTAAAATTTCATTTCACGTGTTTTCCCCAAATGTTAGAAAAATAAGACAAAAAATGGTATTTGTAAAATTGTTTTTGTATTAAAATCAAGTGGTATTTATTAAATAGGACACCTTTTTATTTGTGAAAATAAAAAAAAGTATTTTGTGGTATTTACTAAAAATTACTCAATTTGATACAATAAAAAAATTAAGAGTGATATTGATTAAAAAGGACTTTTTTTTTTAATTTGGGGACATTTATTGAACACGACATCTTACTGAATAGGATTTTCCAGAGTTATTTATATTTGTTATAATGAACTAACTGCAGAAATTCAATATCCAGGCAACCAAATAATGTTTTACAGCGTTATTAAAGCTGATAGCATGACCGAAATAAACACTGAGGAAACCTGGAATTAGGGATTATAATGAGTGCGCTGTGTTTTCGAGCTTGTATGAGTTGTTTAATGAGGCTGTTAGTGCAGTTTTGGTGAATGTGAGCGGTCAGCTTTGGGGGGAGCTGTTGTGTGTTTACTAGAGGGTGAGAGAGGTAGAGGTAGAGAGACAGTGAGAGAGAGAGAGGGAGACGAGGAGGGAGGGAGAGGGAGAGAGAGAGAGAGAGAGAGAGAAAACTTTTCAGTTTTAAAGAGGGAGAGGCAGCGTGGTGCTCTGAGTCTCACTATGCAGGTAAACGCATTGGCTAATTGCTCGGCTCTTAATTAATTAATCTGCGCTGTACTGAAAGCCAATCCGGGTTATGTTGTGCAGTGAGCGGCGTTTAAAAAGCGGGTGACTGGTTTATTTTGCTGTTGTTGATCTTTTGCACTGTGCATATAGTTGGATTACGGACCTTAAATCCCAAAACTTTTCTACCTCCGTCTCCCACTCGCCCCTCCAGCTGCGTATTAATTCTGCCCTTAATTACTGCGATCATATTAAAAAACACTCACATTTGTCATTAACTGTGCTATTTACTATTGAGAGATGGACTTCGGTATCGAAGTAGACCGTTCTGGTCTTTTTAAGCGAATGAGAGAAGGTAGAAAACGTGTTTTTCTTTCCACGCATCTGTTAAAGAAATGCATTAATTAAGTAGCTCAGCCTGTGTGGGCCGCAGTATCCGTGCTGGAGCAGTCAGCGGGTGCTCCGTGACTGGCTGCCCGGCCAGCAGATACAATCTGCGGTAGAGGGGCAGCAATCAAGGCCGCGGCTTTTGGATCAGAGTGGGGGATAAAGGCTATTTACGAAATTCAATTAGTGTTCTTTTTACTCGACTGTGTTTCTCGACTACATGTTAAAGAGACAGTCCGGTCTGCTGGACAACGTGTCCGATTGTGCTCCGATTTCATGCTTTATTTGAAGTTAAATGAGGTTCACGACGCGTAATTAGTGAGCTAGCCAATTTGTTTAGTAGCTAAAAACTAAACAGACGTCGAAACGCTGATTAAAACGACACCAATTCGGGTAACACCGCTGCGGTTTGGGTTGGAATCGAGTAAAATGTTTAACCAGGTCGGAGTGGTTTGTAATTATTTGTCATATTTGTCATTATCGTGCTAATTGGGGTGTTAGCCAGCTGCTAACAGGACAGGCTAGCTAACCCTGCTAATTGATTCCACACCAATCTTGCTAATGAGCCTGTGTGTTAATTAACACAATTATCAAGCGTTGTAGCGGCCGCAGGATGTTGGATAAATATTGAATACGTGATTTATGTCGAGTATGGTGTTTTTGAGGGTCTGTTGGACTTTCGTGACTAGTTGGGAGTACTTTTATTTGGGAGCCCAGTAGCAGCAAAGCTAATTGGCGTGGAGTCGCAGCTTTAGCAGAGAGGCACTGCAAATGGGGACTGCTGGCATTTACTGCTCCTCCGCTGTCTGCGCTGAATTGTTTTACACGCAAAACTCGTGAATTGTTCGTGCACAGTTCATGCTGAAGCAGTGTTGAGCTCATATTTGTGGTTATGTGTTTAATAATATTCAGTCGATGCATCTTTGTATGTTGTTTTTAGGTGTTTGTTTATTTATTTAATTATTTTAAAGCGACATTATGCTGCGGGAAAATGATCAGCAGAGATGTAACGCTAGTCCTGAGTTTTGTAATTGTAATGTGAAAGCGGTGGCACGATTTTTTTATAATGTTTCATCCTTTTCAATAATTATGAAGTCAATGGCCAAGGCGCTTTAGCTGTTTGTATAGGTTGATTATTGGGTTGGGTTTTGTTTGTTTGTTTGTTTTTTGTTTGTTTTTTTTAGGTTATACTGCTTTTGAGTATACGTCATTTTACTACGCAGTTATGAAAGTAATGTATTTTCTGTAGTTGTATTTATTTCCAGCATTTGAAATTTAGAAGTTAGTTTATTTCTAGCTTTATTTCTATTTGTTTAGTTTGTAGTCTGTTATGGTAATGTAGATGTCCTGTTTTGGCCTAAATTGGTCACTAATTTGGAATGAGATCAGTAATTCTACCGGTTGTGATATTATTTATGTTATTATTTGTTTTATTATTTATGTTGTGTTATGATTAGTGATTATACACTTTTTCAGAACAATCTGTAAACTTAAGTATTTGCTAGACTATCATTGTTTCTTCTTGATGTGATGTTTTGGTCGATTTTCTGAGTATACTGAGATTGTCCTAGAGGTGTAGTTGGAGTTAACTAAAGGGCCCATATCAAGGAAAAACAAAGTTTCCTCACTTTTTTTCCATTTTAAAAGTGCTTGATGTAGTATGTAAACACTTAATATTTCAAAGGTGTCTGTTTCGAATACGTTATAAGGAGTGTTTCAGCCCAGGCTACTTTAGGAACAAGGCATAACACTAAGCAGCCAGTCAGAACACGGCTCATTTACATATGTCAGTCTTAAAGGCATAGCAATGGAGGGACGCTACAGGGATAAAGAGAGGTTTGGAAAATCGGAATAATGATTTTGGTAAATCAAATTATTATTGTAAGTGGTCCTCGTAGTAAAAAAAATAAAACAAGAAAAATGTTAATTATGGGCTCATTAAAGTGACCTTAGCTCACATTCCTTAATTGTAGCGGCTGAAATATTCCTTACACTGTCGCAAAACGGGACAAGTGAACACTGCACTACAGCTAATAGAATATCCTTGTGTTTTTGGAGGACTAAAGTGTAAAGGCCTCAATGTTTATTGCACACTTCTTGATTGTTCATTTAAACGGAAATGAAACTGATTGTAGTTGCTGTGAAGTTTAATGGTTGAGATGTAAGCAAAGTCATTCGGAGTGGTTTAATGTGAAATAGGTTTCTTTACAGTGGTGGTGATGGGAACCGTGAGGTCTGTAGACATCAGCCAGTGTAACTTCTGGCCCACACGCGATATCTGTGCTGTAAGATGGCTTCGTATGTCCTGTCATATGTGTACCGTATGTTCTTTGTATAAATGTGCAGTCCACAATTTTTAAAAATGTTACTCTGCTGTAATAACCTCCATATGATGGGAAGAGCTGCTTCACCCACCAGACAGTGTGGCTGGTTACCCAACATTAAGTGCAATAAAATCAGCTTAGACTGATATTTACAGTGTTAAAAGTAGTAACGGAGTGCTGCATCCAAGATCAATCATTAAAACAAAAACCTGATGCAGCATGGACGCTGCACACGTAGTGTGCATGACTGTAATTTAGCTACAAATAACTTAGCTATTATTCAAATTTAGACTGGTAGTTAAATCTGCCTTCATGGAATCAGTCAGAATACAGCAGTAAAATGCAGAGTTAACTGCCAACACTTCATTCTCAATAACTTCACTTACATTCATCAGGAATGTTAATGGTATCAACGTATAATTCTACTGTTAAATGTTTGATTTAATTACGTATTCAATACTATATACTACTACTGCCGTTACTACTACTACTAATATTTTAAAATGTTACCATAATTATGATTGTTAATTATCATATTAATTCTAATAGTAATTACACTAGCATAACAGATATATTGTGATGGAATTGCTAGTAAACATTGACTAATATGTGCTTTAAGTTGAGTGTTATGTAGTTATAATTAAATGCCCCCCACCCCCCCTTGTAGAACATCACCTGGTTATTGGTAATTTGAGTTATAGTTAATATGTAAATAAAGTCATACAGAATGCTTTGATGTGAAATGCTTCATTCTTGAGAACCTTACCATTAAAATTGTTCACAGTGGTGATGATAGGAACCAGGGACAATGAGACGATGCTTTACAATAGCTTTGAGGTCTTTTTGGCCTAAAATGTGTTTTTAAAACGCAGTCGTGGCAGAGAAGTACAAGTTGGTGTTCTACAACAAAATAGTCCCCAAAGAAAAATGTTTTTCAGATTTACCATTGCTTTTTTTTTTGTGGCCACCATTACATGTAAAAACTGATGTGTAGGTTTACTGATGGTTTTGGATAGTGATTAAAATAGCCTTATTTTTGTTGTAGTCATCATGATTAGGGAGGCACTGGTTGCAATTTTCTTGGCCAATCCTGTTTTTTGTTTTGTGTTTGTTTGTTTGTTTTTATAAATTGGACCTGCCGATTCCGGTTTTGGCGGGTTTTCTTTCACAAACATTTTTGTAACTTTGCTTTACTGGCAGATGCTCATGTGTCAAAATCAAAGGTGCACTGTTTACAGGATAAAACTTTTCTTTTTACAAACCTCCAACTAAAAATGAAGTGCAGTATTTGTATGTATCCAACAGAAGAATAGTCTGTAACAAGGCACCTTTAGGGTCTCATAAAAAATATGGTGTAACTGAAAATCCACCCAGTGAGCAGTCAGGCTCAACGCTGACATCAAGCTTATGTTAGATGTTCATATTTCATTTGTGAAACGAATTGCTGCTTTGGAATCTGCGTGTCGCAGACTGCATGTTTGGCGTGACACAAGGTTAAACAATTCTGGTAACATGACGTCTGAGAATCATCACCTTTTTTGTATTGTGTACCTTGGTCTCAAGTAATTTCTGGAACCTCAATCCCCCACTACAGAAAATGGCTTGACAGGTGGTGTGCCAAATTCCGACTCCTCAGCAGAGTCCAGCTCCCCTACATGTGCACACACATCTTGCAGTCGTGTAGACGCTACAGATTACACTCGTGATTTTGATTTGGTTTCTGTGCATAAATAACGGTTAATCTCTAATTTTCCTCTACAGCAAACACCACAACAGGACCTAAAACCAAACATGGTCACGTTGTTTAGTTTTATGTAATGAACTAAGGATGTTGGTTGTTGGAGCAGCACTTGAGAACTCAGGGGAGTGAATGTCTTAATGAGAAATATTACTAGAACACTTTGAGTGCAGTTTTAGTTCTCAAATCTCAAAGCAGAAACTTGCGTGTTATAACCAAGTTCACCTCTGATGACGTGATGTTGCAGTATTACTTTTTTCACCATTACAGCACATTCTTGGGCCCCTTATCTGTGATGACGTTGCATAGAAATGTATCTGTTAAGCAGGGTATTTTAAGTGTCTTATTAAATTTGTTATATATTAATATTGCAAATTGCGTCTTCTTTACACGCTGAGAAGAACTTCCACGCTGATGTTGTGTGCGTATGGCTGGGCTGTCTCTGTGCCGCTCTATCATATGGCACATGCGTGTAAATTTGGCCGGCACAGAATCAGATAAATGAGACCGATCGACCGTACACCTGTCATGGGTTATCAAGCCGAAAAATGTTTCCGATCACCAGCCAATCGATTGGTGCATCTTTAATCATGACGCCTTGTTCCCATCACCACCACAAGGAAGAGTATTTACAGTGAAATATTTCACAACTGAATACTGTGAATGACTTTATCAACTCAACTAATATTATACAGGACACTTTAAAATTTGGTGGAGCTTCACTTTAAACAGGGCTGTGCTAGAGGTGGGCAGTATGGAAAAATGTAATCGCGGTACTTTCACAGAACATAAAATGATCACAATGTATATTTTCTCTGACATCTGTAAATTGGAAAAGACATAGTATCAAATTAAAATAACTCTTGAAAACTATTAATACAACAATTTATAATGAATATTTCACGTGGTGTGCTTCACTAAATCTAATCAGGCCTTATTATGCTCTCTTTGTTGTCAAACATGCAGTTGGGAAGTGTTTTTAAGTATTGTTGATGCCCATATCGTGATAACCGTGATATTCTAAGAAAACCTTCTACATATTGGCGTATTGTAACATCATAACAATGATAAATATTTTTATTTTGCACAGCCCCAGCCTGTGGGTTCACAAATGTGTGTTTTAAGTGCTGAATGAATATTTACATGTTTAGTGTACCACAAGCTGCTATTTGAGTGATGGTTTAGTGTGTTTCTCAAAGCCTTGTAAAGCAATAAACATTCTCAGCTTGGGATGCCATTAATGGTTAGTTACCTCTGTCAGAGTGCAAACAGATCCAAGTTCTTATATGGAAGACATGCATCGATATCTTTACAACTGCAGAACTGGTTCTGTAGTTTTATGGTTCTGGAGGCTTTGCACAGAATGGTTATGGCTTTTTTGGTGCAGAACATCTGACTGGGAGTCTCGGAGGATTACAGTCAGCTGCAGTTTTTGACAGCGAGGTTCATTCTGATTTGGTGAATGAAGCATTCATTTAGGTGACCACAGTTGTAGAGCTTGTCCAAGTTAACACTTTTCCACGCACACTGAGGAAAGGAGCCAGGAACTGATGTTTAAAGTTGATGTGTGCTACCTTCTAGTGGTGGAACATAAGAATGAAATGCCAAAAATGCATTTTGTCTTCGCAGGTAATAATGGATTATGTGCAGATTTTTCTGTTAGATGTGTTTTCTTTCATTTATTTATTTATTTATCTATCTGTCTGTCTGTCTGTCTATCTACTTGGATGGTGTAAAATAGTAGTAGTGGTAGAGTAGAATCTTTAGGTGATGTTGGTCTACTGTGATAAATATCTGCATTTGTACCTCTAGAGATTGTAATAAGTGTTTATTTTTCTGTAAGCTGCATTTCATATACACTCACTGGCCACTTTATTAGGTACACCTTGCTAGTGAAAGGTTGGACCCGCTTTTGCCTTCAGAACTGCCTTAATTCTTCATGGTATACTTTCAACAGGGTGTTGGAAACATTCCTCAGAGATTTTGGTTGGTTATTTGAGTTATTGTTGCCTTTCTATCATCTCGAACCAGTCTGTCCATTCTCCTCTGACCTCTCACATCAACAAGGCATTTTCGTCCACATAACTGCCGCTCACTGGATATTTTCTCTTTTTCTGACCATTTTCTGTAAAAACTGTGTGTAAAAATCCCAGTAGATCAGCAGTTTATGAAATACTCAGACCAGCCCGTCTGGCACCAACAACCGTGCCAACATTGACGTTCAAAGTCACTTAAATCACCTTTCTTCTCCATTCTGATGCTCGGTTTGCACTTCAGCAAGTTGTCTTGACCACCTCTACATGCGTAAATGCATTGAGTTGCGGCCATGTGATTGGCTGTTTAGCTATTTGTGTTAACAAGCAACTGAACACCTAATAAAGTGGCTGGTGAGTGTGTGTTAATGTCAGCATTGTCAGATATGTATGTGAAAAATAAGATGTTGTCATTATATCTGGGCACCCCAAAATACAGTAATGTATAATATATAGTTAGATTAAAATGTGTATTTATTTTTGAATGTCGTTGTTGTTGTTGTTGTTGTTAGTGCAGTTGAATCACCGCCTTTACGTTCAGACTGATTTACCAATGAGGTCTTGCATAGAAAAACTCCATGTTCAGAATTTTGTTAGGTCTGTTTATTGATGTAAATTTACTGTCTTGAGCAAGGAACAGTGTGCTGGGATCAATTTCCACTGATAATGTGAATCAAAAAGCACAGGAAGATTTAGAAGCACATTTTAGTTATTTTTATTGCTGCAGCAAGTCACTTTGAGGCAAGTTGAAGGTCCAAGCATGTCAGCATTAATTTTCGATTACATTCATGTAAAGTAAGTTAAGAGAAATCTGTAGGGTAAAGCTAACATTAGTGTTGGCAGAGAGAAAGAACAGGCAGTTTCGTAACAAACCTCCCTCTCTGTCTGTCTGTGTCTCTCCCACTCTCTCTTTGTGTGTGAAAGTGACTACTGTTACATGAGCCTGCACATGATCCCAGTTTATTTTTCCAGCTGTTTAATGGTAAATTAGTCCTCTCTAATTCTCACTTATTGGGTGCAACTCCTTATTTTTGCTGTAACAAAAAAAGAATTGAGACTCCACTACATAAATTCAAATAGTAACTTTTGTGAATTGTTCCATCCCGAGTAACAAATAATGGACAGATATTTGGCATTTGGGTAACCACAGGGCAGAAAAAGGCCAAAAAAAAAAAAGCCAGCAGCATAATTTGACATCTCAGTCACATCCTTAATAATACTCATTTATCAATGAAATTGTCATGTTGAGTCCTGTTAAATGTATATTTTATACCAAATTGTTAGTTTCTGTATTTTCTGCGTGCTCTCATAATGAAACGAAGAAAAACTAATACCCAAGTATTGTTTTCAGTATTTAAATACCCAACCACGAGCAGGTCATCCAAGAGTAAATTACCTGTGCACTAGAATGTGATCTTTAAGGAAGTTAGTCTCACATTTTTTGCTACATAAGAAAACTATTTCTTGAATTCAGTATTTTTTTAAAAATGTACTGCGAATTGTCATCAGGTTAGAAACAACAGTAAAATGTTAAATATAATACAATCACACAATCTATAAAGTTTATTCAGTTCACGCAAGCATCTAAACTATGCAAATTTTGTGAATTTCATTTGCCATCTTTTTCGTATGTGATATTTCAGAGTTTGCATCAAAACCTAGCTTGTTACCCAGAATACCAAGGAGTATGTTTAATCGTATCCTTTTGATTTCAGGAGGAGCCAGGAGAGACCATGGGTGGTGACAATGATGGAGGATCATTGTGGTTGTGCCCTTTGTGTCAGGATGGTCACACGGACCGCAGTGCTTTGGCTTTACATCTGACCGAAAAACACAGCGTGCTTCCTGCTTGCCTTGATAAGCTATTGGACATTGTGAATACTTTATGATCATTATTATTATTTATTTTAAAACAATTAGTAATGGTATTATTTATTGCCAGTTATGAAATCGACGATGGTTTATTGTAAAAATTGAACCCTGTCCTTTATGTTTAAACATAAGGTGGTTCCTATTCATCGTCCCAGTGATGAAGATGTAGAATCCAGCATTCACAATGATACCAGTGAGTTTTCCTTTGCAAGCATTTTCTTATAGAATTTTTGAATTTGCACATCACTACTTGTTGTGCCAAATAATAACATTCGCTCTCATTTCTCTCTCAAAGATGGCGTTTCACAGCAGAAGTGTTTAGAAAACACCAGCTCCCCTTTAATGGCTTCCCAAAATGAAGGTGAATCTATGGATGCAAATGACAAAGATGGTTCTTCCCAGGAAAAAGAAGTGGATGATGAAAGAGGAGGAATGAAAAAAGAAGAAGGTGACTGGGGTGGTTTGGAATCAGATCAAGAGAATATTACCCAAGCTGTAAAAACATCAGAAGCCTCTATCAACAGTGATAAATCTGCTGATAAAAGCAGTGTTGGTGCAGAAGGTGACATTAACCGTCCATTCAAGTGTCATGCATGCCTGGAGTTCTTTCCCACTAGATCGGCATTGAGTGTACACTATAATTCAACCAGCCATATCCAAAGGATGAGAACAGGAGGGGGAAGTGAAAATGATTCCCCAGCCCCTTTCATTTCTCGCCCTTACGTATCCAACAAACCATACCAGTGTGCCGTGTGTCGTGTCTCGTACAATCATGCCATCACCCTGGAAAGTCATTTAAAGTCCGTGTTGCATCAGAGCCGTACAAGAAATGCAGGAAATGCGGCAGCTAGTTCCACAGCAAGTTCTGGAAGCGGAGGAGCGGTGGCAACCACCACGGTGGGTAATACGACACAATTGGCTTATGCTACAACCAGTAATTGTGTCACGCAAGCAAGCTTGGCTACATCATCAGCAATGACCAAAGATGGAGAACAGGTTCAGCCACAACTAGCTCCTTCGTTGCTTTCCTCTCCGGTAGCCTCAGCGCAGGCGGTTTCTGCTTTCCTTACTCTCTTAACCTCTAGCCCAAACTCTCTCCCGCACTCAATCCTACCTTCTCTCATTGCTGCTGGGGCAGGCACCACCCCAGGCACAACCACTCCTCAGTTAATACCCCAGCCTCAGATGCTAGTACCCCTTATCCTGAATGGACTGCAAACCCAAAGTCCAAACCCAGAGTCCCCAAAACAGCTTTTGCAGCAAACGGTACCAGTTCTTGGTCTCAGTGCGGCGCAACAGGCTCTTTTGGCCCAAGGTCTCAGTGGTTTACAGAATCAATGGGCTGGTATTGGACCCTCCAATGCAACTCAGCTGGCTCCAGAAGAGAAGGATGGAGCAGCACAAAAAGGAATAGAAGCAAAACAGAAAAATGAGGTTAAACAGGAGCCTAGTGATCAACAAGTGTCACAGAAGACGGAAGAGGCCAGCACAAATGACGCTTCTGTGAAGGTGGAGCCTAAGCAAGAATATAACGCTAGTATATGTGGGAATAAAGTTGAAGACAGCATGGCATGTGGCAACATGGAGCAGGAGACGGATGAAATGGATGTAGATGGCTCAGCTGAAGTGGAGAGTGTCGAGGAAAATGCAAAAGCAGTTCTAGATACTGATGCAAATAAATCCTCAGCAGCGCAAGTCCTTCATTGTAGTAGCCCATCATCATGTCTTAATGAATCTAATGAGTGTCCCATGCACAACCATGATCATACTGTTAACGATTCTGAGTCAAAACCTAGTTCCGCAAAATGCAGCCCTTCAAACACTAACCTTGCCTTAACTTCCTCAGGCCATATGAGTGCCAAGGCTCGTCCCTACTTGTCCTCCGGGCCTCCGGCTCTAACTGAGTTTCAGTCTCAGGTTCTGTGGGCCTTTCTGGAGTCGCGAAATGAGTCTGATGCAGCTAGTCCACCAAGAGAAGATTGCGAAGCCCTTGGCAGAGAAGTAGGGCTCACTGAGGAGGAAGTACGGAAATGGCTGGTGGATGCCCGTCACGCCAAAGATAGGCAGAGCGCAGAAGCAGTGGAACAAGATGAGATGGAAGAAAGTATTGAAGATGAAGAAGGTGCTTTGATGATTGATGAAAGCGAATATGCACAGAGTCCGTCGGTCACAAGCAGCCATGCTATGGATCTGTCTAGCAGTGCAGAAAGACACAGGGACAAGACCGACAGGGAGAGCCAAGGAGACTCCTGTTTGACATCCGACTCAGAAAGTGAAGAGTTCTACACCTCTATTATTGTGACAGATGAGGAGAGTCAAAGTAGTTCACTGAGGGAAGAGCCAGGTAGTCCAGCAAAACAGGTGTTGCAGGTAGAGACATTGGGTGAAAAGTCAAGTGGTGGAGGGAAGGTCCTCCGCTCCACTACGGTATTCCTTTCGGATGCAGAGGATGATGATGATGATGATCAGGCTGCAAAGAGCAAAAAGAGAAAGAGGGAGATTGATAAAGAGGAGATAGAGAGCAAAAAGGAGAGGCAGGATACTGATCTTGATCTTCAGTTGGAAGCACAAGCTGATCCGCCTACTCCTCTGTCAGTTACTGTTGACCATCAAGGTCTTCCCACTGGAATCTTACATCCCTTACCCCTCTCTCTTTCTCTTGCACCATTTTCCACTCAGTTATTCAGTCCTTATGTCCTTTCGGTTCCCTCATCTGTTGTTGGAGTTGGTGTTTCTGAAGGAGACCGAGCCAAAGTAACAGCCTTCACGAATACCCCAACTGTTGCTCGAACACAAGCCCCGTTCTCAGCCATTGGTTCTCTTGCACAGTCCACCCGGTTCTTATCTAACGGCAACGACTGTGAGTCTGCCTTAGACCTCAGTATTGGGAAAAACCACAGCTCAGCAACATCCACATCTGTCTCAGCAAGTACAAAGTCCTGTATACAAAAGACCAATTTACTTGATGGTCTTGGACTAAGGCCTGCAACAGTTGGTGTCCCTGCAGATGGCAGTCTTATTGTTGTTCAGGTGAAGCCAGATTCTGCCATAACAATCCCAAATTCCAGCAACAGTGCCCTTATAAACCGCAATAATGTGGCTAAGACTAGCACAGTGTTCATGAGGGCAGCAGAGAAGGTAAGCACTGCCATAATGGAGAAGGAGAAAGAGAGCGACAAAATGGGAGAGCAGAAACGACCTAATGCTCGACGGTTCAGGGATATGAGAAGGTCGAGGACTATCATTCAAGCAGACCAGCTGGATGTGCTTTATGGATGTTATTTCAAAGACCCCAACCCAGGAAAGCATGAATTTGAGCAAATCTCAGAGTGGGTGCATCTGCCAAAGAAGGTGGTCCAGATTTGGTTTCAGAACATGAGGGCTAGGGAGCGAAAGGGGGAGGTCCGCTTTATCAGTGATGGTACCTTGGCAGCTGTAGGCAAACCACTCATAAAGTTCACTTGGCCACTAACTAAACCCATTTTCTCAAGTACACCCAAGTCTAACCCCAGCCCAACAAGTCCCGGCTGGGTTCCTTCCAAACCACAACTTGGAAACATTCCTCCAAAGGTCGAAAAAGTTAAAGAGGAGAAGGAACCGCTAAAAATCCCCATCCAAGGTTTCAGTAGGCCAAAGGAGGTGGCATCTTCTGTTCTTGCCAGCAGTACATCAGCACTCAAAACCAAAGGCGAAGCAGTAAGCACAGTAACGATGGTTAAAATTGCCCCCAAGGCTGTGGCTCCTGCAGTTTCAATTCCTATATTAAGCAGTGGGGCTCCTCTTGCTCAGCCCCCCCCAAAGAAAAAGCTTGAAGAACAGTCTAAAGCAGACCGAGCAGAGGAGAAGGATGGTCACAGTCAAGAAAAAATTGGCTCTGGGGCAGCTCAACGCGTGGTGCCAAAAGTGTCCACTACACAAATTAACAAAGCTTCCACTGCAACATCTCCGAAACACAATGGCCTGAATTACTGGTCTCAAAAGGGTCAATTTAAGATAAATACATTGTCCAGGGAACAGTTGGGCCTGAGTGCCCCACGGCTGACACTCACTACATCTATTGTAACACCTTCTGTAACAATTAGTACACCACCATCCAGTCAAAGCCAAAAGGAAGCAAGCTACACGCAGCAGCACTCCACACCAAGAAGACCGCGAACACACCTGAACTGTCTGCAGTTGTCAATCCTACAGTCCTGCTATGAGACCTGTGCTCACCCTAATGCGTTAGAGTGTGAAGCAGTGGGTACAGAGCTTGGCCTGCCACTTAAAGTGGTGCAGATTTGGTTCCAAAACACACGTGCCAAGGAGAAACGCTGGAGACTGCAGCAAGAGAAGCTGGTAAGACCATCCATACACTGGACCTGTTTACTGCAAAGGTTTTCCAGAAGGCTGTGCATAGTACTGCAATAACAGAGCCAGTTTAAAAGGAATGGTTCAGTGAAATATATTACTGTGTACAGTTTCCCCTTTTCCCCCAGATATAGAGGATCCACCAAGACACTTAGCACAGGAGTTATGAAGATAATGCTGCTGACAGTCAGCAGTCAATGGTCACTAGTCACTTAGATCTTTTCTGTAAATACATCTCCAACAGCCCACATCCAAGTCTTTATTATGCAACAAGGTGGTGCAGACTTGTCGATGTAGTGTAACACAGTATGACTCGTTGTAAGATACAAAAAGAACAAAACAGATCCTTGTAGCTGTGTTTAGATGATGTGCTAAAATCTCCAAGCTCTCTTTTCATGTGCATGCACATCATGCAGGCATATGGCTGTTAAATTAAATTCATGATTTCTGATGGGCAGTTAAATATTGCACATTCTAACTACATCTAGGATAGTAGTGTAAATTATATTTTTACACAGCCATTTAAGGATTATTTGAAACAAGCTATTTCTGTTAAATCAGTAAGTCAGCTGAGTTGTAGTATACTTGGATAAGATTCTTTAATGTACATTTGGTACATTTGATTACTAATGTGTACTTATGATTGAAAGGTTTGATGTGAAAGCGTTAAATCTGGAGAAACTTGCTCACTGTTATTTGCAGTGGTGATGGTAACAAATGGTCATGATGTCTAGACCTCAAATATAACCATTTTATTTACTATCCAAAACACCTAGTGAAATGTATAATGTTGATGGTAAAATAGTCATAAAGCTGAAAAAATATAAAAATACTGGTATATTGGTTATCAGGCCATTATACAATGCTCATTTACTTGTACTCATACTCAGTAAATATGTACTTGGAGTCTGAACAAAAATGCTATTGATGTGTCCTTACTCAACTCCAAGCATTTACCCCTTAACCAAGAATGGATTTAAAAAATGTTTTTAAAACTGAAACCTGCTCAAAACTCATAAACAAGTGTCTCAGATATCAGGCAGTGTATTCATAGCATTTTGTGTAATACTTTTCTGTGAGGGAGCTTTTAGAGGTGGACATTTGGTTCGTATCACCACCACTGTCAACAAGTCTATAGAAATGGCGCATTTCACACCAAACCACACTGGTTATATCTTAAAGTTACAGTATGAGGAAATGTTTTATTCAAACATTCTTTATTCATCTTGGCAATATTTACTGCATTAAGAACTGTATCTGAAGTATTGTACTACAACATACAGCAGGACTGACCCTAAACTTTTTTATGCCTTTTTTTTTTACAATTTTTACTGACCATTCACTGTCCATTTTATAAAATGTACAGCCCTATGCAAAAGTTTTGGCACCCCATATTTGCATATTTTGTTGGGTTTTTTTTCCCCCCTTCTGTCTCTAAATGAAAATGAGTTAACACTTCCCCTGCAGAGAACGGACTTCTGCACATTTTAATGCACAATTGCTGTTTATTTGCTGAAATTAACATAAATATAAAATGTGGCCTGTTTACAGTTATGGCACATTTTGCGTGCATATTATTTATTTGTTGTTGGGCTTTTTTGGGGGGGAGGGGTTGCTTTTCAATATATTTAACAGCAAATAGAAATTGTGTGCAAAAATGTTCAGAAAATGGCATATTTGTTCTCTGTAAAAGCGTTTGACTGGGGATGTTGAAACTTATGACTATATGCATTCTGCTGTTGAAATTAACAACCATCTTTTCCTGTTGTACAGTCTCCTAATTCCACTGACCCTTCCAAGAAGGTGGACATAAGTTCGGGCAGCTATCTTCAGTACAACGCGCTCAGAGCCAACCGTCCAATCCTTCCCAAACCAGTACAACTGACAGTTCTGGAATCTTCACCACCCCCCGCTGTGGGCCAGCCAGCGGGCCGCGAGACACTACGAGGAAAATGTGAAGTGTGTGACGTAGAGTTTGAGTCGAGGGCAGCAGTGCGTGACCACGTCTTCTCTCCTCGGCATCTGGCCACACTGAGAACCACTAACTTTGGTCAGCCGGCAACACTAGTCAACAACGGTTCCTCCACGGGATCCACTGGTGTCGCTAGCCAGTCTTCTTCCACATCACCAGCTAGCAGCACCAGCTAAGAAACGGACTTGGAGCTGGTGCAATTGGCGGACCCACTTTTAAGCTTTTAACAGAGAAAGGGTGCTTGTCTTTTCAAGCTTAATGTTCTTTTGAGTCTATGAGTGGGCCCGGAGAACTTAATGCTGCCTGGATGACAGCAGGGGACGATATTCTTTTGGTTCTAAACAAGAACTCCTTTCAAATACTTATTGCCACCGCATCAGTTCACTAAAAAATAATCCAATGAAATGGTAATACTGGACAAATTGAAAATGCTTGTGTGGTAATGGTTCTTTTATGTCTTTCATGGCTCTGTCTTTTAAAACATCTAATTTCTGTTGTGCTTGTTTATTGTTAGTATGATTATCCTCTCATGCTTATTCAATCAAACTCTGGTCTGATTTGGGAGAAATTCACCCTCAAACTCAACAAAAGTGATTTGGATCGATGACGGTACAGCTTTTGTTTGAGATGGGAGGCTTCAATCTGTTTCCAGTCATTTTTGTATTTTATCAGAGTTTCAGTTTAGCAATGTATTACCGTATTCAGATGGTCTACTCATAAATTTTAAAGAAAGTGTCGTTCGGAGTTTTTACGTGAGTCAGATCATGGATAAATCTAAACTATACAAAATAGCTAATGGCTAGTTCAGGGATGGGTTCATATGGTTTTCAGGAACCAAGGGAATTTGAATGGGATTCGAATCCATGCTATTAGAACAAGGAAGACACAGTGGCCTCTTCCATTTATTTGAATGGATCCATCATGACAATCCTACATTGTTTGAGCACCACTGGCAAAAGCTAAAGATGTCAAACAGCCATCATACAGCACTTTGTTCCTTTTAAGGTCTGAAGCATTTTAAAGGTTTTCACGTTACTCTGAATAAACGTTTGTTTTATAGTGATGTCTTACTGTATGCCCGAGTCAAGACTATATTGAAGTGTTAACAGCTTTTGCTGGGGTTTTTTTTGTTTGTTTGTTTTTTTAAAGACCTGTGCTGCACATAGTTGAAAATAGACAGAAGTGGATCAGACCTAGCCGCTGTGCAAAAAGCCAAAGTCAACTCTATACTTTTAGCGCAATTTTAAATGATTTTGATACAGATTTCTGAAACTTCAACAAATATGATAATCTCCACTTGGATCACTTTTTTGTTCTGTCATAACCTTTAGCCTGGCAAGCATAACCAATTACTGCTTATTTACAGTATACGCCAATCCTTTTTATATAGGGATGCACAATGATATTGAAATTGTATTAGCAGATAACCGTTAAATTAGCGTTGGACAGATGTTTAGATTTGACTGATATTTCAAACCAATATTTTCTGTAGTTCTTGCCCTCTGGAAGATGCTAAATTATAATCCAGTGCTCAAATATCTGCATTTTACTCATTGTACTGCATTTGTAACCCTCTACAAATAATTTACATTCTCTGTAATCCTAATCCAATTGGATTTAGTACCGATTTCTACATTTTATAAATGCATAATTATCAGTATCAATATCAACCTGAAAAAAAACAAATCTGATATTGACCGGGGCCCACAATTACCATATCAGTGCATCCCTACATTTTGTGAATGAAAATGGGAGAGAACAGTCATTTGTAGACCTTTTTCCTTAGAGCATTTTATGTGAGTGCAAATCAATTACTTGTACTGGTTAGTGGTCATGTAGTCACGTTTTATCCTAAAGCCTCTCCAGCCCTCAGAGGTGACCGCTGTTTTGAGGTACCCTTTTTTTTTCCCTTTTGTTTTTTGTTTTTTCTTTTGGTGGTTCAGGTCACTGATGATTCACACATGAGGAATCAAAAGCAGTGCGATCCGAAGGACAATACTAAAGAGAACTGTCATTTTTGGTTTTAAGTTGTATATTATTATTATTATTATTATTATTATTATTAATAATGATGTTACTATTAATAGTTTAACAAAATGCAAAACTAAAAAGTAACTTTTTTAAAGGAACTATATTAAGAAAATGGTATTCCAAAGTTATTCTTCCTCTTGCTTTCTGTCATTTAAAAAAAAACAAAAAAAAAAAAACAGACAAACCAAAAAGCATTTTGAAGTTAGAGGAGTGGGAGAGATTTGTTTGTAATGCAAATTGTAAAGGATTTTTTTTTCCCCACACTGACACTTTGATGCCACTTCCAGGACGTTTTACACACTGAGCTGAAAGCAGGTGCATTTCGATCAACACAAGGTGGAGCACTGTAGAGGTTTTTTTTTTGTTTTGTTTTTTGTTTAATGCGCCTCTGTGATTGTTGTAATAACACTCAGTGTGGAGCTGTAGCTCTGGATGCAGTGCATGATGGGATAACACGGTGTTGCACTCTTTAAAGTGGATAAGTAAATATAGAAACCTGCTATTTTGTCTGATTTCTTGTTTTGTTTTTGTTTTCATTAACACTTATCACTTGTTAACTACTACTTGCTATTGTTTTCATTACTATCATCACTGTTTTTGATTATTCTTGATTAATAACGGTTTTTAATAACATCTCTACATTCACTGAGATGGTTTTGGTAAACTGAGCAACGATGGTGACAGTGTTGTTATGAAATACTAGTTTATTGTTTAAGCTTGTTTTTTTTTCCTTACTTGTACCCTTATTTTGTGTTGGATCTCCTTTTTTCTTATACAGAAAAATAAACTGAACTTCATTTAGTGATGTTAAGGTTGTTGGTAGAAAATTACAATCATGTTTGGGGGAGGGGGTTAGTCTGATTATTTCATTTGGCGACTGATCATGATATATTGGCAGTATTAACACACACAGCTAATGCATGGCTTCTTTTATTCACACTCACTTTCAGAGACGTGATATGCTGCTGTTTGAACCCATTTGATCCCCATTTCTTTTGGAAAAGTTAATGCAAATATGTTTTGAGTCAAACCATGCATTAATCAGACTCGAAAATATTATTTAAAATTGTATATAATTAATAAACAGTAAAGAACACTGAGATAATGGTGGAAATGCTACATTTAGTCTGTAGCTCAGGGTTGCCCTTTTGTCTTAGGGGCCAAAGTGGTGGGCCACAGGCCAAAAAGACAAAATAAAATACAGCTGGGTTTTAAATACACACACATTTTCTAAACCGCTTATCCTTATGGGTCATGGGGGGAGCGGTAGCCTATCCCAGCAGTCATTGGGGAAGGCAGGATACACCCAGGACAGGTCACTAGTCCATTGCAGGGCGGGTTTGAAATAGAACATTTATCTACATTTTAACATTAAAAACATCAAAGATACAGTTTTATAATTAAAAGTAGTATATACCAGATAAAAATATTTTTGTTCTCTTGTGTGGAGGGTTGGGGTTAGGATAATGTTCTGCTGGATCAAATCAAACGTCCTCACGGGCCAAATTTGGAATCTGTCAGGTCATCTTACTCCAGCATGTCTGAAATCAAGTCATATGAAAGAAAAGAACAGTGAGAATTCTCAGCAGCTAATATATGCCACTGCTTTATTGCTGTTGTCACTATAGTGACCATTAACAAGTATGTCTTCTGCATGATATAAATATAGACAGCATAGACGGTGCTGCTGTTAGGGAAATAAAGATACAGACACTATAGAGGGCAGTTTAAAAGCTGTAGAATAAGTGAATGTCCATGGCATTCTTCATCACCAGTTTTGGTAGTTATAGTAAAAAAAAAGAAAAGGTCATATGAAATCAAGACAACTTGTAATTTCATTTATAGTTTACCATTCAGTAGAAAACACTGACATATTCCTTATTGCGTTATATTCCTATTAACTCCAATTGCGTTAATGATGTGTATATATAAATGATATATATATATATATAAATTCTCTCTCTCTCTCTCTCTCTCTCTATATATATATATCTATTTATATATATATATATATATATAAATAATTCGAGCATGTGACCTTGTGTGTGTATGTGTGTATATATATATATATATAAACACACACACACACACACACACACACACACACACAATACATATACACAAAAAACTGATGTAAATGCACCAAAATAAATGACAAAACACTGCAATAAAGATAAGTATTTAAATAAGATATAAAACATTGTACTTTGGAAATACAAAAATACAGAACTGCAAATTATTTCGCTACAAATAAGCTATTACTGTTAAACTGAGCAAGTCTGTGCTGTATAGTTCATTCAATTCTTAAACGTTGTGCCACGCAGCGGCGTGCTGAATGTTCCTCTTCCGCAACAGTGTGATCCGTGACTGACACGCCGTCATCCAATCACAAATCACATTGTAAAACCGATTCCGCCTGAGGAGCGATAGATAGCCAATGGGTGCGCTGAATGCGCAAAGAGGGCGTGTCCCACACCCAGAATGGACCAATGTGCCGATGAGTTGGTGGCTGCAGTGCGTGTAGTACCCGCCCACGACTCGCATTAGTGTTCTGGAAGACGCGGCGCAGCGAATAAAACACATGCGGGTTTCAGAACATGTTCATGTAAAATAAGAGAAATTGATTTTATTTTATTACGGGGGGATTAAAGCCGATCCAGCTGTTGCTGTTGCGCGTTAGAGTGGGTTACAGAAAAAGGTCTTGAGTTTTTTTTGTTGTTTGTTTTTTTAAAAAAACGAAAGGACAGGCCTTTTATTCCTCTTTAACCCCCTCCGCTGTGTGAGTGTGTGGATCTTTTTTTGCCCCTCCTGCCCCACTATCTGCCCCCCCTCAGGGGTGAGTCGGGCCCTTACCGCACAACCACGAGGCGAGGAGTGGAGCAGCGGGAAACGGGCGGCATGGCTGAGTTTGGGAACGGGCTGGCGGAGGAGTCGCTGCTGGACTCAGACCCCGGGCATCCGGAGCTGGAAGACCCGGGCGTGGGCGACGAAGAGCCGGGCTTGGAAGAGGGAGAGGCCGCTATCGAGGACCCGGTGAGTGGACAGGGACGACGGGGGTTATCGCGATTACAGCCACACACATCGAACGCTGAGCGTCTTTTACAAACGGTGTGGTGTTTTACTGTCGAAGTATGTTAGGTTTTGTTAAGAGAAAGTGTGGTTTGTGGTGTCGCCATTCCGGCTCTCAGCCCGCGTTTTGGCGCGCAGCTGTTCGGCCGCCATTTTGGCGCAAAACGTTGTAGTTTCTGCCGCTGCTGAAGGAGGAGAGTGAGAGAGGGAGTGAGAGAGGGGGGAAAAAAACACCGAGCAGAAAAAAATACCGAACGGAGATGCGAGAGAGACGGTGGGGGGGCGAGGGGAGGACACGGGCCGCCATTACCGCTGCTGTGGGAGCCTGTCTGCAGATTAAAGGCGAAATAAAAATAAAAATTTAACCGGCGCACGGTAAACACGACGCCTCTTTATCTTACGACTTTAAACGCGTTAGCTTTAGCTTGTAGCCTTTTTAGCTTCGCGTCGTCGGTCGGGTTGGAACGATAAAACGCTGACGACTTGTTTTTTGCCAGTTAAAATGCAATAAATGCAAGATATGCGTATTACTTTGGATGGAAACGCACATGTGAATGTGTATTGTTATTTATTCTTTATTTTTGTAAAGATATCGTTTAGGATTATTAGGTCATGCTAGCTAACGGGCGCTAGCTAACGTTAGCACGGATTCTGCTGATTTATTGCCGGCAAGTTCCCTGTTGTCACATTTTTGTTCGTTTTTGTTACTCATTTGTGTCCGAGAATGTAATGTAGGTGGTGGTAAATGACTTTATAAAGAGACTAGACTCTGTTTTAATAGAACACAAACCATCTCTTTGTTGTATATTTGCATCTTGGGTGGCATGTCTTGTATAATGAGTCGGGTTTTTTTCCCCCATTTTTTTGAACAGGGGTTGGTTTTGGGGGATGTGTTGGATGTAAACTGAGATTTTTGGGATGTGAAAGATGGACAGTGAAATTTCAGGATTTGATATATGTGCGTAAAAAGAGGTGTGGTGCTCTAAAGCAGTGCAGGTATGCCTCCCAATGCATAGCCTTACATGTAAGGCGTTGACATGATGCTGGTAACACGTGCTGTTCTTAACAGCTTGCTGACATGATTGCATCTCAGTATATGGTAAACGCATTTATGTATGGCGAGAATAGGGAATAAATAATGACAGGAGTGGATTTGATGGTGATGCACGCTGGCAGAAGCGCTTGGATGCTGCTGTGCTGTCCTAGGATGGAGCATGGTCGGATCCTGCTGCCCTGCAATGCAGCATTGCCACAAGAGCAGACTCCAGCTCTGTGGAGAAAAGGCATCACGCCCTGGATCAGGCTTTAACGGCCATGAGCGAGCTATATGGAAAGCGTTATGATCTTTTTACTGGCATTTTGTTGTCAGAAAATGCAGTCAGAACAAGAGAAATGTTTAATGTAGGGTGCTACTAAAACATGTAATTTCGTGTCAAATTCTAACAGCAAAACTCATTTAAATAGAATTCATTTTTTAGTATGCAAAAGAATTCATGGCTTTTTTGTGGAAGCTGTTTTCGTTTTTAATCCTACATTTTTGATATCAGAAATTAAAATTAAGTTAAAACTTCATTATAATATCAGTTATGAAAACCTCTTAGTCATATGAGTTTTGACTGTTCGGAGTTCATTTTAATTGCAGGAGCAGTTTTTAGTAATATGAATTACATTCTAGCGAAATGCTAATGCAGTTTTCATGTTGAAATTTAACTAGTGAAAATTGAATTGTTGCATGTTAAAACGTAAAAGGACATCTTTGGTCACATCTAAGAATTAAACTAATAAAGAAATTTGAGTGTTAGATTTAAAATTTTACTATGATGGTTTTAATTTTTCATTATTACACCCCCTCCCCCCCATTTTCTTTCATGCTAGTAATTTTTTTTTTCTCCTCCCATTTGTGCTGGGGAAAGTAAAGGCTTCTTACTAGTGTACTAGTGCTAACATCTTGCTGGAACCAGTATCTTGCATGCGAAAATATTTTTTGCTTGTAAATGTTGAAGTTTGACTTGTTAGAATGAACTGCTTAATGTCATATTTAATTTTAATTGTATTAAATCTGTTACTTAACTGATTTCTGATATCAAAAAACTTAGTTAATTGGTGCTGCAGAAACGTAGATAAGTTGTGTCGTTATAGTCGTTAGTGATCATTATTGTGAAGGTTTTTTAGTTTCCATCAGTATTGATATGATGCCATGTAAACTGAAGCATGTTTTCATATATTAAAGTTGTGTGTATGGGTGATCACTTAAAGCTCATTTGTACTGTGTTTGTGCACGAAAATAAATACTGTCCGTTTCAAACGATGTAACGGTCACTGCTCATATACTTCCTTGTGTCCTTTGCATTGGCTTGGATGTTATGCAATACATCTGCTAGAGGGCACTCGAGTCAAAAGTTTTTGATGACAACAAGCACAGTGTTGGTGGAGGGTTCGTAATAATGTACCTGCTACAGAAAAGGCAGCCTTGGAGACAGCAGTGGTCTGTGAGGCCATTAAGTGCTTTGTGACATGTGGACAAGGTTTTTTTTTTTTTTTTTTTTTCCTTCCACTTACCAATGAGAGAAACTGACATCATGTCTTGCTTGAACTATTGCTGCGCTGTCCCCACAGTTTCCACCAGTACTGTTGTTACTCTGTATCAGTATCTGTGTTTAATGTGAAGTATAAGTGAACCTTTACTCTGACATGTCTGGCCTGAGATTAACCAACAATATTCATCATATTTTTTTTAGACATGAAAGAGATAAACCCCCGGGTCATTAACGGTAATGTTATGTGGAATTGGCGCTGTACGCTGCAGCTTTATCAGTAGGGAGAAAACCACAAAGGTCTTGTTGACCTTGTCACAGTCACCTATGTACATATACATACATTGTTATAAATAGTGTAATAAATAAAAATATTCTAGTGTATATCTGTCATCGCTGTTGGAGCAAAATCTCATAGTAGTGGGAAAGGAATGTTCTACGTGATTTTTATTGTGAGGTGGTTTAGCATGTAGGGATGCACAGATGCCAGAGTTCTGGCCCACAACAGTTATTTTTTGTGTAAATATCAATGTAGAAATTGGGGAAAGTGTCACTCGGTTATTGTAATTTTTATTTATTTATTTATGAACAAATAAAAAAAATGAAGTTCAGATATTTTAAGTTATATACAGTCAAGTAAACGTCCTATTTTGAAGTTTGGTGTTTCAATCAATATTTAACCATTTGAAACATGAGTCAAATTTGTGAGTCCTTGCGATTCTATCATGCATCCTTGGCAACTTTTATTCAAGTTAATTTTGGACTGTATGTATTGGTTTATTCACCATTTGTAACAGCAAAAATTCAAATGGAAGGTGTGGTTCTCATATTTGCATTTATTTTGCATCATTTGAAAAGTGCTAGCTGTCCTTTGTGTGAACACTTTATAAAGAATAGACCAATACTTATGGTGCAAAATCCATAATTATTTAGAATAGCTTTTTTTTTTTTACTTTAGCGTACGTAAGAGTGAAATA
Organism: Pygocentrus nattereri; assembly: GCF_015220715.1. Lineage (NCBI taxonomy): Eukaryota > Metazoa > Chordata > Actinopteri > Characiformes > Serrasalmidae > Pygocentrus > Pygocentrus nattereri. Next base: position 18,304,286 of record NC_051234.1, on the reverse strand, counting down.
TATTTTATGTGCTGTTGTAAAAAATGTAAGGTTTTGTTCTGACATTGACACTACTGTAACATTTAACAAATGTTTCTGTATTATAAATCTGCAGGAGCTGGAGGCCATTAAAGCCCGTGTGAGAGAGATGGAGGAGGAAGCGGAGAAACTGAAGGAGCTTCAGAACGAGGTGGAGAAACAGATGAACCTCAGTCCTCCGCCTGGTAAGAGGGAGAGCAGGGTTTTGGAGAGTGTGCAGGCAGGGGCAATGTGGGGTGGGGGTGGGGGTGGGGAGAACACTGCGCATCAGCCACTACTGACAAATAGGTCTGTGCTACAGCGGGCAGATTCAATGGGGTCAGTCAAGATTTTTGACTGAAAAAGGACATAACCTACTTTCTGTTAAAGGACTGCTTGTGAATAGTGAGCTTAGGATGACATGATAAAACATAGTGTAGTGAGCAGAACATTAAGCTTCACTTTGCTCAATGTAAGGTCACTAAATAACAAAACACTGATTTGAGATCTTGAAAAGCACAAGCTTGAACATGGCTCAGTCAAAACGGCAGAGCAATTCTACTTGAAGCGGCTCCTGAAAACTACAGATTTATGCATACAGTAAGAGGTGGAGGAGGAGGAGTAGTATGCATTTATAATTGTGACTAACTGCAAAAATACCAGTTTTGGTCAGTGTATGTATTTTAAGTATGTTGCGATAAACTTTTTAGTGATACTTCTATGTCACTAATTGTAATTTATATACCTCCAGTGCATCGTGGTAAGTTTTTGGCAGAAATTTGAGTTAATATCAGTCATATCCACAAGCTGTAACAATTTTTCTGTCTGGGGAGTTTTAACTTGCATATTGAAAATCTGTCAAACAGCAAGGCTTTTGAATTCATTAGACTTCTAGAGACATTTGATTTGAAACAGCACAGGGGCAGCCCATCCCACAAGCTCGGTCACAGCCTGGATCTAATCATCACTTAAGGTTTAAACACAAATGTGCCCCTCATCACTGATTTCATATCAGATCATTTCTGTATTTTCCTTCAAGTCAGTTTAGAAGTAAGGTTAAAAAGTACCTGAAAGTTACTTTAAAAAGCAGTTTGATCAAATACAGCTCTGACTCTCTCCTGTAATGATCTGATCTCTGATCTAAATGCTTGATTAAGGGAAACTTGTCAATTATGCTCCAGTTAAAGGGAAGAAAAACTTGCGTACTCATAAAAATCCATAGGTACATGCTAAAATACACCAGAGGAGTTGTCATAAATCGTAAAACTAAACAGGGATTGCAGGCATATTATTCTCAAAAAGCAGATCACTTAAAGTAATGGTAGGAAAATATCCAGTCAGTCATACTTCTCCTTAAGATGTTTTTTGATTATATTCAAAGTGATGTTTTAACTGTTGTAAATTATCCTCCGTCAACAAGTGCTTTCCACATGCTTTTAAAATCACCTTGGAGAAATCTCTTCCAAAAAAAAAAACCAAAAAACTTTGACTCCCACAAAGTTCAGTTTTAGGGCCTTTGTCCTTGTCATGTTTTTTCTAGGTGATCTCATTACAAAACATATACATTATGTTCTTACTGGGCTTCCTAAGAAAACAATACATCCCTTACAACTCGTACAAAATGTGGCAGCTCACATCCTAACAAAAATGGAGAGAGATCATGTCACTCATTTTGAAAGAACCTCACTGGCTGTCTGTATCTTTCAGGATAGATTTTAAGTTCTGCTTCTAGTATTTAAACATCCAAGTGACCTAGCACCTGCTTACATCGCAGTGTCTGCTACAGCATGTGATCTTAAATCTGCAGATATTGGCCTTCTGCGGATACATTCTGCAAAATGCACATAATGTGAAGAGTGCTCTTTTGATTACTATGGCTTTAAATTGTGGAATTAAGTTCCATGTTTTGTTTTTGTTTTTATTTATTAAGACAGTCAAGTGCAGTGTACTCTAAGAAGCTCTGTGCACCCACTTTAAGAAACATTTAAAAACAGATCTCTTAAAAGTATGAAAATTACAGAAACAATTTAGATGAGTACTGTTGATGTTTGTTCAACTTTAGACCAATCAGAGCAAATTCTGAGCATTTATCAAGATAAATTTAGTTGTAATTGTTTTAAAAGAATGCCTCATTATTGATTGTGTCTTAAAGTGAAGTGTCTTTTTGTTCCCCCTGTGCAGCTGGTCCTGTCATCATGTCCATTGAAGAGAAGATGGAGGCAGATGGAAGATCAATCTATGTTGGGAATGTAGGGGCCACTATTTACTTCTTTCTTTTTAAATAAAAAAAATGTTATTAAATGTAGAGTAGTTGTTTTAATTTCTGAATACTTGGTGTATTACTACTTAGATTAGAAATGTAAGGTATTGTAATGGTCAGTACCTCAGTAGGTGATGCGCTTCCCACAAATTACTTTCAATTGCAGCTAATAAGAGCATTTATTTTTTTCTGGCTCAATAATGATTTAATTTTAAATGTAAGGAACAGTTGCAGAGTTATTTTTGAAATTTTTAAGTGAGCTTCAGAAGCATAAACAAAATTGAACAATTCTAATACAGTGTAATGTTCAGGCATTTTTAAAAATATTTGATGCCAAATTTTCCAATTTTAGAGGAATTTATTAATCCAATGGTGGTGTGTTTATGGTCCAGCTACATAATGTTTTCAAGACTTATTTGTTCCAACTAGCTCATAGTATGGAATTGCATGCATTTTTAAAGATATTGTAAGCAATGTGGTTTGAAATACACCTTCTACAAATGGACTGTCTGTTGATGTTTAGTGTATGATGCTTTAAAACTGAAGTATTAGGGGCTTTTTAAAAATGATAGTTTATCTTTGTCACCTCTACAACACTGAATTGCCCCCCTCTCTCTCTCTCTCTCTCTCTCTCTCTCTCTCTCTCTCTCTCTCTCTCTCTCTCTCTCTCTCTCTCTCTCTCTCTCTCTCTCTCTCTCTCTCTCTCTCTCTCTCTCTCTCTCTCTCTCTCTCTCTCTCTCTCTCTAGGTGGATTATGGTGCAACAGCAGAAGAGCTGGAGGCTCACTTCCATGGCTGTGGCTCTGTTAATAGAGTCACCATCTTGTGTGACAAGTTCACAGGACACCCCAAAGGGTAATCAACAAATTAAACTTTCTTGTCATGCCATTCTTTCTTTGTCGTAGTTCTCACTGTAAGGCCAAAAAGAGTCAATTTACAGTAGATGATGTACATGTGATGCTGTGGGGAAACTTCCCCTAGGTATTTCTATATACTTGAAATTTAAGCTTCAATTTAATTTTCGATTATGAGGTCAGGATTAGATTTTTTTGTTTGTTTTTATTAAGGTTTTTAATTGTAGAACGTAATTAGAACTCAAGATAAATGTGATAGTCCTGCTCCTTCTCCATCTAGTGGTTTCTATGAATATTTAACAAAAGTCTGCAAATAAGGCTTGCTTGGGCACAAGCAAGGAACATACTATATCAGCAATGCACTTTCAAAATCACCCCTACAAATAAAATAGCTTGAGTTTAAAGTTGAAGTCTTCTATCTTTTTTTTTTTTTTTTTTTTTTTTTTAAGTATATTTGAGTAAAAATGTATCATTTTATTCATCTCAAGAAGGATGTGTGCTGTGCAAAAGCATGAAGCAGAAATTTTCTAACTAAGCGACAGTGGTGTTATAAACTGGAAAATAAGTTTAAAAGAGCAAAAGAAAACCTACTTCTTGTCACAGGGTTGTATGTTACCATAACTACATTAGTCTCTGAAATGTCTGCACCTCCCTGATCAGACAGGGAAGCTTTGTATTTCTAGGTAAATCGAGGAGGGTCTAATTGCAGTACCAATTGATGGTGTTTGTGATGCAGGACCAGTAACACTGCTGAGTAAACAGAACTACAATGGCGTTTTGAGGCCTCTGTTAATAAAAATAGACTTTGAGAATACAGTCATAATATTTTGAGATTAAAGATATAAAGTTATGAAAAAAAAAGACAGTATTAGTTTAAGTGCTAACTGTAGGAGGGCTGCCGTAATGCGTTGGGGTCTTCTCCTTCAACAAAACATTTTCCTCAGAGTATGTCTGGCTCTTTATTCTAAATAAACAGTTTCCTGCACAGCTGTTTCTTATACTAGCAACAGGCTGGTGCTGATGTGCAGGAGAGGCAGGGAGACTGAGTATTTCTTTATGGGTGAAATCGGTATGAACGTATAACTGTACCAACTCCACAACGGCACTCACTTTAACATGAGAAGGTGCTGCCTTTCCTTTGCAAAGACTTTGGCCACAATATTGCGACCTTTAATTTCCAAATATTATCATTGAAATATTATGACTTTCTTCTCCAAATGTTACGATTTTATTTATAAAAAATACAGGTTTTCTCAAAATATTCTGACTTTTTTATTAAGTGTTCCTAAAACGCTATCGTAAAGAACAGCGTGAAAAATTGTGACGATTACTAAAGTTGAAAACGAGCGCTTTCATTACAGATTAAGTTTACTGTTACATTAACGTTTTGGTACAATCTTAAAAGCACGTGGTTGCTTGATGGTTAACAGTACTTAACTTTGCCAAAGTTATTTATATAAGCTGGCAGCACCATGGTAACCCCTGCTGAATAAAGACCATTAAGATTAAAATCTAATGGTTTTTGCCTCCTAATGGTTACCAATGGAGACCGCTAGTTTCCAAGTTGAAATCTGGAATCTCCTGCTAAATCATTAGGCTCCTTTATATGATCAACGCATCAAGGAAAGGCAAAATGCATTACAAACCCCCAAGAACCAACAGAAACATTTTTTTCTTTTTCTTCTCTCATTAGGAACATTTAACATTTAGATTCAGTTGTTATGCATTCATTTAAATAAAACTGTTATGGAGCAGATTGCGTAGTGCTGCTACTGTTCAGACCACAAGTTCATGTCAGGAGACAATTACATGTCGTGAGACAGAACTCAATACAAATCAGCAGAAGCTATAAATACATGCATATTTGTTTTTAAATGCCAAATGCTCATTAGATAGTTATGTAGATACAATATTAATTTAGTATTAGTAACGTTTTAGCAACTATTGATGTATTTTCCCCAATGAGTCATATCCACCAATGAGAGCGATTTTGCAGACATATCGGCCAATGAATAAGTGGGTGTTCTTGTTTTACAGAAACGCCTTTCATTGCTCTGTTAGCTAAATCTGCTATTTTTCTTTGTTTCCACTTAACTCTCTGCTTAATCCTTCCTTCCTGAACATCATGATGCAGGTTGTGAGGTAGATTCTTTATAGCTTTGTTATTAATTATAGTAATCCATCTGTTTGGTCTTCAGAAAAGGCACTTGAGGCTCCTTGTAGTGAGCAATAGAGAACATGAAGGCGTCTCTGCCTGACCAGTGTACAGCTGTATCGATTTTGTGTTCAGAAGTTTATACACAGCAGCAATTTCTTCTGAAATCAAGGGTATTAATAGGGAGTCCTGCTTTCCTGCAGTAACAGCCTCTGGAAGGCTGTTTTTACAACATTGTTGCATTCAGCCACGAGGAAGTTGGTGTTGGATGATTAGTTCTAGATTATAAACGCTACTCCCAACTCCTCTCCCATTCTGTTGGCACTGCTTTTCTGCTTTTTGGGGTTTAGAATTAGGCTTATGCAAAAAGGGCTAGAATAGAAAAATAAATTCAGACTAGAAAAGGGGTCAGAAGCACAACCAGTGTTACAAAATGTTATTTGGCACATTGCATGTACACATTTCCACATATTTTGAGGTTAACATTTAACAGAACTAATTAAGAGTATGTTGTGATTTTAATATGTTCATGTTGGCTTAAACAATTGTACCAGTTTTTTCCGAATTCCACATAATGCCGTCATTCAGAGCAGTTTGATGTGAAATGGTTCATTGTAGAGAATAAGTGGGGTGCTATTGTGCCTTGCAACACCATGCAGAAAACTCCTCAGCAAACCTGTTCTTCTGTTTTGTTTTTTGTTTTTTTTGTTTTTAACCTACAGATCAAAAACGTATAAAATACGTTGTGACTGCTTTTTAACATCTCAGCTTGTCTATGCTTGTCTAACAACTTTGTTCTCTTCAAATTAAAGGTTTGCATATATTGAGTTTGCAGACAAGGAGTCTGTTCGGACAGCCATGGCGCTGGACGAGTCCTTATTCCGAGGGAGGCAGATAAAGGTAAATATGTGAACAAAGTAGGTGTTTTCGTTGGGAAAAAAATTACTTGAAAATGTGAGGCACTCTCAGAAAACCAATATAGAATTTTTGATACATTACTGCTTTTATTGTCTGTAATCCATGCTATATGAGAAGTCAACATAACTGCTTAGGAGCAATGCAGCAATTCTTTCACTCACTAACGTTTGAATCATAAGTTGCCTGCTGCCTCTTAAAGCAGTAGTTCAGTTTAAAAAAATTTTTTTTTGTATAGGCTCCCCTCCCCATCTTGCATCAAATGTAGTCAATCGACCAAGATATGTTTGATGTCTAAAGTTTTCTTCTGTAATTTTAATGCAGGAGCTATGAGGCTAAGCTCTGAGGAGACTTGCTTGTGTAGTTTCTGTCACTGACACATTGTCATGTATAAACATGGATAACTGAGTTGCATAGCTGTAAATAGCAGTATCAAAGCCTGAATTTTGTGTTCTTTTGTTCCAGGTTGGGGCTAAGAGAACAAATCGGCCCGGAATCAGCACCACAGACCGCGGGTTCCCCCGGGCCCGTTTCCGTTCACGTGGAGGGAACTTCTCATCTCGGGCTCGATACTACAGTGGCTACACACCCCCTAGAGGCAGAGGACGGGCCTTCAGGTGAGCGCTACTGCATCCCGCAGACTCATGACAGATGCACACTTCACAAACATTAATTTAGCAGAAATTTAAAGAGGTCAGATTAGTCAAAAGCCAGCAGATGTTTGGTTCTGGCATGTCTAGTGTACATCCAGGGGTCTCTATTTGCAAATGGAAGTAAAACATTTTATGGGGCTTCTGTTTAAGGTCTAGAATTCATGCTCTCATTTTTTTTGAGACAAACCATGACATACAATAGACGTGGGCGCAGCTGGACCCATTGCAGGCCAGATGTAAACTTTGGCCACTTTATGAGAAACCCGTTCCTTGCAGCTCCAGCTTGCTGGTGTACAGCTAGGCTGCAGCCCTTTCTGTTGATGGACAGAACAGTGTGCGCTAGTAAATGGTCTACACTCTGTAACTGTAAACATACAAATATATGGCAGGTGTTGAGTACAAATTTAACTTGCAGCTTAATATGTACCACAAAAAAAAAACTTCTGTACTATTTTTGGAGTGCAGTAATACATGTGAAACTGTAGTTTTATTATAGGGGAAAATACAGAAATAGTCATGGCAGAGTTTTTTTTTTTTTTTTTTTTTTTTTTTTTTAACTGTACTCAGCCGAAGTTTTTGGCACCTCAGAAAATTAGACTTGAGATATTTAACATTTACTTGCTTAGAAAGACACATTAGAATAAACACAAATAACAGTACAGTAAATAGTGACATGCCAGTGTTTTCATTCAAACATTTCCAGCTTTCTACTACTAGCAGTCCTGTATTAATTGTGATGATCATCCAATATCTGCTTTGGATAATCAGTACTTAAGCTAAATTAAGTCTGCTGCTGATGTCATTTAACAGCCAGGCGAGTTGTCCAGGCAACCAGGAACCACATTTTGTTCTTCAACTCATTTGAAAGATATTATTTACCTTCTTTCACAATGAGAAATTCTTGTTACTTTTTACAGTATTTAGTTACAATTGCATCTATCTTAATTACATATGTTGACAAGTTAAACACACCGCTTAAGCTAAGTGCTTGACTTAAGCACAGAACTGTATAGGCTAGTGATAAGTAATCTGACCCACCCTAAAGAGAGCTACTTTTTGATTCAGTAATACCTAGGTTGTAGTCTGTTGAGGCAATAATTTTGTCTTAAAAGGTAGAAGCCACAAGGCTTGCAGAGCATTAGAATGCCAAACAGTCATGGTTACCTTGGTTAAGCCCATAAGTGTTTTAGTTTTGTAGTAAAGTTTTAGTTTTGTTGCTTTGAACAGAAGGGATACAGAATGTTAGCAAATCTGTTTAACCTAATCAGAAAATCTAGTGTACAACTCAAATTAGACTTGTTTTGAAGTCACTACTTAACATTGATTAACCAGTTTCCGGTTTAGATGCTACACCACTGAACTAGACAGCAAATCCAAACTAGGCAGGTTGGAAACCTATTACCTCAATTATAGGACAAAGAAAACAACCCAAACTGTTCTGACCTCCAATAGGGTGACTTTTTGCACACATTTAATGTTTTGAGTCATGTACAGTTTCTTATTAGGTTGTGTGAATAACTATCTAAATGTAGGTATTGTGAAATAAACAATCTGTCCTACAGTTTCTTGTTAGATTACATGGGATATATACCAGCGTTCTGTAACGCCTCCAATCTCACAACAGTAGCTACAAAATAGCACATTTGTGGGTGGAGCATGGACAAGTTACTTGGACAAATTGTTTGAAATTAGGATATGGGCTTGCAATGACAGAATATGGGCACACGCTTGCATGTTATGTAGAGATGGAACTACAGTTAGTCTTCTGTTACTTACAAAAGGCAAAGCATTTTCCATCCTGCATGAATGCCTGCAGAACATTCACTCATCCAAACATCTGCATTTGATTAGCATGCTTAAATTACAAAAAACGTGGTTATTTGTTAATGTTGATATGCTTAGTAGCCCTGGAGTTTTAAGGTTTAAAGTCCTTCTTATGGAGCTTAGCCGTTTCGTTTTTTTAAAAAGTAAACGGCTTAGTGATGGTGATAAAAGCTCAGGACATAGACGTGTTATTTGTAGTGTCTTTCTCCAGTTAGAATAACTGTCTGTACAAGAGGTGATAGGTCAGAGTTGTCAGGTTTCAGGTTATGGTTTTAAGTAAGGATGTTTTATTCATTTTGGACATTATTTCCCTTTTCCACCACTCGGGCAAATCTGGTTTAGTTACTGCGTTGCAGATGCCTACATCAGATGCCTACATGTGTAGGTAGTCTCATAACTAGGCTTGGGTGATTTGGCATTGTTTTCAATGTGGAGTCAGTAGTCCTGCATGGTTTTCCTTTCAGTAGACAAAATTGGTTCAAAATGCTGCAGAGTCTAGGCCTAGGCTTGATTTTTGTCTAGGAATCCCATGGTATGTCTAGTTGCAACATTCCCGCTAGTAAGTAGGTACGTAGAGTGCGCTGATATTTATTTTTGCAAATTGTTCTGCAAATCCATTTTTGTAGTAGGTACCTTTTTTTTTTTTTTTTTTTTTTTTTTTTTTTTTTTTTTTTTTTTTTTTTTTTTTTTGGGTTGTTTTTATAATGCTGCAGGTTTTTAAATGTATTGTTCTGGATTGCTTAAAATTTGCACTGTTAGAAGTTTACAACTGTGACTTGGTGTCAAATACTGGTTGTGTCTTGCCATTAGATGGCAGATGTTAATTCCGTTTGATTGCTAGATTTGCATTAATCCATTTAGTGCTACTCTGCAGCCACATTATGAATTGTAACTATGGAAATTTATGCAACTTTTTAAAAAAGTGTTTGATATTTATAAAAATGACCTGTTTGTAGGGGGTAAGCTAGTCTTCAATCCTACGATGAGCTATTCTTCACTTCCAGAATGGAGGGTTCATTCCTGCAGCCTGATATTGACTTCAATATCTAAACACTTTAGTGTGTAGTCTAAGCTGTGCTTTTATCAGCACATGCTTGGAGGGGGTGGGAATAGGGAGTTGTTGTTGGGGGTTTTTTTTTTTTTGGTTTGTTTTTGTTTTTTTGGGGGGTGGGGGGGCACGGGTGACTGTTCAGCTGTGTTTATGGAAATCTGGCTGCTTGAATTAGATGTCCTTGCATTTGGCGTGCGCCAAGTTCTGTGGAGACTGCATAATACTGGAGTGAATGTGAGCGTATGTTTGGTTGAGTATCTGTGTTTTGAAGGGGCAACTTGTCCCCAAAATCTCTCCCCTACAGTGACAACAGGAGGTGCCCTTACAGAGAGAGATAAAGAGGGAGAGAGGATGCCTTCACCTCAACACTATCTTTTTTTCAACACTGGAATATTATATTAATGCACTTGAAGCTCCCTCAAGCTTCTCTTAAAGCTAAATTACCAGATTTACAATGCAAATTATTAAAATTGAGATGGTATACATCATAATAACAAATAGCAAATTCTGTATACCTGAAACATGTATGCCATTTTTATTTGTATTATATGTCTACCTGAGCCCCATAGGTACATGCACATACACTATAATCGGGAAAAAATAAAATAAATAAATTTGGTGTCCATCTTCAACCGGGAAAAAGAAAACAAAAAAAAACTCACCCTCTTTTTCTCTCTCTTTTCCAGGGGCCGAGGGCGATCAACATCGTGGTATTCCCCTTACTAATACACCACACCCACTACCCCCCCCCCCCACTCATTTCCCTCTTTTACTGTCACCCTCCCTGTCCCCATACAAAAAAGAAAATACTCCCCCTCCCCCTTCAATAAAAGAAGAAAAAAAGAAGAAAAAAGACAAAAAATGGAAAAAAGAGAGAAAAAAAGAAAAGAGCATCTCGTGGACAGACAGACTGACTGGCCTCAGTGTGCGATTGTGTGTGCGTGCGTGTGCGGAGGTGTTGCAGTCACCCTGGTAAGGTACAGAAACGGTCCTTGGGGGAGTTTTGGAATTTGGTGGCATTTGTTTTGTTCAAAATTTGAGATGATGTTATCTCAGGCTGCAGATGTGTCTCCTTTGTCTGGCTGTGAGTTCCTCATACCAAAAGGAAAAAAAAACACACAGCCCACTCAATGTTTGCAAAAAGCTAGGATTATTTGTTTTCATTTTTTCTACTTGTACCGTGAATATGTGAAAGTTCCAACAGCAAGTATGTTTTTTTTTGTTGTTTTTGTTTTGTGTTTTTTTCCCCAAGTTATGGTATTGGAAGTTCATATTGCTTTTTCTTTCTGCGCGCTTTCGAAAAGTTAATGCTCACCCCCATCCTCATGTTTTTTGCACTCCCATTTCTTCTTTTTCTTTTTTTTTTTTTTTTAATTGCAGGGATGCACAATGATATTGGAATCATATCGGTATGAGCATCGGCTGGATGTTTAGATCTGTTAGATCTGATTTTAAACCGATATTTGCTGTATTTATTGCGCTACAAGTCGGCATTTTATTCATTTTACTGCATTTGTGACAGAAATGGTTTTTTTTCTGTAATGCTAATCTAGGTAGTCTAGATTTTATATGCGTTTATTTATCAGCATTGGCAGATAAGTACATGGATGAACATCTGCATCGGCCCATTTGGCAATTCCCATATCGGTGCATCCCTAATTTATAGCCCTGTGTTCTGCACCACCGTGACAGTGGCTTAGTTCAGAGTTTAATGAGTTTTTCTTTTTTCACCCTCATCCCTCCTTTCTACAAACAGCATCCTCAGGCATGACCGGTTTCTTTTTTTTTTTTTTTCCTCATTGTCTTCTGATTTATTTCCCCATCATATACTCTCTCTCTCTCTCTCTCTCTCTCTCTCTCTCTCTCTCTCTCTCTCTCTCTCTCTCTCTCTCTCTCTCTCTCTCTCTCTCTCTCTCTCTCTCTCTCTCTCTCTCTCTCTAGCGTGCGCTCTCTCTTCTCTCTCCCTCTCTGTATACTAGACCACTTCTTGTCGTTTCAGGTTTCAGGACCAGTGGAGGCTGACCACCCCGCCCCCCGTGGCCGCAGCGCCCCCTACTGTCTCGGCAGCGTCTCTATCTCTCTCTGCTCCTGCTATACACACTCACCCCATCCTGTCTGTGTGGGGGGGAGGGGGAGGGGGGCAGGGAGACCACCGGCCCACTGCAGGCGGCATTTACTACAGTAGTAACAAGCGCTGAAGCTTTTACTCCCCCCCCCCCCCCCCAACCCCCCCTCCCCCCCAACCCCCTTCACCCCACTGGCTGACATGCATCAGGCCCACACAAACACATACACGCACACTACACACGTCCACCACATATTTAAAATGGCGACAGCTAAAAGCTGCACGATGGCTGCAGCAGCTGGTTTAAAATTGCAAGTGATTGAGGCAGGAGCAGAGAGGGGTTATTAAGGGGGGGATACAAAAAAAATGTTTAGGAGCCCTGAATTTTCAGCACGCCGTGCAATTCCGGCACGATTCGAGGACTGACATGTGGGCCACAGGAATCGGCTATTTAAAGAAGGAAGGGTGCAGAGCTTTTGCCGGAACGGGGGGGAGGTGGGAGGGGGTTGAAGAGGGGGTGGTTTTGGGGAGACTTGTATGGAGAGGGATATTTTTTTTCCCCTTTTTTTTATTTTTTTAATTTTTTCCCCTTTTGGGTTTTTTTTCCCCCCTTTTTGTTTTCTTTTCGTTTTTTGAGATGGGGAGTGGGTTTGGAGGGGAAAAAAGTTTTGCTTTTTTATTTTTATTTTTAACCCATGAGTCTGTAATTAGAAAAAAAAAAATAAAAGACATTGTAAAAATTAAGTATTGTGTACGTTTTTTGTTTATTTTTTGCTTTGGAGAAATTGGTTTTCTAGTATTTGTACATGCACATTATAATTTATCAAAATGATTGACAGTTCAACTGTTGATTTGAGAATGTTAATTAATTATAAGAAACATTCTGCTGGCTTAGCAGCGTAAGTGGCTGTGGTTTACATGAAAAGATTTTTGCCAATCCAATTGATTGATTACAATCGGATTACAGATTCAGACTGAGGTGTTTTATATACTCACTATTCAACAATATGATGAGAAACTTGGTTTACAAAGCTGGTTGTGGAATGGATAAAGCAGGCTAACATTAAGTGTAAGAGACATCATAGCTTACACCATGCTTCATGTTGTCCTGTGCAACAAGTTCTTTAAAATTACGCAGTGCAGCCCATAAATATTTGGACAGTGAGCTTTTGGTGTTTTGTTTCTGCGAGCCTGTTGTGTTTGACATGAAGTAAAAATTTGACTGCAAAAATTGACAGGTAGCTTTAATCATCCTTGTGAACTTGCCCTATATATAAACTTGTTCTAGGTTTCCCCTTTCAGTGCTGGTTCCTCTCAGTGGTTCTTTCTGATGCTTTACAGTGAGATTTTTTTTTTTTTTCTTTCAAAGACGTTTATTATGATCAGATCATGTTACCGCTGGAGGGCGCACTACTGAAGAACAGTAACGGTCGCTGTTTGTCAAGGACATGCAGTGAACAAAAGTGTTTTCGCTTCGGGCATCTACATTAAAGAAAAAAATATTCAAACACTTGAAAATTAGTGAAAAGTCGTGATGTTTTTTATTTATTTATTTATGCAATTATAACAGATACTACATTAAATGGATTAATTAACAGCAGCAAAATAATCTAAAAGTTCAAAATGAAATACAATCAAATAAAAAATAAAATAAATCCTATCATGATGAAAGGGTTTAAATGTGTTGCAAAGCTCCAGATATTTAAGGGAAGTATTAGAATTTATGAGGTAACGAAAGATGTCTGTCCTAGTAAAGCTGTGACCCTAATTTACAGGAGAAAAGAGAAACACCAGGAAAAAAGGCGCGAGGCGCGTCATTAAAACGACGATAGAACGCACGAAACTAAACACTGTTTAGAAATGAAATAAATGTTTTTCAGAGCTTATGCAAAAGCTGGAGTTTAAAAAAGATTTAAAGCAAAGCCTTTATAGTTTAATATGCATAAAGTTTGCACCACCATTCTCATATCTCACACACGGCAGGACTTTTTGCTTATTAAGCACAGTGTATCTTTATGTGTATCTGCAACATAATGTTTTACGTTATTGAAAGCAATAATGCTATCCGTCCTCAGGCTTTCCACCTATTTATTACACTAAGCAAGTAAGGAAGCCAGCCTCTGATGCGGCAATTTCCTTTTAAAGACCAATCCATTTAAGTTCTATTTTACTTGATGTTGTTTTATTTGAAATATTTAGCAGACTTTTATTTTGAAGTGCCGCTGTGCAGCCTTGTGTTTCCTCAGCGCTGCTGGTGAGTGTCGGAGGAAATAAAATGTTTGACAAATTTTGTATGTAAATAGTTACACTTTTAAGAAATACGACTTTCATACTGTAAGTTTAATAATGCAGATTTTAGACAAAATTGAAGAGACAGTAAATTAGATAGTTAACTAATTGTTTCTCGGGGTTAATCTGGGCCGTTACCAGCTAGCGTTAGCTGTTATGCTAAAGTATCAAGATTAGAGATTGGACATCCTAGTTTATCAAGAGTTTATTTATTTACTAGTTATTTAATAATAACTACTTCTGCCTTCAATTCTTTTCAAAAACATCGGATTTACGAGATGAATGCACAAGAACGTCACCACAGTGTCGTACTAAAGGGAAACTCGGATTTCTCAATGAACCCCGAGTTTCTGAGTTGGGGGCGAGTCAACCAAGAGCAATAATAGTGGCTGATAAACTGGCTGTATGTCAGTTATTCATCAGCCGTACCCTCAACACTGCGGGCTAAAACCACCTACATATATATCTTCTATCAGCTATAAGCGCGTTATGTGATACATCTAACTCCATTTAAACATTTCTTATAAGCATTCTGTGCTTTGTTGCAGTAACACAACATATAGTCTTTCTTTGACAGCTAAACAAAAGTATATCTGAAATATTATTTCCAGAGTATCTATTACTACGCAGCCCCGCCGGTGACATCCTGTATAAATAAAAATAATGCGTGGCCGTGACTTAGGAAAGCATGAGAATGAGATCCTAATGCAGAGCCATGATCTCGTTCCCACACCATACTAAGTCATGGACACACATTAGGTTCGCATTCCTAATCGAATAATAAGGCAGGGCCACGCATTATTTTTATTTCTACAGGATGTCATCATCAGGGCTCTGTATATTTCTAACCAAAACTACTTGAACATAAAACAAGTCGTACTTACGGACTTGATTACGAAGACTTGAAGGCAAAATAAGACCAGTGTTAAATTGGAAATCCACCAACTCCCCAATGTTCCTGCATGCTTGAGTCAGTGAGATGTAAATAAACCCATTCAGAGTGGTCTAAGCTGAAATGGATCATTGCAGAGCAACGTAGCCGTCGGCTCAGGTTTCTCCATTTCTTTATAGTGGTGGTCGCAGGAACCAGGAGTTGTGATGTCAGCATCACAAATGTAGCTATTTTATTTACTGTCCAAAATGACCAGTGAACCTACACATCTGTCCTTAGTTTTCTTATGCAATGTTATGCACTAATGATAAAATGGTGTTAAGTAATGAGGATTATCTTGCCTTAAAAAGCCTGTGTGTACCTCTCCACCATATATAGGTTTAACAAAAATATGTTTAAGGCTAAAACCCTCTCCCAGAACTATCATAAAACAATGTCTCAGACAGCCAGGATGCATATTTGTTACCATTTCATGTAATAACTGTCTGTGAGGGAGCTTTTAGAGGTGGACATCTGGTTCCTGTCGGCACCACTGTTGAGAGTTCTGACTCAGAAGGTTTCTCTAGAATGAGGCATTTCACACCAAACCACTGTGAATGACTTTGTGTCCATCTTTGCCACTTAATTATGCAGAAAAATTAGCAAAATTTCCCTTTAAGTTTGTAAGCCTCTTGGTCAAATTGCCTTTACCTAGCTTAGAACAGCAATGGGTTAAATAAGGAATTCAATTTATGGAGTATCCAGGGTTTCTGTGCTGTTTTGATCCGTGTTTTTTTTCTCTGTACTGTTTTGCAGGAACTTCTCTCTCTCCAAGAAAGAATGGGTCTGTATTAAAATAAGAATAATGAAAGAAAAATGCATAGATATTTAAAGGTAGAATTATCTGAACATTTCTACCAGCCAAGTCAACATGCTAGGATGAAACATCAAGCCAATTCGTTAACTTGTTGATGTCCATATCTGAATTTTAAAAGCAAATTTTTGACAAAAATTTTGCAATGGTTCATTGTAGAGACTTGGACTTGTTTACTGTGGTGGTGATAGGAACCAGGGGTCCCAATGTGTACAACACAAATCTGGCCATTTTGTTTATTATCTCTTCACATGTCTGAGATTTTGAATTTGAATTGAATTGAAATCTCAATTGAATTGACATTTTTAAAAATTGTGCTTTCTTTGGTGACTATTTTGTCTCGCAACACCCCTCTTCCATGAATGGAATCAAAAATATTTTAGAACAAAACCCTATCAATAAATGCCAAATTTATCACATGACAATGCTTTAAGACATTTTCACAGTACACATTACATGTCATAATAGTGTAACACACAGACACAATGCTCTAGTAGTTGCACATTTAAAAACTGCCATCAGAACTCTATTCAACATTTCACGTACTGTACTGCACTAAATCCACTAATCATGCTATCTTTTTAATGAAACATGGGGTTCATCTGTGTTCTGTAAGTGTTAAAATGGTTAAAAATATGCATTGATATCATGTAATAACTTTGTGAGTGAGATTGTAGAGGTGGATGTCTGGTTCCTGTTACCATCGCTGTGAACAATTCTGAATCAGCAGGCTTCGCTAGAGCTGAGCATTTCACACCAAACCACTCTGAATGACTTTGTTTACATTGTAACAACTTATATAGAAATTTCGAAAACCTGATGGAATTCTCCTCTAAGACCAATTCAAACAAGCAGTGTGATACTAAATACAGTTATTGCTCATGAATGTGTTTAGCAGGCGTATCATGAATGTGTCCTGTGATTTATTTAGTTCTTCTTTCAAATCTTATGATTGAATAATTGAATTGAATAATTAAGTAATTGACACTATATCCAAATCGTGGTATGGATGTCTTTTACAATATTTCTTCCAGATGGTGAGGAGAAGACATACGGTGGCTGTGAGGGCCCAGACGCTTTGTATGTAAAACGAGTTTATAGTGTAAAAATGAGTTTATAGTGAAGAGAGAACACGCTTTAACCTCTGGCACCATTAAAGCCATGCTGAGCGGACCAGGTGAGTGCTCCTGTTACTGATGCACTGAGCCGATACACTGAATCACTATACATGGCAGAATGTTTCTCAGTCATGGTCATTTTAAAGTTGGATCTAGTGAATTTTATAAACCTTCCAGAACAGTAGAATTTACAACTTTGCTCAATCCTAAAAAGAATGCTAGTGTATGATTGTCTCCACCTTCATATTTTAGACTCTATATTTAGAGTAAGATGCCCCTTAAAAACAGTGTTTCTGGACAGTGTACTTGAACTATTTTCTGTATTTAAGTTCAGCATGTACAGAATGACGCATATTTTAACACAAATCAAAGTAGATTGTCAGGATAAGATTTGTCTCTCCTTAACAGGAAATCTTGCATCAGTTTTCCTCTCATTTTTTTCTTTACTATTTTTCTGAAGTGCAGCTCGTCTACTGTAAATCACAGATAAGGCAGTGTATGTACGTAAGATCTCAAAAATCAGTTATATGATTCTTAAAGGTCCAGTGTGTAAGATTTAAAGGGATCTATCAGAAATATTTCCGAAATATTGATATATATGCATACATCACTATTATCCAGTGATATATCAGCTGATCCAAGGAAAATCTCAGGAATGACCAGAGTCATTCAGTGAATGTGTCAAGATTAGGTTTAGGCAACAGGCTTAATTTGCTAGGTAATAATACTGGTATGAACAGGCTAAAACGTTCAGAAACAGGAAGGTTCAGCAGCACACAGAGTAATATGTTTGACACCAGTATTTACTATTCAGAAGTGGTCAGGAGAAATGTTGAATGCCTCCTAAGATGAGCTCAGTGGCATAGTGCCTGGGAGTGCCTCGACCTCTAATATTAAAACGTAATTTCCAATTAATGCTGAGTGAACTGGATAGTCTACACCAACGACCAGTTGCACCTGCTATGAATAGCTTAATAAGTATAAGTTCAAGTTTAGGTTTCCGCATTACTCAATCAAAACGGGTTGCACCACACAAACTAGGTTTAAGTGTTGGGGAAACCAACAGGAACCACATAGAAAGCACAAAAAGACTAAAGAATCACTAACCTAAAAACTACCACTGCTGTGAGTTTAGAAGCAGCTCTAATTATGACTTTGGTTTTAACACAGAGCACAAAGCTAATGCTTATAGCTCCAGTTCAGTGAGATGTAGCAAACAGGTTTATGGACTGGCTCTGAACATTTTATTGTCAGGTTAAAGCCACCTTACACATTAATTAATTGTTACTATTTAAGACGTGACATAAGCATTTGTGATGCAACCACACTTAATAAAAGGATAGTTTCAAACTTGCATTAACTAAGAGCGTAGTAATGACTACACACACACACACTTAAGTACATACTTACAAAAAACTTACACTTGACTTTAAGATGGTAAAAGATACCAGTGGGCGTGGCATTGGCCTCCTCCACTGGCCCTGTGAGGCCACATGCCAACAGGATTGAATACAATCAGTATCATTCAAAGTTTTAGAAATGGATTTAAGAAGTTAGTTCAAGTTTCAGCTGCATTATGAAGATATTCAAACTCATGACAAATATTTTGCCATAGACTTCCAAAATACATTTCTCTTCTTTGAATCCAACCAAAATCTGCCCAGTTAGGTGGGAAACTGTCCAGTCTGGCGACACGGTTTTAGATATCGGAAAAGGTATCAGGAGAGAAGTAGTTTGCTTGGTTGTTAGGTTCTGTCCAGTTTTAAAAACACAAACATTGACCCATAACAGTGTTTTGCTTGACTTAAGATTATATGTTTGATCTTTTTGCCTAGGTCAGTTTGCAGAGAATGAAACGAATGAGATTAATTTCCGGGAGATCCCGTCGCACGTGCTCTCCAAAGTGTGCATGTACTTCACTTACAAAGTTCGCTACACAAACAGCTCCACAGAAATCCCAGAATTCCCCATCGCTCCCGAGATTGCGCTGGAACTCCTGATGGCTGCCAATTTTTTAGACTGTTAGGTGGAATAATGCCAGTTATTCCATAGGTTGTTTTAAATATGTGCTTATTTAAATTGTTTGCCATGAACTGAAGATTAAACAGTGAATGCAGAGTTTATCAGAATTGTTTGTTTGTTTTTGCACTGTGCTTATTTGGACAGAATGATATGTTTGTAATAGAAAGACATCGTCTGATTGTGTATTCTATTTATGTGCTTTAGGAGTTTGTTTTAATGCATTTATTATTCATTACTCATCACTTTATGGTTGTTTTATTAACCTTGTGTGTTTTTTTTTAAGCTGATTAAACAAAAGGTGAAAGAAAAGCTTTTTTTCTTTTGTGTTGTTTAATCTTTCTTTACTGTAGCACAAAGCTAAATAATTTTTAAAAAAAGTTTCCCGTCATAAAATTACTTTTTTTTAAAAATTACTCTTTATGACCATTATTATTGATATTCGGGATGTGATGCTCAGATAAATGTCTGAATTCATCCTGAATAGTGATTACACACCTATTACAGTGTGCATCATCACAATGGGTAAATAAATGAACAATACGTATATCACACCAAAAAATATAATCACAATAATAATTATAACAATAAGAATGAAAGTAAAAGAGGACACATACATGAATATGTATTACATTATAATATAACAATAACATCCCATATGTATTGTATCTATGCAAGTACTTGTATGTCATAATGAAATATCCCATGTATACCCACCAATCAGGCATAATATCATGACCACCTCCTTGTTTCTACACTCATTGTCCATTTTATCAGCTCCACTTACTCTATAGGTGCATTTTGTAGTTCTACAGTTACAGACTGTAGTCCATCTGTTTCTCTGATACTTTGTTAGACCCCTTTTACCCTGTTCTTCAGTGGTCAGCGCCCCCATGGACCCTCACAGAGTGGGTGCAATTTGTATGGTGGATCATTCTCAGCACTAGTAACATTGATGTGGTAGTGGTGTGAAGTGTTGTGTTGATATGAGTGGCTCAGACGCAGCAGTGCTGCTTGAGTTTTCAAACACTGTCCACTCCCTGTCAATTCTATTACCTTGTGAGTCCACCTCATAGATGTAAAGTCAGAGATGATAGCTCGTCTGCTGCTCCGCAGTTTGTGTTGGTCACAGGACCCAAGTATACTACAGGATACTTTTTGGTTGGTGGACTATTCTCAGTCCAGCAGTGACACTGAGGTGTTTAAAACTCCAAACCATCCACAGAGAACACATTTCTGCACATTTTAATGCGCAGTTACTGTTTATTAACTGAATGTAACATATTGTGCAAATGTTATGTCACATTTTACATTTGTTTTTCTTTTTTTTTTTTTTCCAACGTGCTAAACTCAGCAAATCAATAAAAACTAAGCACCACAAACTGCAGAAAATATCAGAATTAAGTGTATTCTCTGTAGAGGGTGTATTCATTGATTTAGAACATCAACGAAACATAATTTGACCTGGATGTTCAAATTTTTGCATACGATTGCGTGTAAGTATCTGTATGTCATAACTTGCCCCATACGTATCATATATATTTAAGTATCCTTTTGTAATAAAAAATAAAGACTGCCTTCATTTATTTCACTTCCAGTCAAAACCGCCATTCAATTCGTGTTATTCATTTTTCAGTATCAAAGAAAAAGAGGGGAGCTCATTTATCAGAAAACTACACAGAATTAATATTTATTCAGTGTTTATTGCGTCCACACTTCACCTTTATTATAGCTTTCATTCTTTTCTGGAGACCTGCTTTCACTTTTTCAAAGCAATCTGCAGGGTTTTTTTTTTACATCTCCGGTGTTTAGTCTTAGCACTTTGGCACTTTCTGCTTCTCATCACCTTCCAAGTGCTCCCAAACACATTTGATGTTTATGTAACCTTCTCAGAAATATCTCGTGGAAATGAATAACTGCACTGAATGAAAATTTGGTACAATATGCAAAAAGTATCTATTATTATGAAATACACAGTACTGTGGCAGAGTCACAGGACCCTGTGTGTGTGTGCGTGTGTGTGAGAGAGAGAGAGAGAGAGAGAGAGAGAGAGAGAGAGAGAGAGAGAGAGAGAGCGTGTTCAGTGCTGATGCTGGGGCCTCCATCATGGCGTCGATGCAGGTAAGCTGTATCAGTCAGTCTCACCTGTTCCCCTGTTTTATTCTCTATTTAATGCTCTTTGGATGAGTATTTTCGTGTTCGCCCCGCTGTTTAGTGCTCCGCTGTTTAATGTGTGTCTGACTGCAGAGCTTTATTAGCCATGCAACTTATCACTAAGCTAACCTGCCTAACTCTGTCCGCACTGCGCTGCTGGCACCTCCTGGCACCTCCTTCAGACTGGCAAACTGGCCTCAGTGATGGCGTTAATTCGTGTCATTTTAATTGCTCATAATCCGTCGCTAAAATCATTTATTCCTGCGGTTTCACAAATGCTAGCACCGTGCTAGCTTAGCGCGAAGCTGAAGTTGGCTTATTATTCCGTTCCACCTTAAATGGTGCGGCATTTACGTTGGGGCGCCTCCAAGACACCAGTATGTAACCGCTTCCATTTAAGGTGGAACGGAAATTCGAACATGAAGCCAACTTCAGCTTCATTAGGTTAGCTAGCTTAGCTCCGATAACCTGCTGCACTGTGACCGGGTTTGGGTTGCTTGAGCTAAGCTAAGCTACGCTACCTGCTGATTTGTCTTTATCCTGATTAACTCTCTCGGCTTTTCTCTTGTTTGGTATTATTATGAGTTTTATTTCTGAATGTCTTCAGGTGTATAGCATTACATTAAGCTCTAAACAGATTTATTAGTGTCAGTTTCTGTCTCAGCAGAATTAAAGTCCTCCAGCGTTTATACTCTCCAAACAGCGGTAACTGAATTCTGTAGCTTAGGTCGCAATATTAGCCGCTTTTTGTAACTCGTCATTTCAGCCGTTCTGACGTTTGGCGTTAAAACAGAAATCGAAAATTCTCTAAAACCATATTTATTAACAGAAATAAAGCAAGAATATCAGAAGCAGAGCTGATGGAGAATTAGGACCGAGCTACAGGGGATTATAAAAACGAAACAGTTAATTAGAGAATATTCAAAACCATTGAGCTCTAACGGTCCTTGGTTTTCCTGCATTAACATTTCTGCTATAAATCAGCGTCGTTTACTTATTCAGCTGATGCGAGCAGATACTCCTTCTTAGTGAATAATGAAACCCAGTCTTGCCTTACTTGTTCTAAGTTTGATTAAATTAACTAAGTAAACACTAAATTATTAAATCATGCTGTGTTTTAGAGTTATTAGAGTTTGTACGGTAAGTTATTGACGCAGAACTACACAATATAATATCCTATATCCAATATAATATCCAGTCTTCAAACGTAGACTGAAGACTCATCTCTTTACACAGCACTTAAATGAGCATTGAATTATAAGCTGCACTTATTTTATTGTACTGCATTGTATTGTAGTTTATTGTATTGTAGTTTATTGTATTGTAGTTTATTTTATTGCATTGAATGGCACAGAGTTCTGCGTTCAACTCCGTTTCTTTTTCTCTTGGTGTCTGCAGTGACATATTTGTTTCTAGTAGTATCTGAGCCCAGGACTGTCTTTTTCTCTAAGCTATTGGTAACTAGCAAAGATACTTTCTCTAGATTGGCAAAGCACTTCTTGTAAGTCGCTCTGGATAAGAGCATCTGCTAAATGCTGTAAATGTAAATGTAAATGTAAAATCCTACAGGTCAAGTCTGTTGTATGTATTTCATATTATGTTGAATTATGTAGAATCAGTCATTCAGAGTGGTTTGATGTGAAATGGTTTGTTGTAGAGACTCGGTTTTCTTTACAGTGGTGGTGATGGGAACCAGGGGTCACGATGTCTACAACACCAATATAGCCATTTTATTTACAGTGCAAAACCACCAGTGAACCTAAAGTCTTCTGAGTTTGTATATGTAAAGTTGATGATGGTAAAGTAGTGGAAGATCTGAAAAAATAATTTTTGTGTGGGGACTGTTTTGCCTAACGACACACTGCATGTCCTGAATGGATTTTAATACATTTTTACCCAGAACCTTCTCAAAGCCACTGTAAAACAGGGTCTTAGAAATCAGGCAGTGTGTTCATAACCATTTCATGTAATAACTTTGTGAGGGAGCTATTAGAGGTCGGTGTCTGGGCCCTGTCACCACTACTGTGAACAGTTCTGAATTGAGGATGGAAAATTTCATGTGAAACTCCTCTGAAAAAGGTCTTAAAGATTCAAATAGGCAGGTATTAGGAAAAATCTTTAAAATTCTCGTTTCATATGGTCATGCTTCCATCACCAAAGTTTATTTCTATGGGTGTGTCTGTCTGTTAATGTTGTTTTAGGTTGACAGGAATAATTTCATTGAAATATTTCTCATTCTTGTGAATTTCATTCAATCTTTTAGCGAATTCAATTTTAGCATCTGTGTCCTTCCTCAAATTGCACGTCTGTCTTTTTCCTCAACAGAAAAGGCTTCAGAAAGAGCTGTTGGCCTTGCAGAACGATCCGCCTCCTGGAATGACTCTGAATGAAAAAAGTGTACAGAATACAATAACACAGTAAGTTGCAAGGAATCTCAAGTATGAGGTGCCAGCCTGACAGCAGGCTGCTGAACTTGTTCATCCTGATTGTTTCCTTTCGTCTTCCTTTTAGTCAGTGTTTCGGAGGGAGCTGCAAAATATTGGTGTTTACCAACTCAGTATGATATCAAAACTGCTCAAAGAAGGAACATTGAAACAGTCAACAAATCTTGAGTTGTTTCTGCATCTTATTTTATAACACAGGATTAATACAACTTTGGGTTATTCCAATGGTTTGTTCATAGCACAGGAGATACATATACAAGAAAATGGGTCTGTGTTTACATTACCCTGCAAGTGACCAAGACATATATTACACTAATTGGAATGAAAGAAAGCTTCACAGTTCAGTGCAGAAAATTACAATGAATACACAGGACAACATAGACATATCATAGATAACAATCGTGGACTATTATACAGTGATGATGAAGGAAGATCATAATCATTTGTTATGATGCTGTTCTTGCTGATGTTTTGTATTGATATCATCTGAACGCTTTGCTGGTGTGTGTTTTGCAGGTGGATTGTAGACATGGAAGGAGCCTCTGGTACTCTTTATGAAGGAGAAAAATTTCAGCTGCTTTTCAAATTCAGTAGTCGATATCCCTTTGACTCGCCTCAGGTACAGTGTTGATCGTGATGTTAACTGTGGAGTAAACAGATTTTTTTTAGTCAATGTTTACAGTTTTCCTTAAACACTGTTACCTTACAAAGAGACCCTAATTAATTCTGCTTAAGAAAAACTAAAGTTAACTATTTAAGTACAATGGTTTCCTAGCTGTGTTGAGTCTGAGGACTCGGCTACTTTTTTCAGACTAAATTATTCACTGATTTTAGCACTTCTGTGTTTGTGTATCGCGTAGACCGTGTTACGTATCATCACTGTGTCTGTCAGGAAAGAAAACTCAAACTCTTTCAGGAGAAGGAAGAGGGGAAAAAAGTGTGCAGGAGGAAAAAAATAAGTGAGAAAGGAAACAAGACTGGTAGAAGGAAGGAAGTAAGACATGAAAGAAAAGAAGATTGGAAGGAATAGAGACAAGAAAATGGATGGGACGGAAGCAGGAAGGATGGGAAGAAGAAAGGAGAAAGGAGAGAAGAAAAGAATAAAGTGATAATGAAGGAGTGGATAAAGAAATGAGGATAAAGGAAAGAAAAAATTAGTATAAAAGAAAAAAGAAGAAATGATGAAAGAAGGAAGGAAAGAATGAAGAGAGAATGTAAAGAAGGAGGGATGTAAGGAAAGAAAAAAGGATGGATGAAAGAAAAATGGAAGAAAAAAGAAAGGAGACAAAGGGAGGAAAGTGGAAAGGAAAGAAAGAAAGAAAGGAAAAATAAAGAAACAAAGCATAACATTATGGCCTAAGAGTTGATCAGGATTGTCTGATTATGAGTTGTTGTTTGACGTTTTCAGTTTGTGTGATATTTTTGTTATTGATTCCAGCTTTTTCGTCATTTAAACAGGACGTTTATATTTTACTTTAATATCCGGTTTATGCTTTCACAGTTCGCCTGTTTTATTAATGTATAAAAATTTATAAATTTGTTTATAAATAAAGAATTTATAAACACTGGGAGCTTTTAGTTGCAGTGGGTTTATAGCTTGTTCTCTGTGTGTTCTTTTTAAAGGTATGGTAGGTGAAAAGGTCAAGAGTTTGGCTCTTAAGCTCAGAGCTGTTGGGTGAAGTTAATGCAGTCTGTAGTGTTTGTGAGAAGTGTTTGAGATTAGAGCTGAATTTCATGGTGTGGTATGAACAGGGTCCCTCTTGTGAGGATGGATCCGTGCCAAATTCCCCATAGCTCCTAGCGTCGTTGTCCAAATCTGCTTCATTCTTATTAGTTACTTATACTTATTATGCTTATTACTTATTATTTTTCCCTGTTAAAGTGGTTTCCCTCTTTACCCTAACAGGTTGGCATTACTGCTAATGAGTGATAATTGGTTGGAATCACTGCTATTAAATGCTAATAGGTTAATCAGCTCATTGGCTTAATACAGTGGTTTGTGCTCTTTTAACTGTCCAAAAACTCAGAAATATGACAACAGTGTTGAATGCACAAATGGATCTGTCAGTATAAGAAGGATTTCTAAAAACACGAAAGCTCTATGAAAAAACCCACTCATTTCGGACTCTCAGGTGGACCCTTTAGTATGTGACCAACCTGGAAGATGTTACTGAGTGACAGTGCTGCTCACTACAAACTAAAGAATCTTCAGACACCAAGCCTGTCCTAACTGATCACCTATATTTAGGACTCAGTAGCTGTCATGCTGGCCTATCAGCACTCAGTAGCAGTCATGCTAACCAATTTGCACTCAGTAGCTGTAAGGCTGGCCTATCAGCACTCAGTAGCAGTCATGCTAACCAATTTGCATTTAGTAGCAGTAATACTAGCTAGTTAGTACTCAATAACAGTAATGCTAACCAGTTAGCCCTCAGTAGCAGAAACCCTAACCCATTAGCACTCAGTAGAAGTAATGTTAACCAATCAACATGCAGTAGAAGCAATGCCAACCAATTAGAACTCAGACCTCAATACCAGTTGCTGTCGAAAAACTACAAGTATAATTTCATAAATTTTGTAATGTTTAATTTTAATTATGTAACATTCTTCTGCTTTCCAAAATGAAGTTACTCATATTCACTGAAGACTGACTCACAGTGTTGTCTAGTGTTGCCCAGTGATGTTCTTGTATAGCTAATGATTTACTTAAGTCGTCATGACTTCCCTTAAACTGCCTCTAAAATGAGGCTAATGCAAGAAATGGACAAGTGTACTCCAGCAAATAGCCTTGGGCAAACTGCAAACATTCTTCTAGCTCCACTGACAGAGAATGATGAGGTTTGAGAAGATGAATAGAAACTTTAAACTTCAGATGCCAAACATGTTGTAGCTAATTGACAACATTTAATACTGAATTAACACTTGAAGATACAACCTTGAGAGCTTTTATCCTTCAACATCATCCTCTGCAGATTTGATTCTAGTGATTGTTTGTCACAGAAGGATAGAGAAATTCTAATAACTCTGTGCTCTTGTCTGTGTTTTTGAGCAGGTAATGTTCACAGGAGATAACATACCCATCCATCCTCATGTTTATAGCAACGGCCACATCTGCCTGTCCATTTTAACAGAGGACTGGTCACCAGCACTCTCAGTGCAGTCAGTCTGTCTTAGCATTATCAGCATGCTGTCCAGCTGCAAAGAAAAGGTGAGTGGACCTACATGTGTGACAGTAAGCAGTGAGACTGAGGTGTTTATAAACTCCTGCAGCACTACAAGTACCAGTAAAATACTGCTACTGATAAAATAAATAATGAATTATAAATACACTATAAATAAATATGATTTATGCATGTATTTATTCATTTATATATTCATTTATTTACATTTTATGTCATTTAGTTCGTTCTCCAGTAGACATAAAATAATACTTCAGGGAATGCAAAGCATCTGAACTGAAGGTCTGTGCAGTTACGCTTGATACTGGACAAATCAGACAGTTCAGGGTGTTGCTGACCAGCTTTAGCATGTGTCTGTGTTGCAAATAAACAAAAAAATCACATAGATTTATTCAATTTTACAATAATGTAATGTAATAAAAATTGCAATTAACTTGGTTGAAAATAAATCCAATGTAATAACATACCCAGTAATTTAATACAGTGCCTTAGCTGATAATGTAACAGTACTGTAACAGATAATGTAATGCTTTTTTTTACAATGTTATATCATAATATTTTAAGATGTTTACAGCATTCAGAAGATCCATCACAATATTTAGTTTTTCTGAGGTTGCTTATTGGGAATTTATTACATTTTCAGGCTGACTACATGTAATACCTTATTACAATATTGGATGTGTGTTAAATTTGTAATTTTTATACTTTTCAAATATGTTTACAAAATGGATGATGTAATAATTTTAAGAGAAGTTAACAAAGTCTAATGAAAATTAGATGAAAGATTCTATTTATGATAGGGAAACAGAGTAAATCAGTCAAATTTGATCAGAACACAACAAGATGTATTACTGTATTTATTTATGAGCACATTTATTTATTTATTACAGAGGCGGCCTCCTGATAACTCCTTTTATGTACGGACATGTAATAAAAATCCAAAGAAGACAAAATGGTGGTATCATGGTGAGAATATTGGTTTTGAATATGAATAATACAGTATATGTAATTAATAAATGAGCGTTGTAAATTATTTGTTTGCACTGTTCTTTTTGCAGATGATACATGTTAATATTAAACTTTGTAAAACACTTAGAAGAAAGAAGTCCTACTGACAAAAATAAGCACTTTTTTAATCATTAAGTCTTTGGACTCCGGACCCTGAACCGGAAACTATGGACCGCAGATGATCCGGAGGATCTGGCCTGTTATGAGAAGGACAGTCAGATGTGGAGTGCGGATTTGCAAAGGTTAGAATAATGACGTTGCAAAGAAGCGGAAATACACATAAATGGGATTGATTCCAGCAGGAAGTCGTTTCATGCAGTGAGTCTTCTTTTTGGGGGGATAATGAGGTTATTCCTTTTTAAATCTATGTATTATTGTATGGTTTCACTTTGTTTTTCTGTATTGATTATGTGTGTGTTGTGCAATACTGATGGAAATCCAAATCATGTGGATTGTCTGAAAGAGATTTTAGCTTTAAAGGGGAATCCCATCGTTTTTTCTAAAGTTTCTGCATAATTCAGTGGTTAAGATGTGAACAAGGTTATTGAGAGTGGTTCATTGTATATTCGGATTTCTTTACAGTGGTGAAACCAAGGGTTATGACGTTTACAAGACATATGAAGCCATTTTATGCACTACCCAAAACCTCCAGTGAACCTACATGTGTCTTCTGAATTTTTGTAATGTCAATAATGGTATAATAGTGATGAATCCATAATAAGTTTTCTTTGGGGCCTGGTTTGCCTCTCAATGCCCTTCAGGTACTCCTCTGCAATGAATGGAAAAATACTTTAAAAATACTTTTTAGTCTATCGTAAAACAGCGTCTCAGACATCATGCAGTGTATTACAA
This sequence comes from Pygocentrus nattereri, assembly GCF_015220715.1. NCBI lineage: Eukaryota > Metazoa > Chordata > Actinopteri > Characiformes > Serrasalmidae > Pygocentrus > Pygocentrus nattereri. The sequence continues at coordinate 18,275,705 of NC_051234.1, read as the reverse complement.
ATAACGTAAGAGTGTACGAGTGAACCTTTAGAGGTGGATGTCTGGTTCCTATCACCATGACTGTGAACAATCCTGGCTCTACAAGTGTCTTTATAATTGAGCATATCACACCAAACCACTTTGAATGACCTTGTTTATGATCTTGTTCATTTATTTATGCAAATTTAAAAAAGGATTTTGTGGAATTTCTCTTTAAAGTCTAGAGGATGTGCTCCATCTCTGTTCATTTGTTTATTTTTGTTACTTTTTAAATTTTTTTTCCCCAAACTCAGTTTTTATGCACTGTAAGGTGGTTTGACCACATTAAAGGTACCGAATAATTATTGTAAACATTGCTTGCCACTTTAAGTTAGTAGGGTTTGTGTTGCTCTGCTGTCTCTGCTCTATTTTGTTATTCAACAACAGCCACTTTTTCCTTGCATTAATTTGATGAAAGTTTTAGCATTTGGTCTAAATATTTGACATCAATTGTCAAACCAAGAGCTGAGCTGATTTGAAAAGCATCTTTCTGCAGCCATATGCACTGAGCTATAATGGATGAAATCATTATTTTGATGAATGTGGGCAAAACATGTGTTGCTTTTTTATTTATGTGTTTTATATTGAAAATACAATATTGTCTTTGTTTTTAAGTCTTTAAAGGGTTTTTAGAAGGTTTGACAGTGCATATTTTATTTAAGTGTGTTCCATATCATTCTAGCCGGTGTAATTAACGGTTCTAGTGTTGGTTCCCCTGGTCACTCTCTTCTGCCTCAGGTACTTTTTTCCAAGAAGAAATCACCTTCCTACAGATATTTTACATTTTATGATATTTTCTCCTGAAGGACTGTTACATATTAAAAAAAAAAAATCTAAACAAAAACAAAACGTGTATGCCTAAATTGTATGTGTATTACTCTTTTGAATCGCAAGTTAATTTCAGCTGCATGCTCCTCGTGTAGATTAAGTAAATAATGTTACCACGGAGCACAAATGTGATTATTTTGCCATTTATTTTGCACTTTTTGCAAATGCACAGTAGGATTTGAAAGCTGGATTTTTTTTCTAAACGCTCATGCTCATGCATCCAGAGAAGTTAAACTGATTGGCTGCTGCTGTGGCAGTCAAGTATGTACAAAACATACGTGTCTGGTCGTTGGTTGGTGGGCTTCCACAATGTTTCTGATAATGTCACTCACTCCAAAGATGTATTTTGTTGCCATTTGTTCTGAAATACTTGAATATTTCATTCTTAGTTCATTTGTCTTGTTTTCTTTTTGTGAGTAGGGGTGTGTGTGAGGGGGTACAGGAGGGGATACAGTGGGTTAAGGTGTGGAAGAAGATTTTCAGTTTTATATAGGGGTAATCCAAAATGTGTGTGTGTGTGTGTGTGTGTGTGTGTGTGTGTGTGTGTGTGTGTAAAGAGAAGAAGGAATATACTACTTAAAATATAATGTAGATTAATGTGAAAGCAATTTTTTCTAAGTAATCTTGGACCAATTATGTTGTATGGCTGGCTGCTGTTTTCAAATTATGTGCATTATTGTGTCCCATATAGGACATAAAACCCAGCGTATACTGCGGTCTGTGCTAAAGTTAAAAATGTTACAGCACATTCTATATTTGAAGTTTTATTTTTTCCAAATCTGTAAAATTCTGTGAATGAATAGAAATTGTGTACAAAAATTGCAGAAAATACCACAATTAAGATTGTTCCTTGTAGAGGATGTGTGAACCTATTTGCACAAAAAAATAGCAAAGCGTCATTTGACTGAGGATGTTTAAATTTTGCATGAAACTGTATGATGATTCTCTTTAATAATATTGTTTGTATTATGTTCAAATTATGTAGTAATTTATTTGTATTATGCCAATGCATTTTGAAATTAAAATCTTCAATTAAACACACACACAATAGGTATATATGTACACACACCCCCCTACTGTTTAAGATAATGAAACTGGTTTCCATTAAGTTAATCTCTCTAAATGAAAAAAATCTAACAAATAGTAAGATATAAACCAAGTCAATAGAGCTGGAGGAAGATGCAGCCTAACTGAATGAGTTTTGCAATTGACATTTTGAACTGAAATAATATTAAGCTGTTTATTATCGAGCGTTCAGTCAGCAGCTAGGCTGGTATTAGCAGGTTATAGGGACTTTTATTTTGTTTTTCATGTGCTGGAACGCCCGCTGTGCAGAGCAGGAAGCCGGACTGTACCATTGTATATAAAACAGAAGGGGGTTCTATGTTGAACTTAACACAAATACTGTCTACTCTGAGACAAAGTGGGTTTACGGCTAAATGAAGTCGCTATTAAATCACATCACACATCAGCAGTGATCAAAATGTTTGCACCATAAACGCCATGGAGAGCGCTGAGATGTGATGAGATGAGTTTATGTAGTGGTTCAGTCCGTGTCATCAGTTCTCTTTAGTGTTTGCCGATGTTGGAGGTGTGAGTGGGTCTGGCTGTGGAAAAAAGGTAAAATATAATATTTAAATGGGGGAATGTTTCATGTTGGAGCTGTGCACCGTTTTGCATGTGGATCTGCGGGGGCTTTGTAGCGCCTGTTTTTAGCTTGTGGCGCTCCTGAGTTATGGCCTGTGGAAGTGTTTGTGTGTTTGAGATGCGGAGGGGCAGTTTGGAGCTTCAGCCATGATGATGTGAGCTCAGGGCCAGTCAAAATGAAGAACACGCTGGATTTATTTGATTCTTTTAACTGCAATAAAACCTTCCCGAGCTCCTGCATTCTCAGAACCGGCTATGGAGCTCCAGAGAGCGGGGAGAGAACCAGCAGTGAAGCTGAAGTGGGCTCCTTATTTTCATTTGCCGTTCCACCTTAAATAGTGCAGCAGCTACATTAGGCGGTTATAGGCACCAGAATGTAACTGCTGTACCTTTTTAAGGTGGAACGCAAAACTGAAGAAAGAGCTCTGTGATCCAACAACAGGCCGCCAAATAAACTGATAGTATAATATCGATGTATCACACGTTTGCATCATTTTATCACTTGCTACTTTGTATTTGTCCCCTCCAGAAGTAATGTTGTATGGTAAAGGGATCGACTGACCGTTAAGGCTTAATAAACAAACTCAGATTTATGTTTAAATGTTAATAAGTACTCGTACAACTCTAAAAGCAAAAGCGGGACCAGTTAATAGTTCTGTGACTTGTAACAATAACGGAGTCCTTTTATTGGCTGTGTTTTAAAGGTTCTCTAAAGAACCATGTACAGGTTTTCAATCCTGTAGAAGAACCACTTATCCGTTCAAGTAGTTCTTTGAGTTGTCCCTGCCTTTGATAAGGAACCCCCTGCTTTACTAAAGGGTGTAATATAAAATTTAAATAATTTATCAGCATTTAGCATAATTTTATGAAGTGTTGCAGTGATTTACGCTCTTTAAATGCCACATATTCCACTGTTCTTGTATTATATACACTATATAGCCAAAAGTATTCTCAGGTGTTCAGTCCACTTTCATGGCCACAGGTGTATAAAATCAAGCACCTATGCATGAGGACTGCTTCTATGAACATTAGTGGAAAAAAATGCTGACGCCAGTAGTGCGCAGAGGTCGCCAACTTTCTGCAGAGTCAATCACTACATGCCTCCAAACTTCATGTGGCCTTCAGATTAGCTCCAGAACAGCGTAGAGAGCTTCATGGAATGGGTTTCCAAGGCTGAGTAGCTGCATCCAAGCCTTACATCGCCAAACGCAATGCAAAGCGTCAAATGTCACCATTGGACGCTATAGTATTCTTTGGAGGGACGATTCACGTTTCTCCGTCTGGTAATTCAGTGGACGAGTCTGGGTTTGGTGGTTGCCAAGAGTACTTGTCTGCCTACATTGTGCCAAGTGTAAAGTTTGGTGGAGGGGGGATTATGGTGTGGGGTTGGTTTTCAGGAGTTGGGCTCGTCCCCTTAGTTCCCATGAAAGGAACTCTTAATGCTTCAGCTGACTAAGAGATTTTGGACAATTTCATGCTCCCAGCTTTGTGGGAACAGTTTGGGGATGACCCCTTCCTGTTCCAGTATGACTGCGCTCCAGTGCACAAAGTAAGGTCCATAAAGACATGGATGAGCGAGTTTGTTGTGGAAGAACTTGACTGGCCTGCACAGAGTCCTGACCTCAACCTGATAGAACACCTTTGGGATGAATTAAAGCAGAGACTGTGAGCCAGGCCTTCTCATCCAACATCAGTGTCTGACCTCACAAATGTGCTTCTGGAAGAATGGTCAAAAATTCCCATAAACACACTCCTAAACATAGTGGAAAGCCTTTCCAGAAGAGTTGAAGCTATTATAGCTGCAAAGGGTGGGCCAACATAATATTAAACCGTATGGATTAAGAACGGGATGTCACTCAAGTTTATATGCATGTGAAGGCCTCTCCATGCAGAAACACTTTTGTGTGAATTAATTGTGAATGGGCAGATATATGTAGATGCTTGTGACATCACAAAAACAATGACTTCAGAATGACTGTAGGGACTGGGGAGTGACCTGTCCAAGGTCTCCAACCATGATCCTGGAGAGCTACCTTGCTGCAGAGCCTGGTCCCAACCACAATTTGCCACACGTGTTCCAGCTAATCAGCCTCTTCCCAAGTTATTAATTGGCTGGTTCAGATGTGTCGGCATTGGGGGAAGCTTACTGAATACAGGTTGGAACTAAACTCTGCGGGAAGGTAGCTCTTCAGGATCAGGGTTTGAGGCCACTGTACTTCAACAAACTCTTTTATTAAAAATAAAAAGTGAGAAATTAATTTTTTTCTGTGATATGGGTCCTTTTAATACATACAGAAATTCCAAACCTTTACATTATTGATATTGCAGCGTGTGTGTGTATGTATGTATGTATGTATGTATGTATATATATATATATATATATAAAATAGTAACCTGAGATGGTACACTAAGTCAGCAGCTGCTGATCTGAACTTAATAAGTGCAGTTGAGTTATATGAGTTGTGGTAGGGCTGCATTAGGCTGCAGTGTTTATGTATTTACTACATTTACAAGAAGGAGACCTTTACTTTCCTGACCAAAAAGACCCACTTTATGGCATGCCTCATATCCCATCTGGTCAGGTGTGTTTATTAACCAGACAAAAATGAACCGCTTGTATTTGAAAGCCTCTCCTACTGCAGCAGTGCTTTGGTAATGTGTACAGAATGTGGTTTTGCATTGTCTTGTAAAAATATGTATGGGCATATGTTGTTCCAAAATCTCTGTGCCGTCGCAGAAGTGTAAGTCACCTTTGCCAAGGGTACTGACGCAGCCCTGTACCGTGACGGACCCTGGCTTTCTGTCTTGTTTCTGGTAAGAGCCCGTATGGCTCTTTTTGTGTTTTATCCGGAGCACTCTCTGTTTCTTCCAAAAAAAGACATAAAATACTGCTACTGACCACAATAAACATTTCTGCTGTGTGATGGTCCATTCCAAACGCCTCCAAGCCCAGAGAAGTCAGCGCCACTTCTGGACACGGTCAACATAAAGCTTCCTTTCAGCACACGAAATTTTAACTGCCATTTGTGGATGTAACTACATGATGTATTGCTTGACAGGGCTTTGCCAAAGTAACCAAACCAAAGTTTGCTATGTGGTTAGGTCGCTTTTGAGGAGCATTGCTTTTAAATAATTAAATTTTAATAATTTTCTCACGCATTTGTTGACGAGCTAGTGATCCTCAGCCCATTTATGCTCCTAGGCCTTTCCTGTATGCTACTTTTGTACCAAATCATCATTAGTTATGTTACAAATGACATTATTTAATTATTTTTCCTAATTACTAGCCCTAAACTGCCCTGTCCCAGCTTTTTTTGGAATGTGTTGCAGACCTGACTGGCAGGAATGGATGTATGTTTACAAATGAAGTATCTTGTCTGCAGTGAAACACAAGTCAAAGTAGATTTTAGAAATCACTGCTTTCTTTTTTTTTTAATTAACGTTTTTTAAACGGTCCCAACTGTAGCAAAATCTATAATGATACATGTGATAAGCAGTCATTTAGGTTTTTATCGTGTGCTAATGAAGTGGGTCCATGGTTCAGGCAATAAGAAGTGAATTTAGTTGGATTTGTTTGTTTGTTTTTCTTGATCCCACTACTAAAGCTTGCAGGTTGTTGGCTAACCCCCACAAATGTCCATCCACATGCATTAGTAGAGCAGTGTTCAAGTGAATGTTTAACATTTTACATTTAATGCATGCAGAGGTTATTTTGGGGTCTGTTGCCTTGCGGCAGCATTGCTCAAAAATAGAAAGGAATTCGACAGTGTTATATAGGAAACTTGATATTTTAACCTGTATATTTGAAACAAAGCAGAGTAAATACACAACTTGTGCATCTTGACACACTTTAAATGCTATAAAACATGCTACTGTATGCGGTTTTCAAAGAAACACTGTTTACATGTTTACCTTTTAGAGTAATGTTTGTTTTCTTAAAAAGGTAAAACAAAAGAGAGAAAACAAAAAAAAAAAAAGAATCAAGTTGGAAAAAATAGGAATTGCCGTTCACTTTCTAAATAAAACTAATGAGAATGTTGACATATTACATGCTGGCTGCTACATGATGTTATTGATCTGGAAGGGGTTTCTAGCCTAAGAATTTCAAAATAAGCAAAAACACTTCTCAAAAAAAATCAGGAAAGAAACGGTTCTTTGATGTGGCTGCATAAGTGCACCTCACTTGCTACTGGCTAAATCCCTTTTATTGTTATTCAGTGTTGCTTTAAGGCAACATATATACAGCTGTGAGGTGCGCAGCTGTTTCTCATAACATGAAAAATGATTTATCTTATTAATCTAATCTCTCTGATAGATGTAAATCATACTGTGGGATGGATGAAAACTGACGCCTACTTGAGGTTGTCTGGTGCAATACAGTGCATCATCCACACGCTGCACTATATTAAAAACAAACTCGTTCCTTCAAACTCGTTCCTTCGTTATTAACCCTTGAATCATCATTAAATATGTATCATGTTGTAAAGTGAGGAAATTGGGTTAGTTGTACAGAAGCAGTGTCGTGTCAGAGGGATTTGGAGTGTCTGATATTTTGTGCATTAAGTTGGACATAACTATCAGGATTTTCTGATGGGCCATCCACATGTCCGTGTGTGTTTAATCTGTCTGACAGACTTTTTTTTTTAGTGTTTTGTAGAAATGGGCAATATAACAATATTTTATAATTATAGTTTATATAATTCTAATGTAATCAGCTTTATTATCATGATAGTATGGTTTCCTGAATGTATTGAGGTTATCAGGAGTACTGAAAGAACACTGAACAACTGCATGGTTTATCAAAAAGAGATCATAAAACCTGTTTATTTGCATTTAGTGCAGCATAGTATGTGAAGTGTTGGCTATAGATCATTGTGCCAAGAGTTATATGACTATTTTTAAATGTGCCACTACTGTGCTTTTTTGTGTGTCAAGACAACGCAATGCTTATCGTGTATCGTTAAACTGTCTTTAGGTATTTTTGCCATATCACCCACCTGTATTTCGTGCAAATCGTATCATCGCCTCACATCTAGTAAGCAAGATATCATTGTGTGTTTACTGACCACTAAAACAGCTGTCTGTGATTAACATGCAGAATAGCCAATCAGACCACCTTTTCATGTTGAAGGGGCGTTCCACTGATTTATCCACATGTGTACATAATTAGATGGGTAAGATGTTTAAAAAGGAAAAAAAGTCTTTGAGAGTGATTTGGTATAAAATGCTCTGTGCTAAAGAATTGTTCACAGTGGTGATGATAGGAACCAGATGTCCTTGAAAAGTCCCCTTACAAGAAAACACTACATGAAATTATGAACATGCTGTCTTTTTTTTTAATTTAAAGTAGTTGAAGGATAGGGAGGTATGTGCAGGGAGGCCCCCCACCAACCCCCAACCCGATTTTTCACAATTTTTCCATCATCAACATTGCATATAAAACCTCAGAAGACACATGGTGGTTTCGGATAGTAATAAAGTGGTTGTGTTTGAGTTGTAGACATCACAACTCCAGTTGCTATCACCACCACTATAAAGAAATTAGTATCTACAATGAACCACTTCACATCAAACCACTCAGACTTTTTTTACATCTCAGCCCCTGAATTTTGCAGACATTATTGGAAATTATTGGAATTTGTCTCGGAAAAATGATTGGAATTCCTCTTTAAAGTTAGCAGATAAATCTCTCTGGTAATATACAGACACCTGGCTTGTGCAACTGGTGGCTAAGTGGCTTGTGTTAATGATGAGGTATTTGTTAACTCATGTTTATTTGCTAATGATGAGTTTTGGTGTAGACTACATGAAACACCTCTGGGTTGAATGGTAAAATATATTTTGCAGTTTGATTGTAATAAGTGCACCTCGGGCATTTTTTCTGTTGTTTATTCAACATGTAATTTAAGTCACTAGTAGAATCTCTTTATGTAAACAGCAGTTTCTGTAGTTTTTATTAGCTTGTTCTTGCATAAAAAATAGATTCTGTTATTTAGGGCACCCCAAGCAGGATGTTCAGAAATGGTTCTGGCCGGCTGACAACATTGTTAGAGGTTCTGCTGGTCCAGATGACATTGCTTCCTGGAAATCAGGCCTGATAAAAACAGTCCTGGACCGGAGTTTTTTTTTCCTCAATCTAATGGAAAAAACAGAAAGTCCTTAGAAGCCAGTTTGACTGTGTGCTCCATTAGATGGCAAGAGTAAAAGACTCACAGGTTGCAGTTTTTTGAGCTAGAACCACAAAACCTTACGGGCTTTTAAGACACGGCAACTCAATCCTCGTCTTGGAGACTTCAAATCCAACACATCTGGCTCTAAATTCTGGATACAGTGCTGTGAAAAAAAATAGTCACCCCTCCCAGTTTCTTCTGTTTTTGCTTGTTTGTCACACTTGAATGTTTCAGATCATCAAACTACTTTTGCTATTAGATGCAAAATAACCTAAATAAACACAAAATGCTGTTTTTAAATGATGATTTCATTCTTTGAAGCAAAAATGCTCTTCAGCCCTACCTGGCCCTATGTGAAAAAGTAATTGCTCCTGTAGCAACCAGTTGACCAAATTCAACTGACTATTGGGTTCAGTGTCATTAGCCACACCCAGGCATGATTACTGCCAGATCTGTTTAATCTAAACATCATTGAAATAGAGCCTCTCTGGCAGTGTGAAGCATGCTTGAAGGTCTCAAAAAGCAGCACATAATGCCACATTTTAAAGAGTTAAACAAAAAAAGAAGACATTGGGTGAGGGGCAAATAATTTTTCATAGCACTGTAGGCCTTTATTACCTAGATCAGGTAGATTAGAGGTGGAGCTAAACTCTGTGTGGTAGATCTGTAGGACCAGAATCGGGGACTCCCTTTGTAAGACAAACAGCTTATGCTTTCTTTTGTATGTAGCAGCTTCAGTAAATATTGCAATTATTATTTTGTAATATTTACTTATTTATTATATAAGTAATTTATTATTATATTAAGGTCCACGTTCAGCGAAGAAGCTAGTTTCCTCTCTTTCCGTAGTCCCACAAAACCTTTTGTGGAGAGATGTTGGTCATTTCTGAGTTGTCCTAAAGCAATAGTCCCCAACCCTTCTCTTGGAGATCTGCTACAGAGGAGAACGGTACTTGTCTGACTACTTTGTGCCAAGTGTAACGTTTGGTGGAGGGGGGATTATGGTGTGGGGTTGTTTTTCAGGAGTTGAGCTTGGCCTCTTAGTTCCAGTGAAAGGAACTCTTAATGCTTCAGCAGACCAAGAGATTTTGGACATTTTCATTCTTTGTGGGAACAGTTTGAGGATGGCCCCTTACTGTTCCAACATGACTGCGAACCAGTGCACAAAGCAAGGTCCATAAAGACATGGACATGGTGAGTTTGGGGTGGAAGAACTTGAATGACCTTAGTTGAGTTCTGACCTCAACCCGCTAGAACACCTTTGGGATGAATTAGAGTGGAGACTGCGAGCCAGGCCTTCTTATCCAACAAATCTTATGGGAATTTTTGGTCAAGAATTCAGAATGGGATGTCCCTTAAGTTCATATGCGTGTAAAGGCATATGAGCGAATACTTTTGTGTAATTATAGTGCATGTTGCTTCACTTGGATTTGACCATTTCACTTAACTTTGCCCTGTTAGATTAAAGAAAACTTGCTGAAATCTTGTCTAAATTGAATTTTATGACTTTACCCTAGAGTTCTACAAAACTCTTCTGGATACATGATAGTTTTAGAGTTATATGCATGCAGCAGGGTGGGCGGTAGGGTGGGGGGTAGGGTAGGCGTTGTTGTTGAATGTTGATGTCCTGTCTTCATTTTTGTAATTTAAAATCCTGTTAAAAATCCAGTTAAAAACTGTACTATAATGCAGTATGTTGTACATTCTCCATATTATGCTTCTTAATAAAAAGATTAAATGAAAAAAAAATTAACCATCTAGTGATCTAAAATGTGATCACTTGGACATGGCTGTTATTGTTGCATTTGCTGTCAGAACTGACCTCAATTTAATGAGGTGAATTATAGTGCATGTCTGATGCAGTAAAATTCAGAGCGGCCAGGTGAGGCCACTGTGGGGTCTAAAGGTCAATCAATAATCTGCACCGCAATACGTTTTTAGATTAACCCTCTAATCCCTGCTAAAACCGAAATGGAGCGATAAGTGTCTTTTCTCTTGTCCTGTCAGATAGAGAGCATGGCTCAAGTGAAAGTGCAGACGTCAGCACCCCAGTCTGTGCCCGGCCTGGTGCCCTCTGTGCCTGCTGTGCCCAGTCCAGGAGCTTTGGGTCTGCAGCCCACTGTAAATGGCACAGTGCCCACCACGATGCCCGCCTGCTCCAGTCCGCCCGCTGGCTTCGTGGACTCCACTGTGCCCGCCAGCCCACCAGGTATGTATGTTTAATCTGTATGTTCTTTACAGGCTACGGGGGGGGGGGGGGGGGCGGGGGGGGGGCGGGCTATAACTGACATCAGTGGAGAACATTTTACTGCAAATGTTGATACACAGATGGCTTATATTTGATGGATTAAAAAAAAAAAGAATTTACTCAGTATACTCAGTAGGACTGATTTAATCAGGTTAAGGATGATCATCTGGAGTTGTCAGCTGATATGAAAAATGTATGACTCTTCAAACCTTGCGCTAGCTCTCAGGAAACATGGGCTCCTTTAAGTAGCTGGCTGAGGATTTGAAAATGAAGCAAATTGGTTCCTGCAAAGCAGGCTATGAAAAGATCAAAGTGATGTCTTCCAGGTTACGGTTACCACTGTCTGAAATGTCATTGAGAAATGACATTAAATGTGAACTTTGGAAGTCAAAACTAGTTTTGAAGATCAAGAAAACTCTCAGATAGACCTGCTCATATGCTGGCCAGAAAGGCAAAGCAAAACCCTCATATGAGAGCAAAGGACCTGCAGTTTCACTATTCTACTGTGCAGTGTTACTTGCACAAACCTGTTCTGTAACATGTGATGTATGCAAAATTGACAAGCCAGAGGAATTTTGGAAACAAATGCTGCAGACTGATGAGCATGGGCACACACACATATAAAGTAAAAACACTATATAACATTAGAATACATAAATATATTAGAATACATAAATATAATTATTTAAAAGATGGAAGAATGTGTTGTTTTCAGTAAAGTTAAGAATGTGAGACACAAGATAAACAGCCTCAGCTGATTCAGAATGCAGCCAGAGTAAAAGAAGGGAACACATCACTCTCGTTCTTAAATTCTTACTGCTACCTGTACGTTACAGTATAGACTTTAAGGTACTGTTACTAACCTATAATGATGTGCTGCAGCGATATGAGCCAAGTAGAACTCTCAGATTGTTAGGAACTAGTCACTTAGTCCAGCCTAAAATTAAGACTAAACATTGAGAAGATGCATTTAGCTACTATGCTGCTCTTAAATGGAACTCTGGGCTGAAAATGTTTGCAATTGAGCAGATTTCAGCTCATTTGAAAACACTGTTAGCTGTACCGCACTTCCATCATGTTATGGCACTTTATTGTCCTAATTAAAATTTTTATTTGATTTTTAATTAAATGTAACATTTTATTTAATGTAACATTTTTTTAAATGTCTGTTGTTCTACATCTTTTTAATTTTTCATTTGAATTAATATTGTGTATTTTCTTATTTGTGCTTTGAATGACTGAAGTGTATGAAAGGTGCTATATAAATAAATTTGCCTATGTAGGTTAGAAGAACATAGTTTTGATTCCTGACCTCTTGCTGAACTCTGGCCATTGCATGGATTTGTTTATTTCCATCAGCAGCACCTGAATATTTCAATGAGAGATTTATTAGATGGAACTAGGAATTGTAAATACTGGACTTCACTGATGAGATATTTGCAAATGGTTGAGATAAAACACTCGCTCACAAACCAATTACACTGGATTGTTTGTATATATTCTAATGTTACATGTGTCTTTAGTGTAAGAATAATAATGTTTTTGGTGTTGTTTTTACATCAAAATCAATGCTTTCTGTCCAGTTAAACAGGTTTACATATAATTTACTCAGTTTTATTGGCTATTACAAAGTGATTGATTGCTTTGACTCACTGATTCATTAATTATATGGTCAGTTGATTGATTGAAATGTCTCTGTCAGGTCCTCCCCAGGATAACATGGCAAACCCCAAAGAGAAAACTCCCATGTGTCTGGTGAATGAGTTAGCCCGTTTCAACAGGATACAACCTCAGTACAAGCTGCTGAATGAAAGGGGGCCTGCCCATGCTAAGGTACATTACACCACTGGTGTAAAAATACACAACTCACACACTTTGTACTTTATTAAATACTACTCAAGTAAAAGGATGTGTTCTATTTATATATCACCTGAGTTAAAGTACAAAAGTAATTGCTTCTAAATATATCAAAAGACAAAGGTGCTCAAGCTGTTTCAATTGTTGTGTCGCAAAAACAGTTTGTATTAAGGCCTATTTAGCTGCTCCGTTCAAAAGCAAACTTTTTGTTTTGGTAAAAAATAGTGGCATGAATTACATTTGGAGGGGTTTGGTATTTCTGCCACTAACGACAAGAGCAAAATGTAGGATATTTTATCTTTAAATATAGTAGAGTATGCAGGTAATTGGGGAAAGAAAACTACTTAAAGTGGAAACCCACCAACTTTTCTAAATTTCTGCGTATTTCATTGGTTGGGCTGAAATGTAAACACATTTGTTTGGAATGGTTTCATGTGAAATTGTTAATAGCAGAAACTCTTTATAGATTTCTTAACAGTGGTGGTGATTATTTTCCGCACTATTTTGCCTCATAACACCCTGGATGTACAATCCACCATGAATGGATTATAAAACAAATCATCAAGGAATAATGTCTTGGACATCAGACAGCGTGATCATAACCATTTCATGTAAATACTTACAGATTCCACCTCTGTGAACAATTTCTCATGAAACCACTGAATGACTGTTTTATCTTAACTGTTTATTTTTTCAGATTTTTTTGAAAGATGCACAGTAACAGGGTGCATGTACTTTATTACTGTGACCGCTGAATTCTCTTTATTAATATGCACTGTTTTCATGTGTTAACTTGCTATAGCACTGGCAAAGGTATGGACAGAATTCAGGCTTCATCATGGCTCCTGCTGTCTTTAGCTATGCTAACATACTTCTGTCTGTGTTTCTAGATAAGTATGTCATACAGAAACCACGTAATCAAGTTAATTAGAGGTTACTTAACAACTCTACATGAGTATGTGATGTAGGAATTATATTTGGTGGCTGTTAATTATATTTATATTTTATATTTAATTATATGTTAATTATATTAACACTGGCCGCTTGTTGTGTTTTTTTTTTTTTTTTTTGTATGTCTGCAGATCTTCACGGTGCAGCTGTGTCTGGGGGAGCAGGAGTGGGAGGCTGAGGGCACCAGCATTAAAAAAGCTCAACACTCCACAGCCACTAAAGCGCTGGCTGAAAGCAGCTTACCCAGACCTCCGCCCCGCTCCCCTAAAGTGGACACCAACAGCAACCCAGGTAAAGAAACCGTCACAGTGCCTCGCATACTGACTTTATTATAATGAAGATGAATGCAGGACTCTGAGGGTGAGCCCCACAAAATTCTGTCTGAACTTGACCAAAGTCATTATCGACCAAATGAAACTTGACAGTACTGCACAACTATAATGTTACTAGAGCACATAAATAAAATATGCAACAATATAAAATAATATGCTTTAGTAAAGTAATCGGCTGTCCAAAATTAGGTTAAAATTCTACTTTAATAGTTTTTACGGTTTAAATTTTTTACTGTAAAGTAGTTCCATCCTGCAGACATTTAAGTCTCTTTGTCTTCTGAACATGCTCTTCGGTGATGCAGGTTGTGGTTAATAGCCTACCTGTTTATGAAATCATCAAATACAGCAGAAGAAAAAAAAAAAGGAACCAGCTACTGGAACTGGATCGAGTTCAATATAGGTGATTCTTTAGCCATTAAAATGTGCATAGAAAAGCATTGGCCTATAGAATAGGGCGCCCTAGAGCAGCCGCACATGAGCTTAAGGTCATCATGCCCAAATCCAGTCGTGGGCTAGAAAGGTGTAAAGCCCCCCAGCATTGGGCTGTGGTGCAGTGGAACTGCTCTGGAATAATGGGGCTCCATCCGATGCCTTTGGGTTGAGTCATCACCTTACCTTACTAATGCTCTTGTGATTGAATCCAATCAAATTCTCACAGCAATGTTCCTACATCTAGTGTAAAACCTTTCCAGAAGAGTAACAGCTGTTATTGCGGCAAAGGGGGACAATCTCCCTATTAATACCCTTGATTTCAGAAGAAACAATGACGACTACAAACCTATGGACATATGGTGTATGTGTGCTTTAATAACAAGGTTAAATATGATGCTGTTTTTAATGTGATTTTTAAAAATGTGCAAATTAACTTGAATGTATTTCTTTGTGCTGTACAGGCAGCATCACACCAACAGTGGAGTTGAATGGCCTGGCGATGAAGAGAGGGGAACCGGCCATCTACAGACCGCTGGACCCTAAACCCGTCCCCAACTACAGAGCCAACTACAACTTTAGAGGAATATTCAACCAGAGGTAAGAACAGGGCTTCTTCAGCCAGCAGAATTCAGAACATGCCTGATGTGCAGAGTCTTTTACATAAGTTTCAGGTGCAAAACAGAAAAGTAAGACTATCTCTGTGAAGTAAATGTTTCCCAAAGTCTGAAAATCTGTGTGTAACATTAAGAACAATCACTGCAGAAATACATATTTTTTTGCAGTTATGTAAACATTTTTATGTATTAATAAAAAATATTAGGATTTTGTTTGTGCAACTGTTCAAAGCTGTCTTTGCCAATGTTTTTTTATCCCTTCACTTTTTATTGATTTTCAATATTACAAAACAAGCAAATAATGAGTTGACATAAGATGTACATTAAACAACCTAATCCACAACCCCCCCCCCCCCCCCCCCCCCCCCCCCCCCCAAAAAAAAAAAAATAAAAATAAATTAGCATCATTTTCCTAATTAATTTCCTTCATAATGTCTCAGAAACTCAGTCTATGGTGACCATATTTCTTCAAATTTTATCCCTTTTCCTTTGACAATATAAGTGAGTCATTCCAATACAATACAGGATGCCATCTCCTTCACCAACATATGATTTGAGGGTACATCCATTTTCTTCCAGTACAAAGATATTAATCGCCTGGCCTACAGGAGACCAAAGTCAATCAATTTTAATTGTCTGGAACTAAAAGTACAATTCTCTGGATATATACCCAATTTGGACATTCCCATACACAGTGAAAGAGAGTACCCTTTCCAGCTAAACATCTGGAATATCAGGAGACCAATGATTCAATTTGACTGGAGTTACATAGGTTCTCATCAACCACTTATATTGGAGAAGTTTCATTCTTGTATTAATTGATTGCTTTTGGGCTTTTAAACATGTAGTTTCCCATTCCGTCTCCTCTATCTCCTCTTGAATGTGAGATCTCTATGCATCCAACCTGTCAGTAGTGGATTCCTTATCGTGTGTTAATAAAACTATAAAATAAAGAAATATGGCCTCTCCTCTAGATTTTGCAGTACGGTATTCTCTAGGTATGACGGTGGTGGTTCGGATTCGATTGGCCTATATTTTGACATAATGAAATGTTTAACTTGTAAATATTTGTAAAAATGTTTCCTTGGAATGTTATGTTTGGCATAATTGCTCAAATGTAAGAAGGTTGCCATCCTTGTAAAGGTCTGCCAGCTTCTGCACACCTTTATCTGCCCAGATTTTGAAACCCCCATCAACTCTCCCTGCCTTAAAAAATGTGTTGCCCAAAATAGGTGAAAAACGAGAGATGGGAGGGGTATCTCCCACGTACTGGTTCAGTATTTATCCATGCAGGAGGTGTCTCATTTGAAAAGTAGAACACAGCTGAACGCAGCTGTGCAGACCAATTATACAATTTAAGATTAGGGAGTTGTAACCCCCCCTTTTCATATGGCAGATGCAACAAGCAAAGTCTTAGTCTAGGTTTTTTATTATTCCAAATGAATCTAATATAAATACTGTTTAATTAATCAAAATCCTGCCTTCCGCCCGAAGACTGCTGGGATGGGCTCCAGCACCCCCCCGCGACCCTGGCGGAGAAGCGGCTTGGAAAATGGATGGATGGATGGATAATCAAAAAATAGCTTTGAAAGAGGCAAAGGGAGTGATTGAAACAGATATAAAAATTTTGGTAGTATGTTCATTTTGATCATGTTTATGCGGCCAATCATTGATATGGGCATTATCTGCCATTTATTTAGAGACTCCTGCACTTCACTAATCAAAGGGTCATAGTTTGTTGATACAATAGTTTTAATGTCTGGGGTGATTTTAACACCAAGATACACAGATCCCTCTTTTGCGTTAATAAATGGGGTTTGTGTAACTGGAGTTAGCCTTTCATCTTTGTTCAGAAAAAGCATAGAAGAATTTGAATCATTTATACCATAGCCAGAAAATCGGCCAAAAAGTTGTATTACAAATTTGTTGTATTAAGTTTGGTATACTAATGGACAGTCTTGTCAAAAAAAAACTATCAGGTCATCAGCATACAGGGCCAATCTATGCTCTTGATCTCCTATCTGAATACCAAATAAATCAGTTTGCATTCTAATATTCATTGCCAAGGGTTCTATAGCCAGAATAAATAACATTGGAGATAACGGGCAACCCTGGCGAGTAGAACGTTCCAATGTGAAAGGTTTAGAAACTGTGTTGTTTGTTAAAACACTAGCTTTAGGATTTGTATACAAAAGCTTAACCCACTTGAGAAAGTTATTTCCAAATCCATATCTCGGGAGAACATTAAATAAATATGACCATTCTATTCTGTCAAATGCCTGACGAGCATTGAGTGATAGTAAAGCCGTATCTTTAGCATCAGATTTCTCATGAATTATATTTAGAACTCTTCTGATATTGTGAAATCCTTGACGTATTGGTACAAAACCATTTTAATCATTATGAACTAAATGTGAAATATAGGGATCTAATCTTTTTGCTAAAACTTTACAAAGTATTTTAGTGTCAACCCCCATCAGACTTATTGGTCTAAACGATGAGCACTCTGTGGCAGGTTTACCGGGTTTTAATATGAAAGTAATCATTGCCTGTCTCAGAGTGGTTGGAAGAGCCTCATGTTTTTTAAACGCTCCTTCATACATGTTAAAAAGTGGAATTATTAGTTTTTCTTTGAAAATGTTATAAAATTCTATCGGGAAGCCATCTGGCCCAGGAACCTTACCACTATTAATACTTTTGATAGCCTGTGAAAATTCTTCAATAGGTAGATTTCTATCTAACTCTTGTTTTGTGTCTTCTGTGAGTGTCTGAAACTGAAGTTGGTCCAAGAATATGTCTCGTTCTTCCGAGACATGGAAACAATCTGATTTATATAAATTCACATAAAATTGTCTAAAACTATCAGTAATTTTGGAGGGATCTACCGTTATTCTCCCTGAGGAGGTCTTTGTTATTAATAGCTCTTTCATTCTGCATTTTCTTAATTCTCCATGCCAAGAGTTTTCCCGCTTTCTCTCCTTGGCCATAATAGGATTGCCTCAGCCACATTAGACTTTTTACTGCTGCATCAGTAGATGGTTTATTATATTCAGTTCTCATACGTAACAGTTTACTTTGCTTTACTGAATCATCACAGATGTTTATCTCTAACTCCAAAGATTTTATCTGTTTATCCAGGGTTTCCATTCGTATTCATTGTTGCTTATTCTTTGTACTCGAATAGCTAATAATTTCACCTCAAATATATGCTTTAAATCCTTCCCATCTCACTGAGGCACAAGTTTGATCTGTGTTTAACTCAAAGTAGTTATCTATTTTCTCCCCTATAAATTTAACAAAATCTGAATTCTGTAGCCATCTTGCTTGAAATAGCCAATTTGGGGGGTTGCAAATAAAATTTTCTATATGAACATTCAGTGAGATAGCTGCATGATCACTGATTACTATGCTATCATACTGACATTGTTTGATCTTTGATAAAAGTTCTCTTGAAACAAGAAAGTAGTCTATACGTGAGCAGGACTTAAGTACACTTGAGTGACAGGAGAATTCTATTTTGTCAGGATTTTGTTCCCTCCACACTTCCACCAAGTTGATATCTAATATATATTGATTTATTAACTGTCTGGTTTGGGCTTTATAGGCATCGGATCCTGTTGAGCGATCTATGTCTGGGTTTAAAGTGCAATTAAAGTCTCCCCCAATTATATAAAGTCCTTGCAAATTAGATACAGTAAGAAATAGATCTTCGAAAAATTTTGGTTTTTCATTTGGTCCGTACAAACTCACTAAATTTAATGTAATCGAAAGGATATTACCCTGAACGATTACATGCCTACCAGCAGGGTCTTTTATTGTTTTGTCATTTGGAATGGTATGCTCCTATGAATCAAAATAATTACACCTCTTGCATAGTTATTGTATGACGCATATATCACCTGGTCAGGCCATCTGTTCTTTACAAATTTTAACTCTTAAGTCTGTAAGATGCGTTTCTTGGAGAAAAATTATTTTCGATTTCAGTTGTTTAATCCTGTTTATAACCTGTTTTAGTTTACTTCGTTTCCTGAGTCCCCTGACACAGTGATATTATGGGCATTCACTTGTTCCATACTTTTTTTTTTTTGTAATATTAGTATAGCAACACATGATGCTGAGTTGACACAAAATACAGATAGGTTCTGAATAAAGTAAAGTAAATAATTAAATGAAAAAAGAAAATCCTGGTAGTGACACATAATACTTAACCACCCCCCCCCCCCCCCTCCCTTACTCAGATTAGTAAACTGGGGCCTGTGCTAATCCACTAAAGAGAGGAGTAGCTAAACTATAAAAAGCCAACTTCAAAGGCAACAGCGGTGTCCGTCAACCATGCATACACCATACTAAAAATAGATAAATCTAGCAAACCCATATAAACATGTTAACATAAGATTAGTCATTGAATGGAATTATTCAACAGCAGTGTCTCTTATATGACCATGTAAAGTCCCTCTCTTAAGAATAAAAGTTTAACTAAAATAGGTGTCAGTGTTGAGAGCAAAAAGGAAAGCATCTATGTGTATATATTTTTAGCGGCGTTTTAAAACATAGAAGATATCTTGCAAGTCAGTAAAAAGAAAAAAAAAAGTTCTCTTAGCTGCTATGTCTAATAAAGTAATAAGTCAGTGATTAACGAGAGAGAAAAAGAAAGAAAAAACTGAATACTATGACTCCGTAACCACACATAACTTAAAAGTACAGCTATTAGTTATGAGCAGCTGATTCTCTAATTCAGGAGGTGAACCGCTCACCGCTACAGTTAGTCCTGTCCGATATGTCTATGGTGGAAATCCTCGGCCTCCTTTGAAGACGAAAACAGGTGTATCTTCCCATCGTGGAGGATCCTCATTTTACATGGATTATATTGAAACCAACGGAACATCCCCTTTTCAGCGAACACTTTCCTGATGATGCTGAACTCGCTCGCTGTCGGATGGTCTCGGCCGAAAAGTCCTGGGTGAAAAAGAGTCTGATTCCGTCGTGTTCGATGTCACGTTGCTTTGTGGAGCGAAAAACAAACTTCCAATCTTGGAAGTTCAGGAATCGGATAAGGACAGCTCTGTGTTGGTTTGGCTTTGGAGGTGCCAGGGTATGGTGAACCCTCTCAATGACGAAGGATCTGTCGGTCTCCAGCCAGCGCGGCAACATCTCCCGTACAAATTCCAGCAGCGGTCGCTGCCCCTCGGCGCCCTCCCGGAGGCCAAACAAGCGCAGGTTCTTCCTTCGACCCTGATTCTCCAGGTCGTCAGTCTTTGCTTCCAGATAGGATATTCGCTTCATGGCATTGTTAAGATCGGCCATGCTCTTTTCCAAGAGCTGCTCTGCCGACATGATTCTGTTTTCAGCTTCCTCCAGTCGTGTAACATTAGCAGCTACATTTTGTTTTACCTCAGTCATGTTTTTCTCCAGAGCAGCGACTGACTTCATTTCACCCATACAGTTATCTGTGCTGTCAAGCTTGGTTGCGAATCCACTGAACTCGGAACGCAGTGACCGAAGTTCAGCTAACACCGTGCTAAGATCGATCATGCTTCTAACCCTAGCGGCCCCCTCATTGTCGCGATCTGTTGCCGAAATGTCGGTTTTAGTTTGTTTTTGGGGACCGCGTTTTCGGGTGAAAATATCACAGTCCTTGAGAGTAGTCGTTTTTGACATTTTCCAATTTGGTTTACATTTCTAATCCTGGGTTTTCCTGAATTTTCGATGCAGGCTACACGGAGCATCCACTTTAAGCTGCCATCTTGGTTCGTGGTTCCATAGCGCCCCCGTCTTTGCCAGTGTTTATGCACTGGCTAGCGTTTTTGTGTTATGCTCAAAATGAGCTAAAACTGTCACCACTGACATACAGTATTTGGCAAAGTTTCAGTATTGCTATGATCTAGTTAGTCAGTAACAAACCAATGTTTAAGCATTTGTTTTTAATAAAATAAATATAATTAAGGTATAGAGTCTTTAAAAGCCAAAGGGTTTCAGTCTGAAATCCAAATCAGTTAAAAGTAAAGCATCCATTCGTAATAGTACCAGTAACACTGTACTTGAACCAGAGTTAGCTGAAAGGGCTGATTTTCATATGTCGGTCCTGACCAGATATTTAGAGGCACCCTAATATAACAAATATTAAAAATACAACATTGACACATATCAAACAGGTGAAAAGTAGCCTACCGTACGCAATAACAAATGTACTTCCAGCAAACTGAATCAAAATTGCATAAAATAAACAGCACAAACAGGCATTGTGATCAAATTATGCACACTTAATAGGAAAGACAAGTGACAGTCATTTTACATTTAAAGCATCAGACGAACTTATCCAGAGCGACTTACACAAGGTACTTTGTCTATATAGAGAAAGTATCTTTGCGAGTTACCAATAGGTTAGAGAGAGAGCTAGTCCTGAGCTCAGATACTGCTAGAAACAAAGTCCATGTTGATACCTAGAGAAAAGAAAGAGTTCAGCGCAGCGCAGTGCAGTACAATGCATTACAATGAATACTTAACTTGGTGCTCATTTAAGTGCTGTATAAAGACACATTTGAAGACCATGAGAGACTCTGCTGTACGGACAGCCAGTGGGAGTTTGTTCTACCACCTGGGTGCCAGTACAGAGAACAGTCTTGATACTTGTCTTCCACACGTCTTGAAGGATGGCGGGTCAAGCTGAGCTGAGTTGTGCTCGAAGGGATTCGTGGTACAGTTTCAGATTTCACCATTACCATCAAGTAGGGAGAGGCTGGTCCATTTTTTGGCTTTGTAGGCAAGCATTAGGGTTTGAAATCTGATGCGTGCAGCTACAGGAAACCTGTGAAGGGAGTGCAGCAATGGGGTGACATGACTAAACTTAGGAAGATTGAAGACAAGCCGTGCTGCCGCATTCTGGATGAGTTGCAGAGGCTTGATGGCCTGCATGGGAAGCACAGCCAAGAGAGAGTTGCAGTAAAGCCTTGGGATGACGAGACTGAACTAGCACCTGGGTGGCCTCTCGGGTGAGGAAGGGTCAGATACTCTGGATGTACAGGAGAAACCTGCATGACTGAGTTAGGTTCGTGATGTGAGTCGAGAACGATAACTGGCCATCCAGAATCACACCAAGACTTCTTGCCTCTACAGACAGAACAATCAGAGTTCTCGAATGAGATGGGAAGATCATGATGAGGGCCTGTAGTTGCAGGGAAGAGCTGCAGCTCAGTCTTGCTAGGATTGAGCTTCAAGTGGTGCACTGACATCCATGACGAGATGTCAGTCAGACATGCTGAGATGCGACTGGAAACCTGTGTGTCCGAAGGAACGAAAGCATTAGTTGAGTGTCATCGGCATAGCAGTGATGAGAGAAGCCATGAGAGGATAGTACATTTACAGAACAAGTGTAAAGAGAAGAGGACCCAGCACGTTCACTTTTTGAAGTGATATATATTACCGTTACACAGTGCCAGATTAAGACCGTGTGGTGCCCCTAGGTATTCGAGTTATGCTGCTCACTCACCACAAAGTCTGCAAGTCTCCTTGTCTCAAAAATCATTTAATCATTGATAATAATATATAACACTGTCATTATTTTTCTGCCTTGAACAATGTAGATGATTAGAGTATTTATTTTTTTTGCTTGGAATTATTTTTTTGGCTAAATATCAGCAGACATTCTACTCCCCAGCAGAGGGCAGTACAGCTCTGTTTATAATCAGCAATGCTGCAGTTGTGTAAGATCATTTTTCCATTCATTTTTTTCTTTTTATAACAAACACCCCTGAATTCATTCACTTTAAGGCTTTAGTCTTACAAGTTAAAGCTTCAGTTCATCACTTTTCTGTATAAAAGTATTCAGAATGCTTTATCTTTGTCTTTAAAAAAGACTGTTTATTGTCAGGAAAAGTAAGAACGCGAAGCAGTGACAAGTTTAGTGAAGCAAGTTTTTACTTGCTACTGATATGGGAACTGTGGGAATTTTTTTTTTTTTAAACGTGTATATGCCAATATAATGCATACGTGAAATGTATTAATTGTGACTTAATCCACTTGGATTAGCATTGCAGAGAGAGATGTTTATTTCTGTAGAGTTACAGTTGCAGAAAAATGAATAAAATGCAGATATTTTGTTCGTAACTCAGTGCCACCTAAACATTCTGCCTTTCTGGAATTTAATAAATACACCACCAGATTAATCATCTGCCAGTACCTGTATTATTGTATGTCCCCATTTCCAATACCTGAACTTTTTTTTCAAGCTGTTTCTTTGTGCTGTTTCTTTGTAATGTTGTACCTTGTGATGTTTCAGTATTTAACCCAAAACCGCCTGAAAGTCCTGGTTTGCATATTGAACAACAAGAGCAATGAGTGGCTAATGTTCATCCACTTGGGAAAATGAGTTCGATATATAACCCATGTTCCAAAACATTATTCAGAACATACATTACAGAATTGTTCTTGAAAGAGAATTCAAAGAGAACTCTGTCAAAACTTTGTGAAGGACGAGTCTGAGTGCGTGAATTATCTACTATTGTCATCCTATCTTCATTAGTATGATGTTGATTTTGCATTATTGAACTAAACATCGAACCGAACCTTCTTTCTGAACCTGTGTGTGATGTAAATAATGCGTTACAAAACACTACCAAACCCAACACCAAGCAGCTCACACACACAATGTTTTAGCCTATTTTTATTCCTCTGGCTCAGTCATGCTTCTTTCAGTTTTAACCAAACTTGTATAGTGCGGTTGTAATAATCAAATTTTGTAGACATTTACACTGTAATTGTTTGGCAACATTTAATATTTAAAGTTGAGAGAAGAGAATACTAGCTGGAAGAGAAAATGAGCCGTCCTTCATCTCTAATTTCAAAGAACATGTTCAAGTATAACAGAACTAATGTGAAGTTAAAAAGAATAACATTGAGTTGATCTCTCTTTAGTACAGAGCGATGGAGAGTGAAACAGGAGTGAGTGAAGGAAAGGTGAGAAACTCTGACAAATTCTCTTATCCTATAACATAAGAGACTCAACATGAGGTGATCTTTTTTCTTTCTTTTTTTTTCCTCTGCTGTCAATCAGGGGTCTCTGGCATAAAGCCTTTGAAATCCTAAGACAGAGAGGAGCCAATGCTAATCTGATCCACCACAGGATTACATCATACTGCTGCAGAGAGCGAAAGATAGAGAGAAGGAGAAAAACAGAGAGAAGGGAGAGGGTAGTGGAAAGAAAATAAAAAGAGGGGAAAGGGTAGAAAAAGGAGGAGAGTGAAAATAAGAAAAAAAGAGAGGGAAAGCAAGAAAACAAATAGGAAAGAGGAAAGGAAATGGAGAGAGAAAGGAAAGAAAATAGGAAAGATAAGCGAGAAGGGGAAAGGAGAAGAAGAGAACAGATTGGAGGAGAGAGAAAAGAAAAAGATGAGAATTGAGCAGAGATGGAGAAACGGATGGAAAAGAGATGGCGAAAGGGAAAGCGAGTGAGAAAGAAGAGAATAGATGGTATGATAGAGTAGAGGAAAGAAATGAGAACAAAATCAGGTGAGAAAAGGAAAGCGGAGAGAGGGAAAGAAATGAGCGGGAAAGAGGAAAAGGTGAAGGAGAGAATGCAGAGAGAGCAAGAAAATGGGGGAAGAGAGAGTAGAAGAAAGAAAAAGAGAGGGAGAGAAAAGCCAGGGAGAAAGAGGAAAAGAGTGGGAGAGGAGTTAAGGTAAGAAAGAGATGACGGAGGAAAAGAGAGAGAAAGAGAAACAACACAAATATATAGATTGCCGTAGCAGTGTTAAATGTGTAGATTAAACAAGGGTCCACTCCATGGTCAGTTTGATGTCTTAATGAATTAATGTATTGCTGCTATAATGACCGTGGGTGTGCGGCGGAGTGAGTGGCGTGTTAAAATGGTGCTCTCTGTATCTACTGTAATCACTCTGTATTGATTGGTGGAACTATATGCTGATTTATATGGAGGTTCAGTAGCTTTATGAACTCTGTAGATCAGCAGGGCTTTCTGCTCCTCAGCTCACAGACAGCTGCGCTGATTTATTACTCACTGAACACGGAGCACAACTCTCGGTACCTAAATGGATTCACATACAGCTGTGCAATATATCGTCTATAGAAGTATATTGATGTCTTTTAAGCCTGGACGATGATGTCAATTTAGACAGATTATCATATAAGCAATCATTGTGTTCCTAATTTAATCATGAAGTATCCCAAGCTTTAGATAACCTTTCCTATAGCTCACAATTTCCCTGATGGTAATATAAATATTATGTATTTACCATTAGGGCTTCTATTGCTGCTTAATCATTTATAATGGTAACTATGACTGCATGATAATGTTTGCATTGTTATCATGATGAGTTTTGCCTCATACACAGAGTGCTAAAGAAACCTGATTAGATTTGTGAACACAGTATAAATGAAGAAAACGGGACAACACAGTCCAGTCAAAGCAAACTCTGTCATGATCATAATACCTTATTTTTGTACAGAATAGTAATAACACTTTATTTTTTACTTTGTTGATGCTAATTTGTTAGCTTTATTGTGCTTTATCCCAAGTGCTTAATATGTTGGTAGGACATTGCTGTGGAATCTTAGGTGTTTGCCATGGTGTTACTTGGCTATGGTGTACTTGGCTTGGCTATACTATGGTGTACACCAGGTGGCTACTATGGTGTAATTAGGCTGTTGCTATAGTGTCAGACAGTTCTTACGGTCTATGCAATCCCAGGTGGTTGATAGTGTTGCTAGGCCATTACTGTGGTATTCCAGGTGGCTGTTAGTGTTGCAAGGGTACTGGTATGCTATCCCATTGTTGTTGCTTGGCCGTTACTATCTTATTCCTGGTGGTTGCTAAGGTGTTGCTAGGTTATTACACTGCTGTCCTAGGTGGGTGCTAAAATGTTTCAAGGCTATTGCTGTGATATCCTAGGTGGTTGCTATGGTGTTGCTGGGTGGTTGCTAAGGTATTCCAGCTGTTTGCTGATATGTGTATGTATATATGTGTTAGTATATATGCAAGTCTCCGTGTGGTGTTTCTGAGGGGCACTGTGGAATCATTTATGGCAGTTAGTTGTTTTCTCAACATTAAATACCTATCATAACGGTTATGTTTAAATAGTTTTTGGTACATCATTTTTGTGCTATCTCTTATTTTTATATGTAATGTTGGTGGTAACATAGTGGTAAACATTCTTTAGTGACTCTTTTGCTTTGCCTGTCTTAGCCATGAAATATGTTTTTGGCCAGTGTGTCACAGCGTAATCATTTCATGTAACAACTTTCTGCAAGTGAACTTTTAGAGGTGGACATCTGATTCCTGTCACCACCACTGCGAACAGTTCTGACTGTAAGTTTCTCTAGAACAGAGCATTTCACACGAAACCATTCTGAACCATTTCATTCTGGAGAATTTTTTTTTAAATTGTGGAATTCTCCTTCAAATGGAAGTTGAGGGAGGAGGACAGTAATCAGTGTTATGTAGCTTCACTCATTCAGATTTTTGCTCTCTGTAGTACTCTTAGTCATCACGGACAGTTTTGGAGGTTGCGTTTTCCAGGCCCTTTGGGAAACGCCTGCATTCCATCCAAGTCGGGATTTGGATGATGTGTTTCCGGGAAACCTCATCATCCCAGCTGATTTGGATATGACAGTGAGATTACGTCAGGGCCAGCAGCTCAGCTGCAATAATAGTGAGGAGATCCGCTGGCCAATGATATTTCCTGCTCTGATACTGAGCCGGGCTGGAAATTCTCGGGAGTGAATAACGAGCAGCTAGCAGGTGCCTGCATGTTGCCGCTGGAAATTTGCGTCAGTGCGGAGGCTACAGCGGTGCGCTGGCTTATTTTCATTGTGATAAAGTGAACGTTGGCAGCAAAAGGCTCTGTTTGAAAAGCAACTGCAAAAAAATGAACTGTTCTTACCCACTGTTCTCTGTTTTACTGTTTGTATAGTGACTGTGTTTATGACCTTTACTGAGAACTGAGTGAAGAGCCTTAATGATTGTTGCGTATTCACTTTGTTTATATAACACCTTCAATGCATGCAATACTGGGAAAAAGTCTTGGGCACCTAAGCGCATTCTTGAAAGTCATTTATTTGGTAAAGGTTTGGTTCCAGGTTGATCCTGGATTCCTCTCTACCCTTCAGAATAGAACAACAAGAATTCTAACAATAAAAGGATATTAAAATGCTAAATGAAGTAAAAATGTTTTCAGATGTTTTCTAAAACTAGTAATGGTAGGTGCTTCAAGAATACTGAAAAAGAAAAGATTTCCAAATCTTTGATATTCAATAACAAAAAGCTGCTTCTCCAGGCTTAATCTTTATGACATTCAGTAAAGCAACGCTTGTAATCTTCAGTTTTAAACATAGTACCTTTCACAGTACCTTGCAGGTATTCTATCCTTTGAAGTCACCAGATACATCTGGATGACAGATGCCACTTGCTGATATTGTGGACTGTGCCATATTTAAAAAAAAACAACAAAAAAAAACAATAATAATAAATAAAGGTATAAAAGCAGCCATCAGAATTAATTTAGTGATATTAGTTATATGTAGAATATCCTATGAAAAAATGAGTGACTGGAAAAATACTGTGTGCATAAGTAATACAACCCCTGTGCTGTGGAAGCTCCACAGTTGAAAGATCTTACCCTAATGAAGATACAGTTGGCTTACAGTTGGTCTGTGAATTACAAAAGTTTACCTTCTGGATGAAAGGCCCCCTTAATCCAAGTACCATTGATCAGACTGTGAATCTGGAGGCAAGCTGTGAGTATGACGTCCAAAGAGTATTCTAAAGTAATCAAAGATAAAGTTCTATTTATTTATTTATTTATTTATTGTTGGGGGGGATTTTTACCCCATTTTCTCCCAAATTTAGCCATTTCCAGTTCCACCCGCTCGTTAGGACTCCCCCAGTCGCACGATGCTGTCAATGCACAGGCTTCCTCTGAGACCTGTGTAACCAGCCACCATATCTTTTTTTTGAACTGCCGCTTATGCAACGTCACTAGACAGCTGAATAAGTTTGGAGGAGCCAACAGATGCCTTCGCTGACTAGCATCGTGTTGATGCTAACCACCCAGAGAGAGCAAGGTCACTTGTGCTCTCTTGGGACTCCCAGCTATGGATGGCTGTAGCATCACCAGGGATCGAAATTGCGATATCCTGATGATGCAAACAACGCTTGGACGGTTGCACCACTCAGGAGCCCCTGCAATGTAATAATCTAAAATAATATGCAGGTGTTTGGATATCACAGGGAGCACTGTTGGATCAATTGTGAGGAAAGGAAAGCTGCATCATAACCAGTCAATTATATCAAGCGCTCAGCATACAACTGGCCTGTCAGAAGAAGCCATTACTGAAGAAAAAAGCATCTGGACTTTGCCAGAAAGCATCAGATTGACCCAGCTAAAATGTGCAATAAGGCTTTGTGGTCAGATAAGACAAAAGGGGAGTTTTTAGACTAAAAGTCCAAATGCTGTGTGTGACTCCTAACACTGTCTGTTCCTCATCAAACACCATGCCACAAGTGAAGTATGAGGGTGGCAGCATCCTGTTATGGGATGCTTTGCTCAGCAGGAAATATGCATCTGGTTAAAATTGAACAGTCAATGTTATAATATAGAGGGAGATACTACGAAACAACCTGTCCAAGCACAAGGCTACAGCAGCATGGAATTGTTTGAGCAGTAAAACAGTGAATGTTCTACAATGACCAAGTCCAGTCCAATCGAGAGTCTGGTTCACTGTTGGAACAATGCTGTGTACAAGCAGTGTCCAGCCAACCTCAACAACCTGGAGCAAATCTGCCAAAAAGAACTGATGCCCAAACAGTGCAAAGCTCATAGCAACGTGTTCCACCTGACAAAGCTACAAAAAGTGGAAAGCAGTTATACCAAGTATTGATTTGAAAGGGTTGAATGCTTAAACAAGCAGCCTTTTTCAGTTTTTATTTTTTTAAAGATCTGCTGACAGATAATGAATTTAAACTTTGAAATTTTACTTTGAGTATTTTTGATATACATATTCATTTCTTTCTAAATTAACAAAGTTTTCATGGCAAATTCTATTATCAGCATACCAATTTGAATAAAAGCAGAATTGTTTGAAAATTTTAATGCAAATTGTAGAATTTCATGGTATTTGGTATGTCCTGTTGCTTTAATGACAGCAGGTGTGGACTCCACAAGACTGTGCAAAAGAATCTGATGAGTAGATCAGATGCTCTTTGAGTCAGCTAAACTTGTTTCACTGGAATAGATAAGATCACCAGAAGAGATGACTTTTCGTACAAAGACCTTAAACACAGTGTCACAAATCTGCTCTGTCATGTGTCGTATCTCCAGAAAAGTACAGGAGGAGGAACTTACTTAAATTTCAGTGTAAGTCAATGAATTGACATTTTATTCAGAGTTATTTTTGATCAGTTATATTGGTCTGATTGTCGTGAAGTTTATCCCAGCGGTCATTTGGTCGGAAGGCAGAAAACGCTCTGGACATGTCACCAGTCCATCACAGACATCCACACATACGGTCATACCTTGATGTTTCCATATTATTGTCAAATTTCCAGAAAAGACAAAGTATCCCCCCAGGTATCTCAAGGGACCTTTTTTATTATCTCTTTTCATGTTCTGTTCCTTTCACATTTCCAGTAAGACATGTCCAATTACAGTGGGATGGATCGGTCATCAGGATGAGTGTCATGCTTTGATGAGAAAGCTGAAGGCTATTTGTTATACCAGGCCTTAGTCATGTTTAAAGAACAGTCCCTCCTGCAGTGGACTGTTCAAAAGAAAAATGTTTGGGCAGCTTATTCATGAAACTGCATTCATATGAGAAATAAATGAACGGATTCCACAAGCTCTGTACATAAGCACAGAAAAAGGAGTATCTTCTGCAAGAGTCAGGGGAGGAGTTCTGACCAGAAAAATGGGTTTCTCAGGAATTCAAAATGTGGTCAGATAACCTTTAACCTCCTTTTTTACTCACCAGAATTTGTTCTCTTCGCGTTTAACCCAGACAATGGCTGAACTCTCAGATTGTTAGAGGATGACCAGTGGGTCTGTAATTCAGGTTTGTGCAGTAAATGAGTGATTGAAGACTTCAGAGATCAACACAATGTTGTATGTAGCAGAATATTTATTTTACCAAAAAACAAGGTATTATGATTTGTCATTAACTGCCAGGAAAGATCATTAAGTGAGGTATATTAGTAATATAATCACTTGTAGGTAGTTTGACCAGAGGAGGATGGGTCCCCCCTGGTGAGCCTGGTTCCTCCCAAGGTTTCTTCCTCAGTTCTGAGGGAGTTTTTTCCTTGCCACTGTTGCCCCTGGCTTGCCCACCGGGTGGGGGGGGTGGGGTGGGGTGGGGGAGTTGTACTTTCTTACACTCCTGTTAAAACCACATCTCTACTGATCACACCTGTATTGGACCAATTTTGTATTGGATGCACTTCTACTGACCACACCTCTACTAACTGTATCTGTGCTGATCACACCTGTATAGGGTGCAGCTTTACTTGTCTACATTTGTACTGACCACATCTGTCCTGACCACACTTGTATTCTGTGCACCTGTACTGACTGCAACTTTATTGACTGCACTGACCGAACCTGTCTGTCACATCTGTATTGGCTACACCTGCTCATACCACACCTGTTAGCCTAAACAGTACTGACCGCACCCATGCTTACAGCATCTGTACTGTCCACACTTGTGACTGCATCTGCAAAGATCACACATGTACTAGCCATACCTGTATTAACACCTATATTGGCTGCACTGACCACACCTGCATTTACTGCGTCTGTGCTGATCTTGTACTTAGTACACATGCATTAACCACACCTGTACTGAACACACCTGTGTTGATCATAATTCTGTTGATCACACATGTGCATCTACAGTCAACTCCAGAAATATTGGCACCCCTCAACAAAGTGAGCAGAAACATTAATTGAATATAGGTGATTAATCTAATGATTTTGTTTTTCCACAAATATTTGGAGATATTGGTAACTATTCATTCAATAAAAATTATTCTTGAAAAGTGTTTTTGTGTTATCAGAATAGTTCATTTGGTCAAAATTATTAGCACCCTTGAAGAAGCCTATAAATAAAACCAAAGGAATGTGGGTCGTTGAAGGAAAAAATGTTCCATCCATCCTCAACTGCTTATCCGGGTCCGGGTTGCGGGGGCAGCAACCTAAGCAAAGAGGCCCAGGCCTCCCTCTCCCCCGCCACCTCCTCCAGCTCTTCCGGAGGGATACCGAGGCGTTCCCAAGACAGTTGAGAGATATAATCCCTCCAACGTGTCCTGGGTCTTCCCCGGGTTCTCCTCCCCGTTGGACATGTCTGGAACACCTCCCTAGGGAGGCGTCCAGAGGCCATCTATACCAGGTGCCCGAACCACGTCAACTGGCTTCTCTCAATGTGGAGGAGCAGCGGCTCTACTCCGAGCCTCTCCTGAATCGCCGAGCTTCTCACCCTGTCTCTAAGGGAGAGCCCGGCGACCCTGCGGAGAAAGCTCATTTCGGCTGCTTGTATCCGCGATCTCTTTTTTTCGGTCACTACCCGAAGCTCATGACCATAGATGAGTCGGGACATAGATTGACCGATAAATTGACAGCTTCACTTTCTGGCTCAGCTCTCTCTTCACCATGATGGGTCGGTTTAGGGTCCGCATTACTGCAGACGCCACGCCAATCCGCCTGTCAACCTCTCGCTCCGTCCTTCCTTCACTCGTGAACAAAATCCCAAGATATTTAAACTCCTCCACTTGGGGCAAGAATTCACCCCCTACCTGGACAGAGCATTCCACCCTTTTCCGACTGACGACTCAGATTTAGAGGTGATGATTTTCATCCCAGCCGCTGGCAAACTGGTCCAGAGAGAGCTGGAGGTCCCTGGCCTGTTGACGCCAACAGGTCCACATCATCCGCAAAAAGCAGACGTGAAATCCTGAGGCCACCATACCGGACACCCTCCACCGCTCGGCTGTTCCGAGAAAATCTGTCCATAAAAAATTATGAAGCTCCTGTTCCGTTTGTACAGGGACTGAATGGCCCGTAACAACGAGCCCCTCACCCCATACTCCCGGAGCACTCCCCACAGGATCACCCGAGGGACGTGGTCGAATGCCTTCTCCAAATCCACAAAACGCATGTAGACTGGTTGGGCTAACTCCCACGCACCCTCCAGGACCCTGGTGAGGATAAAAAGCTGGTCCGGTGTTCCACGACCTGGGCAAAACCCATGTTGTTTCTCTTGTAGCTGAGATTCAACTATCAGTCGAACTCTCTTCTCCAGTACCCCTGCATAGACCTTACCGGGTAGGCTGAGAAGTGTGATCTCCCGGTAGTTGGAACACACCCTCCGGTCCCCTTTCTTAAAAAGCAGGACCACTACCCTGATCTGCCATTCCAGGGGGCCCACCCCTGATGTCCATGCGATGTTGCAGAGGCGTGTCAGCCAAGACAGCCCTACAACATCCAGAGCCCTCAGGAATTCCGGGCGGATCTCATCCATACCCGGTGCTCTGCGACCAAGGAGGTTTTCCAACCAAGTGCTCTCAGCTCAAATGAGGAAAGAAAAGATATTTAACTACATAGATTGGGAAATGGCTACAAAAAATAGGTCATTTCAAATTACCAGTAAGCACAACCAGGGCTATAGTAACAAAGCAAGGCGACATGTTCACATATTGCCCCCTCAGTTTCACCATTTCAAAATCTACAGTAAGACACCACCTTCATGACCAGGAACTTTTTGGATTAGTTCCATGAAAGGAGCCCTTCCTGACACTAGGACACAAATCCCAGCAGATGCATTGCCAAGAAATGTTGGAATTACTACTTTAATCATGTGATGTGGTCAGATGAGATGACCATTGAGCTTTTTGACCTGAGCACTATCGTCATGTTTGGCGGAAAAAGTTGACAGTACAAAAAAGGGCACCTCGCACATGGTAAAATATGGTGGTGGCTCTTAGATGCTTTGGGGCTGTTTTCCTGCCAGTGGTCTGCAAGCTCTAGTTAAGGCCAGTGGCATAATGAATTCCATTTAGTACCAAACATTTTAGCTGAAAATGTGGTTGTTAAAACAAAATCAGGGTTTTTCAATGGCCCTCTCAGTTTCTAGACTTATACCAGTTGAAAAAATGTTCTTACATTTTACATTTATGGCATTTGGCAGACGCTCTTATCCAGAGCGACTTACAGTTTGATCATTTACACAGGTAGGCGAAGGTGGTGTTAGGAGTCTTGCCCTAGGACTCTTATTGGTATAGTGTAGGGTGCTTACCCAAGTGGGGATTGAACCCCAGTCTACAGTGTAGAAGGCAGAGGTGTTACCCACTACACTATTCCAACTGTATCAACTTGTTCATTCTGAACAAGGGGCAATATTCTTGACACAATTTGTCAAGAAAGTAGCTCTTTCCCAATTAATAAAAGTAATCATACATAGTCATATAAACGTATGCTTATGAAGACTGATCTTTTTAACAGTCCGAAGTGAGTGATTCTGTCTTTTCTTTAGCAAAAAGCATCACTTTAAGATCAAGAATCCAATTAACTATTGTGTAAAGCATAGCATGTCATTATGAGTAAGCAATAAAGTACTGCTCAAATATTGAAGGGATAAAGATGGGAAACTTTACTCTGATTAAAAAGCAGGGGTCAGTCATAATCTCTTGTTTGCAACAGAAACCATAACAAACAGGCCGGGCTCAAGGAGGAATTTCAATTTAGCTGAGCTTATTTAAAAGTTATGAAAGCTGGATGTTCTGTGCTGTGTCATGTAAAGCATAACTGTTTGAAAGGAGTTTGGGCCGTTAGCCATGAGGCCCTTTAAACAGCAGTCTGGCTTATATGACTCTCTACCCCCCGCTAGCAAACACAAAGCTGTTCTGACCAGGCCTGTGTGCTGCTAAAGGAATACTCACTTAACCGTTCAGGTGCTGGTATTAGAATACTGAAATCACTATTTGAGTTTTTGTTACAATGCATCTTGGGAAGTTGGTGAGAAAACATGCGTAGTAAGCACTTTGTAGTTCTACAGTTATAGACTGTAGTCCATCTGTTTCTCTGATACTTTGTTAGCCCCCATTTACCCAGAGCAGGTACTATTTGGGTGGTGGATCATTCTCAGCACTGCAGTAACACTGACATGGTGGTGGTGTATTAGTGTGTGTTGAGCTGCTATGAGTGGATCAGATGCAGCGGTGCTGCTGGAGTTTAACGGTGTATTTACTGTTAGAGTACTAACTCTTTTACTGCTGTTACTTCTGTTAGCTAGTGTTAGATATTTTTGTAATGATAGCTGTAGTGTTGGTATTAACTCTTGTGTTGGCTTTGGCTCTGGTGGTAGTGTTGGCTGTAGTTTTAACTCATGTTAGTGTTATTTTTTTAATGTTAGCATTCTTAGTGCTAGTGTTAGTTCTAGTGTTAGTTAGAATTACTTCTAGTGCTAGTTTTATACTGTCACTGCTGTCAGAATAAAACCTTGTATTTCATTTTTTGCCAGCTGCCCTTTAGAATTTATTAAATTTTTTTAAATGGGTATTACCATTTTGAAGATTTTTCAAGGGTTTTGTTGTGACAGCAACAGTATATTGGCACATACCCATGAACTGCCTGAATGCTTTTTATTATATTGTACATGCATATTTAAACAGTGACAACGCAAATTGAATTAATTTGAATTAGTTTGTGTTATTTCTAGTGTTGATTATAAGGTTAGTATTAGTTCTAGTGTGTAGTTCTAGTGTTAGCATTAATTGTAATTAATGCTAGCATTAGTGTTAATTCTAGTGTTAGTTTTATTCTTAGTTCTGTTATTAATGCTAGTCATATTATTAGCATTAGTTGTTGGGTAAGTTGTAGTTTTAGTTTTACTGCTAGTTCACGTGTTAGTTATAGCTTTAGTTCTAATGTTAACTCTAGTGTTTAATATTTGAAGTACATTTCAAATGCAGTGTATCAACCTAAAATGTCAAAAAACCTTTTTCATACTTTTTAAAACCTATTCAGTAAATACATTTATCTTCCGTGCAGGGAGAATACTCATCCCTAGTTCTGACCATGAAGCAGTGCACTGGCGCAGGAGGTAACTGTTTAATCCTGACCCACAAGCTCATAAATTTATGGCATTTCTCCTGTTTTATGCACAGATGTGGAAAGGAGGTTGATCTCCTCGGATTTATTGCTAGTGCATCATCTTTTAAACAAGTTTTAAAAGTGAATTTTTATTAGAAAAAGTAAGTTTCATAATTCATGTTGCAACATTTCATGAAATGGGCTGGCTAAGAGGGTTTTTATTGACTTTGCTGAGTGTGATGCTTTTGGAGCCTGTTAAATAAATAAATAAAGCTGAAAAGTGTTTAATGAGGTAAGGCCTTTTGATACCAAGTGTGTTTTATTATTGTGATTATTAAGACTGCTGTAAATTCATTTGAATGTGTGTGTATATAACACATCTTGCATCCCAAAAGCATCTTTAAGCCCCATGTCTTTAAAATACCCAATGTATTCAAATACATCTGCCTATTTAATCTGCAGCAGTTTAGCACTGCCCACTTAAGCTGAAGTTATAAGGAGAGTTTCAGTCCAGACTACTTTTTTTTTTTTTTCATTTATTTATTTATTCTTTTGTTTTGCTTTTGATATGATAACTAGCTTATTCATCCTCTATAATTGTGGTAGTAACTACTTTCAGTGAGCAAAGGTAAAACCTACTAAGTAATGTCGTAACGTTTGGTAGTCGTTACATTGTGCTTTATACATTATAAGTGCTTTAGGCTGGCTTTTACATTGTGTATCTTTCATGCAACTACTTGCATGTTGTGAATTAATTGTAGCATAATTTCCGAAGCAATTATAAAACGGTCAACATTGCACACAGTACATTTGGTAACTTTACTAGTTGGGCAAATTAACGGTTTGTATTTCTTGGTACATTGTTTTAGCTATATCAAGTCATACACCAGGTGTTATTTACATATTTGCAGCAGTTTTATAAGCTCATTTAGGCTAAAGTAGATTTTTTTCCTTTGTTTTTTTCCCTTCCCCACAGCAATCTTTGTTTGTTAATACTTATGAATGCTGAAATATTAGTCAGAATGCTCATTCCCAGTTAATGCTATAATGGTGTTCAGCACATTGCCCTACTGCATCATTATTATAGAACTTAACGTTAATAGAACTAATAAAGAGTGGGTGCATTGGAGGATGAGTTGAGGTTCAAGAAAAGGAACCTTTTGTTAAAAAAAAATGTTGCTGCTTCTGAGGTGAAAGTAAACAAAACGAAACTAATAGTTTTGAGGTTTATGTTGCTTTTACAAGAAATAATTTGATAAAATGCTCTCTTGCAGGGCTTTTGAGAGTGGCCTTTGTATAGATCTTTAGTCCTTTATTGTAAAACATATGAGGAGTATGCAGGTTTTAAAACCTTACCTTAAAATCATCAATAAAAAGGTCAATAAACCAATAAAATGTGACATTTGTCTTATTGCTTGCCTATACCTGTAAAAGTAAAGTATAAATACACTGCTCAAAAAAATAAAGGGAACACTTCAACAACACAATATAAATCCAAGTAAATCAAACTTCTGTGAAATCAAACTGTCCACTTAGGAAGCAACCCTGACAATCAATTTCACAGCTGTTGTGCAAATGGAATAGACAACAGGTGGAAATTATTGGCAATTAGCAAGACACACTCAAGACATAAAGGAGTGGTTCTGCAGGTGGGGACCACAAACCACTTCTCAGTACCTTTCTGCTTTCTGTGCTGTGTCTGTCATCGTCGTGTCCAGAGGCTGGAGGCGCTACCAGGAGACGTGGAGGAGGCCGTAGGAGGGCAACAACCCAGCAGCAGGACCGCTACCTCCTCCTTTGTGCAAGGAGGAACAGGAGGAGCACTGCCAGAGCCCTGCAAAATGACCTCCAGCAGGCCACAAATGTGCATGTGTCTGCACAAACGGTTAGAAACCGACTCCATGAGGATGGTATGAGGGCCCGACGTCCACAGATGGGGGTTGTGCTCACAGCCCAACACCATGCAGGATGCTTGGCATTTGCCAGAGAACACCAGGATTGGCAAATTCGCCACTGGCGCCCTGTACTCTTCACAGATGAAAGCAGGTTCACACTGAGCACATGTGACAGACGTGACAGAGTCTGGAAATGCCGTGGAGAGCGATCTGCTGCCTGCAACATCCTTCAGCATGACCGATTTGGCAGTCAGTCAGTAATGGTGTGGGGTGGCATTTCTTTGGAGGGCTGCACAGCCCTCCATGTGCTCCATGTAGCCTGACTGCCATTAGGTACCGAGATGAGATTCTCAGACCCCTTGTGAGACCTTATGCTGGTGCGGTTGGCCCTGGGTTCCTCCTAATGCAGGACAATGCTAGACCTCATGTGGCTGGAGTGTGTCAGCAATTCCTGCAAGATGAAGGCATTGAAGCTATGGACTGGCCCGCCCGTTCCCCAGACCTGAATCCGATTGAGCACATCTGGGACATCATGTCTCGCTGCATCCACCAACGCCACGTTGCACCACAGACTGTCCAGGAGTTGGCGGATGCTTTAGTCCAGGTCTGGGAGGAGATCCCTCGGGAGACCATCCGCCACCTCATCAGGAGCATGCCCAGCCGTTGTAGGGAGGTCATACAGGCACGTGGAGGCCACACACAATAATGAGCCTCATTTTGACTTGTTTTTAAGGACATTACATCAAAGTTGGATCAGCCTGTCGTGTGTTTTTCCACTTTAATTTTGTGTGTGACTCCAAATCCAGGCCTCCATTGGTTAATAAATTTGATTTCCATTGATGATTTTTGTGTGATTTTGTTGTCAGCACATTCAACTTTGTACAGAACAAAGTATTCAATGAGAATATTTCATTCATTCAGATCTAGGATGTGTTATTTGTTCCCTTTATTTTTTTGAGCAGTGTACAAAAGTGTGTGTGTGTGTGTGTGTGTGTGTGTGTGTGTATATATAAATTAGTATATTACTTTAGAAAATTACACAAACCTGATGCTATATTGATTGTTAGTTTATTATTATTATTGTTATTATTATTAGTAGTAATAGTATTAGTAGTAAATACAACAAAGTAGTTTTAGTTGCAAACTTTTCGTCCAGTTCTGAGAACTGCACAATATACTCATCTCATCATTTGTCTGCTCTGTTTTGGTATTACAGAATCAAAACATTAATTAAATTCTGGTGCTCCATGCAGCTGTATTAATACCAGCTGCTGCAGACAGATATCCTCTGCTCCTTTACAGAATGACTCTTTAATGTGGAACGCTTTGATGGCTGAATAAGCTGAATGTCACTGATGCGTCAGTCTGATAGAACTTCAGTAGTTTTCCTTTAAAGCTTTCTTTCAGCTCACGCCATCAGCAGCGCCGCTGAAGCTCTGAGTTGTGAAGCTTTCTGATGGCTCCTGCAAACTGATGAGTTATTTGAGTCATTAAGGGTGACATGGCTAAAAAGTTATATTGCTATATATTTAAATCATTAACATTACACAATGCATATTGTGATATTTAGTTCTTCTAAGATGAAAAGGTTAGAACTACTTCATTGGCAATTAGCCAAAAAAATTAGCAAAAAAAATTACAGATACATTTGAAATGCTTTTCAAATGTTTTTCATTTAACAGAACGAGGAACGGGAGGGGGAGAAAATAATTGGTAAAATAAATAAGCTAATATCTTTAAGTCCATTTCACACCAGATGCGACGCAGATGTGTGCGCATGTTAATCCGGAAACACTCCTCAACGCTTGGTATTTCACACCAGATGCAACACACAAGAGTGTTTACTGTTTGTGTTGCGTTTTCACATAATATAAATGTCTACATTGTTCGTTTCTCTCATATAAACTTCATGTAGGTGACGCACAGAGATCAACAATAAAAAAAAATTGAAAGCTGCCTTGACTGTTGCTGGCTTTCTCACTAGGTGATGTAGCTCTATATGAAGAGGAGGAGATGCCTGTTTCACATGTGTTCACAACATTAGCATACTCAAGGCGTTACCGTCTACCTGTCAATTGTTAAAACTAGATTTGTTGATTTGTTTATTAGCCTAGATTGTATAATATAACAAAGACTTTGCATTTCTTTACTGTTTCTGCATAGAAACTACTAACATGCCCTGCTGTCAGAAATTGGGCGTTTTTTTTGTGCTTCATGGGCACTTCACCACCGCGGTGCCGTTTGATGCGTGTGGCTAGTGTAATGGGCTACATTGATTAATATAGGAGCTTATTGCGTAGAGTGTCGTGGTGTGGTTACCCCGTCTGTTGTGAAATGGGCTTTAGCTTTATTAGGCAGTTTTGTTGAACTTGACTGTGATTGAGCTCAAGCACCTAGGCTTGCAGACGGTTTCTACAAACATTTATGAAAGAATGGGTCGCTCTGAGGAGCTCGGTGAATTCCAGCATGGTACCGTGATAGGATGCCATCTATGCAAGTCCAGTTGTGAAATTCCCTTACTGCTAAATATTCCACAGTCACCTGTCAGTGGTATTATAACAAAGTGGAAGCGATTAGGAACGACAGCGACTCAGCCATGAAGTGGTAGGCCAGATGCTGAGGCCTATAGTGCACAGAGGTCAACAACTTTCAATTGCTACAGACCTCCAAACTTCATGTGGCCTTCAGATTAGCTCAAGAACAACGTGTAGAGAGCTTCACAGTATGGATTTCCAAGGCTGAGCAGCTGCATCCAAGTCTTGCATCACCAAGTGCAATGCAAAGCGTCGAATGCAATGATGTAAAGTGGGCTCTAGAATAGTGGAGATGTGGTTTCTGCAGTGATGAATGACGCTTCTCCATCTGGCAATCTGATGGATGAGTCTGATTATGGTGTGGGGTTGTTTTTCAGGAGTTGGGCTCGGCCCCTTAGTTCCAATGAAAGGAACTCTTAATGCTTTAGGAAACCAAGAGATTTTGGACAATTTCATGCTCCCAACGTTGTGAGAACAGTTTGTGGATCGCCCCTTCCATGTTCCAACATGACTGCACACCAGTGCACAAAGCAAGGTCATATTTAACCCTA
This sequence comes from Pygocentrus nattereri, assembly GCF_015220715.1. Taxonomy (NCBI): domain Eukaryota; kingdom Metazoa; phylum Chordata; class Actinopteri; order Characiformes; family Serrasalmidae; genus Pygocentrus; species Pygocentrus nattereri. Next base: position 18,235,541 of record NC_051234.1, on the reverse strand, counting down.
TGGATAAAGAATGGGATGTCGCTTAAGGTCATTCGTGTGAAGGCAGACAAGTGAAAACCTTTGGCAGTATAGTGTATTTTGAACTGCAGTAACGAAGATGATTTAAATTATGCTTAATTATGGAATGTAAATATTATTTGTAAGGGTGAAATTTGAAAAGGAGTATACGGGTGCTTATTTGTAAAGACCAACTAGTGTTCATGTAAATTACTGTAAAAAGTTCAGGTCAGCCCTAGTGTAGCCACATATCAGTAAAAGATGGTGATTATTTTATGAAGTTTTGTTTGCGTGTTCGGCTCCTCTCCCGTACTGTTAGGTGTTCCCGCACTGGCTCACATTTCTCTTTAATACAGAACAGACTGCCTGGATGGTGTCTTTCCCACATTACACTCATATGAGCAAAAGCTGTGTTGTGTATATGTGCGTGTGCGTGTGTGTGTGTGCGCACGCTACACCTGCAGCCAATCACATCCTGCACTCGTCCTTTGTTGCACTTGGCATTTCCTCTGCACATCCAGGCCACACTCCACCCCAGACCTCACAATATAAGGAGCCCCATGGAGTTCTATGAGAGAAGTGCCATGTCACTGATAGGTGGGTGTATCATGTGTACACATTTTAATATTTGTATTTTTCTATACAGGGGTTTCAAGACAATGCACACAGTGTTTCTAGAAATAGTTATTTTAGAGGAGAAGGAAAAAATCAAACCTGCAATGAAACTTAAAGGAAAATCATTATTCACCAAGTTATTAGATAGTTTCAGTTGGTTTATTCATAATGACATTTTAACACAATGCAGAGGATAAGACATTTTCAAATTACGCAAAAATTAAAAAAACAACAAAAGTACCAATATAAGGTTTCTGCATTATGGTTATTGTTGCCATAGAGAGAGGGTGGGTGGAGCCTACCATGACTTTCCTTTGGCTAAATTGGATGTAGGCGGAGCTTGAGGTTCACCTGGCACTTTGTTTCATGCACACACTAGAACCGAGTAAAGTAACCATACACAGTCTCCCTACAAAATAGTTTCTGAGATTTGAAATCTCAGCTGGAATGCCGTTACTTGTCAAGTTTTACTCCAGGAACGGTGTTCCGGTGTGTTCCACTGTGTTCTGCCCCATTTCCTCCCCTGCTGGTTAATAACAAACAGCCTTCCTCATGTTCCTCATTCAGTGTGGTCATTACCAGTTGATGCACATTAGCGTATTTTAGAATGTTTGCAATTGTTGAATTAGCTGTGAACTCTGCTCAAGTTCTGTTTTTTCTTTCCTCATTGCTTCCAGATAATTCTCTTTTATTGACAACTTCCAGCTCTTCATGCTGCTTTAAGAACTCTGACTCCAAAGACATACTAAAGCAAAAGCAGAAGCTCTATTAATGCCTGGTGTTTGCAAGCTCAGTTCCATTACTCACCTAAAAAAACAAAGCAACCAGGGCTATTTTTGGTTTTATTGCACTGGAAATGTGCTCTGTATCTCATTAGCATGCGTGTAATTCTATCTTTTCTTCTTCCTTGGTGGCTTTTGTTTTTGCCCTGAATGTAAGTTTTCCCAGCTGGTTTCCATCAGAACTGAATCTGATAGCACAAATCTCTTAATGAAGTGGAAGTTCTCTTACAGCTGAAACAAAATAGCTGGAATATTTCAGAGATGTTTGGATTCAGTAAAGCTTAGGCTTGTCCTAGTAACAGTGCCTTTTGTTATGTGTCAAAAAGTGCATTTTATGTGCCCAAAATCCTACAAGGCTCAAATTCTGTATTTTACTTATATTTTATTGTTTTCCTCTGATATTCACTTGTGGCATTTGCAGGGTTTTTTGTACCATTGTTTTTCTGCATGACCAATTTCAAATCTCTCTCTCTTATCCCTTTTTTGTTACTGTGCCTTTATGTAAATGTGCTCTGTTTTGATTGGTTGTACCTCATTCGAAAAGCCATCTGGGCTGATGAAACACTCTATATAACTTCAGTGTGGCTGGAGCTGAACTGCTATAGGCTGAATAGGTGGAGATATGTAAATTAGTTGGTTTTCTTGGCAATCAAATAAACAGTAATATGTAATTAGAAGCCTGGCTCCCACAAAGTAAATTCTGGTGTGGTTCATTTAAAACTTTCTATGAGATCTAAATCGATAATTACAGAACAGATAGATTTTGTTTTAAAAACCTGGCTATAGCATGTTGAACGCCTTCATAAAATACTTGATGTATACAGATACAACTGCATACATCATTTAAATAATGTAATAATGCACCAAGTTTTTGACATTTTGTAACAGCATTAAGACACTCGAGGCCATGTGTTAGTGATTACACTGCTCTTTGTGAGTGCCTCAGTAATGCATGGCCTCTTATGCCATATAGAACATTTCAAGACAGATAAAACAAGACATTCATAAAAGCTAGGAGCCCATTTAGGCCAGAATACAGCACAGTTAAGAAGGTTTGTTGGATATTATCCCAGTTGTGTTCGCCAAATGCACATCATTAAAACTGCCCAGTCAGTACGATATTTGTTTTATTTTGATTTGATATATGAAATATGAGATTAAATGCTAAACAAACCAGAACTAAAATGCGACGATGTATCATTTTCTGCTATGGTCTGACCAAAGTAACTGAACTTTAAGCATAAACACACTCTTAGTGCCTTATGGACTGGGGAGTGAATGGTACGCTGTGAAACTTTAACTTTTTTTTAGTTTGCATACTACATTAAACACTTATTTAAAAATAAAAAAAAAAGTGAAAACATGGTTTTCAATGATATGGACTTTTATCAGTATAACTCCAGCTGTTGCTCTTCCTGAAGTCCAAATGCTTATAAATAGTATTCATAATGCCAAGCATTTATATATTAATGGTCCATAGAAATAGACATTCGATATGAATAGCTACCGCTGCAGACAGCTTTGTCTATAATTACAATAGACAAGTTTCTTTTAAAACATGCTGTGCACCTGAGTACCAACCAAACAAATTGAGCTACAGAAGCTTTACTAACTTGTGCCACACTATGCACTGAAACTAAAGTCATGCAGCCATGTACGTGGTGTACATGGAAGTACAATACTGTCTCTCTCTAACCTATTTTACAAAGACATTTAAAAAAAAATCACCATATTGATGTATATGTCACGGTTTTGTTCAGTCAAACAGAGTAAAGTCAGCATATATGGACTTTGGTAGCAAATATTGACGTCTTGTTAGCCTGCAAGTTTCCACCTGTTCTAGGAAGTGGCTGTGTTTTAAAAAAATGGATTAAAACCACACAGTCTGAATCTGGTGGAAATATGCCAAGGCAGGGTGTTTAAAGTGACCGATGACTTTGCCTCTGAAAGCCAAGGAGTCAGCAGGACTTTGCTGTGTGTTCTGACGTTCATTCACTGCCAGCTTTAGTTGTTTAATTATTAACATGGCAGTGTATGCTAGACTTACGTCACATGATATCAGGTGGTATTAGATGTAGATATTGGTGCGTTGTTTTAGGAGTATGAATATGACTAAATGAGTGTGATATCTGGCCAATATCAATATTAATGCATTTGTACGTAAAAAACTAAGCTCTTAGGTTTTCGTCGGGACCTTTTGAATTCTTCTGTCTGGTACTATCTGATGTTAAGTTGTTAAGTTTGATGTACTATTTAAATCAGTGTAAATTAATGTTTAGTATGTAATTATATTAGTGTGGATTGGGGCCCACAGAATTATGTTGCTCAGGGCCCCCAAATATTTAGAAACAGCTCTGCTGCAGGTTAAGGGTAATAAACTGTTTTGTAGTTTTTCAGAAAAAGTTTTCTGGCCCTGTTGTATGACTGTGGGAGACGTTTTCCCTGCTGAAGTGCTAAAAGTGTGATTTTGGAAAGCGTATATAGAGTAAATGGGGTCAGACAGTGGTCCTCTTCATAAAGGCCCGAGAGTGCAAACAGGGCCCTAAATCTGCCCACTGAGCAGCGGCCTGACAGCCCTGCATGGGTGAGCCAAAGTTAAGATAAAGAAAGCTGGATATATGTGGAGCTTCTTTTGTTTGGAGATCCTCAACTGAAGGCCGGCGGGGAGCCATCCGTCCAGTGTCACTGACCCCGAGAAAGAAGGGCCCTCTGATTTTACCATTTATAACTTCACCAATATTGTTCAGGTTCCACCTCGGGTATAAATCTGTCCTTTCTCCTGTTGTTTTAAGCTTTTGTCCACCACTCCTCTCTGCCATCTTGTCTTTAGTCCCTTCACTGTGGGAGCGCATAGGATGCAAAAAGAACTCACTGGGGAAGAATTAAACAATTAAGATTAAAGGAATAGTATGCCGATAGATTTACACAGTTCCCCCAGCCTTTAGCCCAAATGTTTTCAATCAACCAAGACATGTTTAGTGTCTGAAGCATCCTTCTTTAGTTAAAGCTTTATAGTCAATGGTATTATAAACTAGATGTCTCTTGTACCATAGGTAGTAAGTGTCCATTTCTGCCTTGTAATCTGCTTTTCTTTATTAATTCTGTAGTTTCACAGAGCTGCTTTGGTGTTTATTTTGATATGGATCATTCTACCAAAACCACATGTTGCATTTTTAACTGTCTTGGACTAAAATCTTTTTTTGCTTTGAGTGACCCTATACCTTAATTATGTTTGTTTCTATTAAAATAAATTATTGAACGTTCCATTTTGTCTCTGCTAAAACAATCACAACAATACCTTTACCAAGTGTTGTAGTAGTGGTTGTTTCAGTAGTGTCAATTTAACATTAAACGTTTTAGGTAAAAACCACTAGAAAACACAGCTTTGAACAGCTGTACACACATCATACTTTTCATTAAAACACAAAAATGTGTGTTTCGGTTATGACAATTCTTAATGTTACACACTGATTTTCAGACTTTGGGAAACATTCACTTAAAAACAGTGGAATTTAACTGCTCACCTTGTATCCATTAGGAATGCACTTTGTCTCTGTGTTGAGTTGCTAGTAAGCAACGAGGAGGGAAAGGGAAGTGCTAAGATATCCGTGCTGAGATAAAATGGACAGTGTAACTGCAGCTTTCTTCATATCAAACAGTCCTTTACAACTGACACAAAAAATAAACTCAGTAAAAATATCTTTATAATTGTTAACTGGATTGCTCACCAGTTTCTAAATAATTTCCCTCAAAATATGTTCCTTCAAGAAATTAAATTTTATGGATGCTGTGAAAAGAAGTTAAAACACTTGAAGTAATGGTCTGGCGATGGTCTGAGAGAATCCTTTTTTTAAATCAAATCTCTCTGTTGGCCCTTTTCCTAACTACAGGTACCATTACCCAGTGCCGAAGGTGTTTTATGTGCAGCTGACTGTTGGGAACAAAGAGTTTATCGGTGAAGGTCGGACTCGCCAAGCTGCCCGACACAATGCTGCCATGAAGGCCCTTCAGGCTCTGAGGAATGAACCCATCCCAGAGAGACCACCTCAGGTAAACATCATGCACCCTGTTACCACCTCGCTGTAGTTTAGCACAGAATAACTTGTAAAACTTGACTTTTATTTATTTGTTTTTTTTAGCATTTGAAGGCCATTAAAAAAGTGCTACAAAAACAGTGCAATGTTTTCTAACTATGTTTAACTTTTAATCATGGAAAAAAAAGTTCTTTATCAAAAAATGCTGAATTTCTTTGATGGATAAAATTACAATCTACAATACTCTTACTTTTTAGTAGGAATTATATTTTAGCATATTTAATGTATAATTGAGTTCAAACCTTTTTCCAGTTCATTATAATTGCAGTAACAATTTTACTAACATGAATTAGAATGTAAGTTGGTGATTCCCCCCTCCACACACAATTAAAAATTAAACTGACATGCTGAAATTTTAATTAGTAAGACAAGCTGTTTTAGCTTTTATTTAATATTTTTCTTGTTCTCAGGAAATGAATTTGCAAAAAGTAAATATTACTAGTAAACAATAAATTTTGTGTAGTAAAAATTCAGTTTTTACTTTCAAGAATTTGTAATTGCAAATTCTATATTTCTTTTGAAAATCCATTATTTATTAAAAATTAGGATTAAAACTCAAAACTATCTGCAACAAAATCAATTCAAACATGTAATTAGATTCTTAACATGTCAAATTACTCTTCACTGATTTGGACTACAAGTTAACCCTACTCCAGGAAGAGGAGTACAGGAAGAGGATTCACCAAACATCAAATTTGATGCAGGAAGAAAAGGTCAGTTTACAATTCACTACCAGTTAAATCTTCTGAACAAAAGTTCATGAAACTAGATTCAACACGATGATAAGAGTAAATAGCTTGGCAGGAACATTTTTGCTCAGTCATATATAAGGGCTACCAGTGCATTTTACTGCTTGTGTGATGTGAGGCATCGCCCTACTTTTCCCTCCATTTACATACTCCTGTATTCATGACAGGACACAATCCCACAAAAATAACACCTGAACTACACTGGCTTGTGATTTTTCCCTAACGTTTGAGACTAGCAGATTTAACTAGCAGTGAGCATAAATTGACCTTTTCTTCCTGCACCAAATTTGATGTTTGGTGAATCCTCTTCCTTTGTGTGGAGTAGGGTTAGCTTGTAATCCAAATCAGTGAAGAGTAAGCTGACATGTTTACGAATCTAATTACGTGTTTGTATTGATTTTGTTACAAGTAGTTTTGAGTTCTAATCCTAATTTTTAAGCAATAATGGATTTTCCAAAGAAATGTACAATTTGCACATGTGTAAATTTGCCTGGGAAAAATTCATTTCTTGTAAGTAAAAACTGATTTTTACTAGTCAAAATGTACTGTTTACTATTTATATTTACTTTGTGTAAATTCATTTTCTGAGAACAAGAAAAATATGAAATAAAAGCTAAAACAGCTTGTCTTACTAATTAAAGTTTCAGCATGTCAGTTTAATTTTTAATTGTGTGTGGAGGGGGGAATCATCAACTTACATTCTAATTCATGTTAGTAAAATTGTAACTGCAATTATAGTGAACTGGAAAAAGGTTTGAACTCATCAATTATACATTAAATGTGGCATGCTAAAATATAATTCCTACTAAAAAGTATTATAATTAGATTGTATTTTTTATCAGTCATAGAAATTCAGCGTTTTCATGTTTTAAAAGTTAAAAACATATTTTACTAAACATTTTACTGTTTTGCAGCACTTCTTCCCTTAACATTTGTAACTCTTTCTGAGAATTTAGTTTTTCTTTGTTCATTTGTCTTGATTTTTTTTTTTTTCTTTCTTTCATATAGTCCATTTTGGCAGCTGAAACAAAGCTTCACTTGACATGGGTCTTTCATATGTATGAACTCATTTACAGGTGGATTTTGATTGGCTCTAGAGAAGGACTATGGTGAAAATACTGTTAAAAAGATACTGGCACCCTAATCACTGACTTAACGAATAAGTCTTATTTACTGTGCCAAACATTTTGCCTGGCATAGTGTTGTTATCCCTCTCCTTGGATCACCACCTTATCGTGGTGGAGGGGTTTGCGTGCTTGAATGATCTTAGGAGCTATGTTGTCTGGAGCAAAAGCTCCTGGTAGGGTCTCCCATGGCAAACTGGTCCTAGATGACAGGTCAGACAAAGTGTGATCCATAATAACCCCTATGAAGACAGAAAAACAGGACTTGTGTACCCTGCCCGGAACAGGGTTACCGGGGCCCCACCCTGGAGCCAGGCCTGGGGGAGGGGCTCGCCAGCGAGCGTCTGGTGGCCGGGCATTTACTCATGGTGCCCGGCCGGGCCCAGCCCGAAGGAGTTACATGAGTCCCCCCTCCCATCGACCCACCACCAATGGGAGGGGCAGTAGTAGGGGTTCGGTGCGTTGTGGATCGGGCAGTGTCCGAAGGCGTGGGCCTTGGCGTTCTGATCCTCGGTTGCTGAAACTGGCTTTTGGAACTTGGAACGTTACCTCAGTGGCGGGGAAGGAGCCTGAGTTGGTGCGCGAGGTTGAGAGATACCGGCTAGATATAGTCGGGCTCACCTCAACACACAGCTTGGGCTCTGGGTCCAATCTCCTTGAGAGGGGCTGGACTTTATTCTTTTCTGGAGTTGCCCATGGTGAGAGGCGGCGGGCAGGTGTGGGCTTTCTCATAGCCCCTCGACTCGGTGCCTGTATGTTGGGGTTTTCTCCGGTGGACGAGAGGGTAGCTTCCCTACGCCTTCGGGTTGGGGAACGGGTCCTGACTGTTGTCTGTGCTTATGCACCGAACAGCAGTTCAGAGTACCCAGCCTTCTTAGAGTCCTTGGGAAGGGTGCTTGAAAGTGCTCCTTCTGGAGACTCTATTGTCCTACTGGGGGACTTCAACGCTCACGTGGGCAATGACAGTGAGACCTGGAGGGGTGTGATTGGGAGGAATGGCCTCTCTGATCTGAACCCGAGTGGTGTTCAGTTTTTGGACTTCTGTGCAAACCACAGTTTGTCCATCACGAACACCATGTTTGAACACAAGGATGTCCATAAGTGCACATGGCACCAGGACACCCTAGGCCGCAGTTCAATGATTGACTTTGTAGTCGTGTCATCGGACTTGCGGCCATGTGTTTTGGACACTCGGGTAAAGAGAGGAGCTGAGCTGTCAACTGATCACCACCTGGTGGTGAGTTGGTTCAGGTGGTGGGGGAAGATGCCGGTCAGACCAGGCAAGCCCAAACGCATAGTGAGGGTTTGCTGGGAACGTCTAGCAGAAGAACCTGTCAGATTGATCTTCAACTCACACCTCCGTCAGAACTTTGACCAGATATCGGGGGAGGTGGGGGACATTGACTCAGAATGGGCCATGTTCCGTTCCTCCATTGCTGAAGCGGCTGACTGTAGCTGTGGCCGTAAGGTAGTTGGTGCCTGTCGGGGCGGTAATCCTCGAACCCGGTGGTGGACACCCCAGGTGAGAGATGCCGTCAAGCTGAAGAAGGAGTCCTACCGGGCATGGTTGGCCTGTGGGACACCAGAGGCAGCTGGCAGGTATCGACAGGCCAAGCGATCTGCGGCTTCAGTTGTTGCCAAGGCAAAAACCCGTGTATGGGAGGAGTTTGGTGAGGCCTTGGAAAGTGACTTTAAGTCGGCTCCGAAAAGATTCTGGCAAACCGTCAGGCGACTCAGAAGGGGAAAGCAGTGTGCCACTAGCACTGTATATAGTGGAGATGGTGTGCTGCTGACTTCGACTGAAGACGTCATTGGGCGGTGGAAGGAATACTTTGAGGACCTTCTCAATCCCACCGACACATTCTCCAGTGAGGAGGCTGAGTCTGGGGACATGGGAATAGGCTTGTCCATTACTGAGGCCGAAGTCGCTAAGGTAGTTAAGAAGCTCCTTGGTGGCAAGGCTCCAGGGGTGGATGAGATCCGCCCTGAGTTCCTCAAGGCTCTGGATGTTGTGGGGCTGTCTTGGCTGACACGTCTTTTCAACATTGCGTGGACATCGGGGACGGTGCCACTGGCTTGGCAGACTGGGGTGGTGGTGCCTCTTTTTAAAAAAGGGGACCGGAGGGTGTGTTCCAACTACAGGGGAATCACACTCCTCAGCCTCCCTGGCAAGGTCTATGCAGGGGTACTGGAGAAGAGAGTCCGGCTTATAGTCGAACCTCGGATCCAGGAGGAACAGTGCGGGTTCCGCCCTGGTCGTGGAACACTGGACCAACTCTTCACCCTCTCCAGGATTCTGGAGGGTTCATGGGAGTTTGCCCAACCAGTCCACATGTGCTTTGTGGATCTGGAGAAGGCATTCGACTGTGTTCCCCGGGGTATTCTGTGGGAGGTGCTTGGGGAGTACGGGGTACATGGCTCTTTGCTACGAGCCATTCAGGCCCTGTACAAACAAAGCTGGAGTTTGGTTCGCATAGCCGGCAGTAAGTCAGACTCGTTCCCAGTGAGAGTTGGACTCCGTCAGGGCTGCCCTTTGTCACCGATTCTATTCATAATTTTTATGGATAGAATTTCTAGGCGCAGTCAAGGGATGGAGGGTGTCCGGTTTGGTGACCTCAGGGTCACATCACTGCTGTTTGCAGATGATGTGGTCCTATTGGGGACATCAGGCCGCGAACTTCAGCTTTCGCTGGATCGGTTTGCAGCCGAGTGTGAAGCGGCTGGGATGAGAATCAGTACCTCTAAATCCGAGACCATGGTTCTCAGGCGGAAAAGGGTGGAGAGCCCTCTCTGGGTCGGGGATAGGCTCTTGCCTCAAGTGGAGGAGTTCAAGTATCTCGGGGTCTTGTTCACGAGTGATGGTACAAGGGAGCGGGAGATTGACAGGCGGATTGGTGCTGGGTCAGCAGTGATGCGGGCTCTTTACCGGTCTGTTGTGGTAAAGAAAGAGCTGAGCCATAAGGCAAGGCTCTCGATTTACCGGTCGATCTACGTTCCCACCCTCACCTATGGTCATGAGCTTTGGGTAATGACCGAAAGAATAAGATCGCGAATACAAGCAGCCGAAATGAGTTTCCTCCGCAGGGTGGCTGGACTCTCCCTTAGAGATAGGGTGAGAAGTTCAGTCATCCGGGAAGGACTCGGAGTAGAGCCGCTGCTTCTTCACGTCGAGAGGAGCCAGCTGAGGTGGTTCGGGCATCTGGTTAGGATGCCTCCTGGACGCCTCCCTCGGGAGGTGTCACAGGCGAGTCCACCTGGGAGGAGACCCCGGGGAAGACCCAGGACACGCTGGCGTGACTATATCGCCCAGCTGGCCTGGGAGCGCCTCGGAATCCCCCTTGGAGAGCTGGTGGAAGTGGCTGGGGAAAGGGAGGTCTGGGCTTCATTGCTTAGGATGCTGCCCCCGCGACCCGAACCCCGGACAAGCGGAAGATAATGGATGGATGGATGGATAGTGTTGTTATCATTTAATGAGTCTAGCCCTACACCTCAAAACTAATGGCTAAAGTGTTGCACACTATCTACTGGGCACAGTGACATTTCCTGAAAGAGGCAAACAAATTTGAGATACATTGGGAGGCCTTCAGTGACTTCACATGGATTGACTGAGATATAATTGAGTATTCATGCTAACGAGTTCTACTATTTCAGGACATGTCCTGCTAAATGTAATAATGTAATCGTGTTTGGGCAAATAAGAGCAATACAAAGCCAGAGGATTATAGTGAGGCAAGGCAAGCGACAGTTGTTGTGTTTTTTTTTTTGTTTTTTTTTGAGAATCAGTCACTGTATTCTAATTCTGTAAGTCTAATATGTGGTTTTGGTTTCTGTGAATAAAGTACACAGCCTGGGGTCATCTCTTGAAATGCTGCCGGAAATCATATCACATATTGCTCCAAATGGCTTGGCGTCCACAGTGGTTATTTAAACCGCGATGACTGAGATTTCTCCTGCTCAGTCTTGTCTTGCAGAATGAATCCTTTGTCAGACGCTTCTTTCCTGTATTGCTTTACAAATTGAAGTACGCGATGATCATGTACACCCGAGGGCAAACAGTGCTTACCTGCCAGGGTGCATACACATACGCACGCACGCACAGCAGTGGTTGTGGTCTGTAATCTGTAGGTGCACAGAGAAACCACAACGCTGATAATTCAGTAACATCTGTAAGGCAACAGGTACTTATACAATGGACAGTTCCAGTTCCACAATCTGATTGGCTGAGCTACATTTAAAGCTATTGCAAAAAATAAAGCACAAAATGCAATTTTTAGAGAGTCTTTTATAGTGCGGGTGATCTGAACCATCATTTTAAAAAAAATTAAATGACGGACATTGTTCAAATTCAAATTAGGTTGTAGTTTGTCTTTCAAGAGCGAGAATATGTCTGTCTGATCATTTTCGGATGTTTATTTAAACCAAGACATTTGAGAAATCAAATATAAAAGGTCAAATATCCAACGAATGTCCAATATGAAACCAACTTACAGGTAGAGCCATAAATCTGTCTCAAGATCAGATTGAGCTCAGCTTTTTGAGGGTTTTCCAAGGGAAGCTGAATGTGATTTTTTTTTTCTTTATTTTTTTCAGTCAGTCTGTGAAGCATTTCACAGCCCTGAATTGTTTACTGAATTGTTTACTGAATTGTTTTCTCTTGTTTTCTGGCTAATTCCAGTTTGTTTAGGTGTTCCATCACAGCTGTTGACAGAAAAGCTTGCTTTAGGATCAACAACAGCATAGGAATTTGGTATAGTCCTGCGTCACTCTCTTCCTCAGAATCTGAGCAAAAGGGCTCCAAGTCATATATTATCTTAGAGAAGTTACTATGTGTCCATTTACTGTTTCTGTAGGAAACTAGTGAGTTAGCTGCAGAGTTAAGCGAGTCATTACTTAGTGACTGGTGCTCAATGCAGTGACACACTTACTGTGGGGGGGGAAACATGCTGTTATCACAGATATGAGGACGCAAATCAGCCATAGTGCCATCGGGCAGAAGTGTTGTATAATACTCAGTACACACACATTCATTTATGCTTTTACTTTTATGCCAGTTGTCACACTCTTATCCAGAGTAAATTAGAAGTTAGTCATTTTACAGAGGTAAGCGAAGTGTTAGGGGTCTTGCCTGGGTGGGGGATCAAACCCCGATCTGCATGTGTATGGCAGACGTGTTACCAACTACACTGTGCCAATATTACTGTTATCTTTGATTTTCACATAAAATTTCTCTGTCGTTTTCTTCTGTTTGGATTGAGCTGAGTGGGACCTGATCCGGACTGTTAATGCTGCCCGAGAGACGCTACTGTCAATCATTTTGCATTCTGACATGCCTACACAGTTGAGATCAGGCAGCAGCTTGGAATTTTGGAACAGTTGCCTTATATTAATGTATATATATTTCTTAAATATGACAATTCTGTGGCATATCTTTACAATTAAAACTAAAATTCAAATATATGAAAATATGTTGACAGGGCCTTTAACAAACTGTTGTGCTTGGCAGGAAAAATGTGTATTGAAGAAATAATAATAATAATAATAATAATATTATTATTATTATTATTATTGTTATTATTAATAACAACAATGAATTTATATATTGAACAATGGTACGTTTTGTCAAATTTATATTTTGTCTAGGTTTTATTAAAGCAATAATACACTTGATTGCACATGCTACAGGGCTTTTACTCCACTTTGTCATGTAGAACACTCCTTAAATATGAAAATAAAAAATCAACTATAACACATGACATACAGTACATTATTGTCATTTTATGATTATAGAAAGACATCTTCTGTCAGCTTAGTCCTTCTGTCCAGCTTAGTTTTGTTTGTGGAACTGTTTCAGTGTCCAGAGGAGAAAAAAGGAGTGGAAGAAAACAGTGATGCCAGCAAGTCGGAGATCAGCCTGGTGTATGAAATTGCTCTCAAGCGGAACCTTCCTGTCAGCTTTGAGGTAACATGAAATCACGTTATTCCAAATATACTTGTCCCATGACCAAGCTCTACGCTAAGCACGGCCCCAGCTTAGGCGGAGTAATTCCGTGCTTGAGCAGATGTTACCCAGTTGCATTAACTAGCTAGGCAAAAATGTTGGTTAAGGTAGCTTGCATTAATGTTAGATAAATAAAAAAAAGAAAAAAGAAAAAGCCAGCTAGCTTAAGCATTAAGAACTCTGATGAACGTTAGCTAAATAAAAGGATGAAGCTATGTAGCTAAGTACGTTAGCTAGCAGAAGTACATCACCAGCACATGCAGAAAGATTCATTTTGTTACCCAGTTTTATGAACTTTCAAACATAACTGTATAACTACACACTACTTTCTCAGAAACGGTTCAATTACCTAATGTTAATGTGAGCTACCTCACCACTTCAGCTAGTTAACTGACTTAGTAGCGCACTCGCTAGTTGGCTAGCTTCCTTTCAAGCTGAGGACTTTCTCAAGTGCATTTAGCATGTTGCTGTTCGCTGGAGTTTTGTTCTGAATGAAGGTCAGCTCATGTATGGCCTGTTCCCTCTCACAAGATTTACTTTTCAGACATTTCCCATATTTTAATCACAGATTCCCTCATTAGCGCTTATGAAAACATCAATTAATTCAGCAGAGTGCAGATGATGTGCTGTGCTCAGTGAAGCGGACTGGAGTACAATAGAGATTATGTTAAACGCCTCACATTGGTCACGCTCTGTCATGAATTTAATACAATAATTGCTGTAGAAGTTTTAGCACTGAGAATGTGTTTGGAAGCCACACACATTTCGGCTCCACACTCACAGCCTGGAGCTTCTGCTCTTTGGGAAAACAAACGGATGTCTGCGGTCTCTGTTGCATCTTCATTATGTAAAGTGTTTTTCCACGCCTGTCTCCAACCCCACATTCTGCACTCATCAGCTTGGGCTTTGGCGAAAGCTGCATTTTCCAGAAAATTTCTTGACATAATTATGTTCTCCAAGTTCCTTCTACACTCGCATGCAGCTTGCTTCACCTAGGGACCAAATCCAACTTTATTATTTGCGCATGAACAACTTGACCGTAATTCACTTGAGAGAGCCTGGAATGATTTTCTTTCAGCTCACGTCTGATCTTTTCAGGAATTTTGCCCCTTGACATTTGGGAAGAATGTGTTTTTTTTTTTTTTTTTTTTTTTTTTTTTTTTTCTGTTTTGAATAAACTTTCAAACCAAGAATAAGTGTTACAATATGAGAAAGATGCTGAAAGTGGAAAATTGCTGCTCTTGCTGAAAGGCTTTTCTACCTCAGTGAAGTCATTTGAGTAGCAAGTCTGCAACTAATGGTTATTTCTGCAGTTAATTTAACTATCAAGTCATTTTAATTTTATCAACTAACCTTAACTGTTCTGCCTTCTGTGCTATAAGCAATTTCTTGTTTATTTTGATTGATTGATGGAAGCTGCATTGCTCCTTACACTTTCAGAATGATGTGGATCATATTGAACACTATTAAGCATTAAAGAGCCCATTTTTGATGAAGCAGTAGGTCCCCACTCTTCCTGTTGTGTATTGTTACAGTCTATCAGAATGGCTTTAGATGAAAGTCAAATCACCCCCTATGCTTTCTGTAGTCAAGTACAATCGGTCAGAGTGACTGTGTGGATCATAGAGGTCATATTATCCCCTACACTTTCGGTGCTGTCAGAATGAGTGTGTGGGTCATATGAACATTTTTTTTTTGTTTTTGACAGAATATTATATGCTATATCGCTCCTTACACTTCCAAAATGATGTGGACCATACGAACCTTATAGAGCATTACACATCGCTTTTTAAGTGAAACAATAGAAGCCTAATTGTCCCCTACACTTCATGTAGTGCAGGGGTGCCCAATGTGTTGATCACAGTGCATGTTGGTAGATTGCACCTCATTCCAACTGGCTATCAAATTTCAACACTTTTTTACTGCTTCTAGCGACAGGCTGGCTAATGTGTTTGAGTGATGTGAAATGTGGTCAATGTGTCTTTTAATTTACTGCTTGTTTACCATAGCTGTGCCACAGCCTGCCTAAAACACTGCTATGAGTTTGCTTTCCAGCAATCTAGAAAGTTTTCATTTATGGGTAACCAGTTTGTGTAGCGCCATTTGTGAGTTTTCCTTTTGTAGCTTACACTGATCTTTTCAGAAGATGAGTGAGATGTAGCACAACAAAACCAAAAACTGACCTCTTCTGTGCAGAGCAAGAGGAGGTCTATTTTTTTAACAATATCAAACTCCTAATGCATCTTCTTGATGTCGCCATCATGCTTCCAAAGAAGGGGAATGCCGAGAGGCATTTTCAAATTATACACAGAAACTATCATGACAAATTCCCTGCTAAAAGTAGTCCAGTCTACACGGTTCACACCATTTAGTGCAAATCAGAATTAGATTGGTGTGATTAGCCGTTTGCCCTCTAAAGCTGTGTGTCAATATGGGCAACTGAAGTGCATGAAAAAAAAGTTTCAAAACTTAAAAAAAAAAAAAAAAAAAAAAGGGATGATCACGGTTGATCATGGTGACCTGTCCACTGGAAAATATAGATCTCAAGCCACGAAAGTATGGGCACCCCTGCTGTAGTGTATTGCAATCTGTCAGCATGACCGTTTGATCATATGGACATTACAGAGCGTTGGAGATTTGTTTCTCCATCTGGACGATCACAACGTGCTATGCCAATAAGAGTCCTTGAGCAAGATTCCTATTGCTGT
This sequence comes from Pygocentrus nattereri, assembly GCF_015220715.1. NCBI lineage: Eukaryota > Metazoa > Chordata > Actinopteri > Characiformes > Serrasalmidae > Pygocentrus > Pygocentrus nattereri. The sequence continues at coordinate 18,219,474 of NC_051234.1, read as the reverse complement.
ATTCACCTACCTTTTATTTATGATTTCTCTGAAAAAAAAGGCTATTAAATGCCATAAATGAAAATGTTTATTTACATGAACATTGTGTTGAAATTTTCACATGAGAATTTGTTGACTCATCTTTGCAGACCTTTCAAAAGCTATATTTGCTCATTATACTCCTTAATGCAAGTTTCCGGTTGTTCGTCTTTGTATAAAGTACAAAATTATCTAGGAGTGCATGGACAACTCAAGTCGCTTCTCAAGGCACGTTGAGTGCCTTGTAATGTTCAAAGATATCGATATGTAGCTCTAAGCTTTTGGACGGATGACACATTACTGAGAGACATAAGAGGTATAAGCTTTGGCCAAGAACCACCCATCGTGTACATAAGTACCTTTCTCCAGGGCAGACGCATCAACAAGCTGTACAAAAGAGCCATTCTTTAGCCTGCCAGTCTGCCATTGTCCCACCCTGGCCTGATATCCTGTCTTTTCACTAAGCTGAAGATGCCGGTGTTTCTTAGGCACGGATCCTGCCACTAATACCGTATTTGTGTGGGTTTTTTTGGGCGGGATGGAGGATGATCAACCTCAAGTTTCAGTTTTTCCTCCAAAAGAACATGATCCGTGTCGTCAGACGCGCAAGACAAGAGGGCAGACAGAAGAATCGGCCACCATCACACTCGGGCATCAAAGTCTGCTCTGAAACTCCATCACCATGATGCAGATCCCATGGCGTCTGTTGCCATGGCTGCCGCTCGTCTGCCGCCACCAGCTCCCTGTGCCAGGACTCTTTCACAGACCTGAGACACTGGCTGAAGGCAAAAGCCTCTACAGCAGTTTTTCCATCAGTAAAACGGGCTCTGAGAACTGTGTCATGAGGCCAGCTGAGTCCAGATGCTCCAGACTTGAGTCTTTCTTAACCCTCTGTGGTCCCCTGTGGCTATTACACACAAAAATCTGCTCCTATGTTTATGATTATGCAGAAAGTACAGATTTTAATTGTTCAATCCATACCATGTTTTTGTTTTGTAAGTAGGAGACATTTTATGATTTGAATTTGGTAAGTTATAGTGTGCTTGTTTTGTTATTGTAAGGCTGGAACAATAAGCAAATTTGAGCTAAATTGATAAATCAGGATAACGGTTGATAAATGTGTCATCATTTAAAAGCATGGGTTTATGTTGGTAACGTTCAGTATGTCTGGTACAGTTTCCATTTCTGACAGAGGGGGTGACAGCTTTTTCACACAGTCTACTGTCTATACTTGATGGTATCCTTGTTTGAAATGGCCAAAAAATATTTTTTTATGAACATTTTTATGAAAAATTGGAATTTTGTTGCTTTTAATACTCAGTGGATCCAAATTAGACTAGATTAAATGGTTTGCTCACTGCACCATAAGCTTTATGATCTGTAATCTTTAGGATCTGTATTAATATGGAATTGAAGAGCTGTTGTGTGAAAATCACTTATACTTTCACATTCATTTTAATAATGCAGAATAACCAATTTAAGTCTTTATTGTGCACATTGTTGTGCATAAATGAAGCACACTAATCACATGAATTCACGTGTGCAGTTGGTGACTTTTTTTTAAATCAGAAATTCAAAACCAATTCACAATATGTTGAATTTTTTTAAATGGTCTGAAACTAATCAGAAAGGCATGAAAATGTTTCATTTTTTGACAAAATGAAAATTTACTGATGAATAAATGAAATGAAAACTCTATTTACGGATGAAGAAAAATACACTTTAGCATATGGAAAACATCCGGATGTATTAGTGACTCTTATTAGTTCTAAAGTGATAAACTTGATGTGTTTTGGTGCTATAGAGCTGATCACAAAATTATCTGTATAATTATATGTGAACTTGTGATGTAAATTTATGCTCAGTAATTTGCTTAACAAGTGTTTATCATGCATTATTAAATCAGTCATCTTAATGTGAAAATGTTCTAAAATTAAGAATAAAAACGCTTCTTGTGATGGAGCTGTCACTGTCTGGAAGTGAACGTGGAACATGGACCACAGGGATGTGTAAAGACCCTGTCATTGATGTGAAGCCTTTATGAAAGTACTAAACCTATTTGAGTGCTAAGGATACCAGATGCCTGATTCCTCTTATCCAGGTACCTCTGCGGATGGTAACAGCAGTAAGCAGTTAAAACGGGTTGAGAGAGGTTCTTTTGCTTTTTTGTCCAGCAGTTTTGTAACTGTCCCTCACACTGAAGTGGCCACATGAGCAGACACAGTGATAGCGTGTGAGGTTAGTCTAATACGTTGTCAAATGAAAGGACGCCAGAAAAGCTCAACTGAGTAAGAGCTGTGCTTATAGCAGGGCTGAAAGTTATACTGGTACAAGAGGGAATACTGGTATGATGTTCTCTCATGATATGAATTTTGCTGGTGATGCTGTGATAAGCCAAAAAACAGTGGAAACTTAATTAAAGGATGTGTCAGATGCCACTTGCATTCACTTCTACACTAATCTGTGCAGTATTTACACGGCCGCAGGGCAAAGCGAGTGCATTGTTGGGCATGTGCCACATGTATGAAGCATCACGAAAACATTCCATGTTACTGGCTTTTTTTTTTTTTTTTACTTTTTGTTCAATTCTGTTGAATAAAACAGATTTAACTCTTGAGCCTGACGAAAAAGAACAAATCAGCTCATAATACTCATAAAATTTACTTTAAAATCCAGCTGCCTTTGTTAGACATAGCAAACACCGAAGTACTATTTTAGACACCAACTATAAAGTGCAAAGTGGATTTAAGGTTGAATGAAGAATATGGATGGTAGTATTTACACAATGAAGAATACTTTTCAATTGCAAACTCTGCAAGAGAGTTAACCTATTATTTTTTTACTTTTCCATATAAATCTATATAAAATTGCTATGATAGTAATAATAGTGTCAACAGTACCAATAATTATTGTATTACAAACAGTAATAACTGTTATTGACATGTTTTGCAATTATTATTCTTACTTTTATACATTTATTCGCAATTTTTGTTACCTCAGGTGTGATATGAGGGTCCCAAAATTTACACCTTAACATAGAAAGCTTTTTGATATCTGTCTATAGCAACAAGCACTTTTAACCAGTGCTGCTGCATTTCTAGAACAAACTTATCTGTGTTGGGTACAATAAGTGTGATACTGAAGTGTAATATCACAGCTGTGTAAGTCCAGCTATGTTTATATGTGGAAATACTGCTGATTTGCTGTGGTTTGCATGAAGTAAATCAAGAAATGAACGAATTTATATTAAACAATTGCATCATCATTCTGTATCATCCCTCAGATTTATTTCATCTGTTCAAGTCTGGACTACTCAGGAACATCTAATGGAGCTACTTTCTCCACTACAGTTACCTAATTTAATTCACAGAGAATGGACAGACAACACTGAACCTAAGTTAGTGTCATAAAAATGGCACAAAATGAGCCATTCAGACATGCAAAGTCCCAAAGCCCCAGTTCTTTAAAAGGGCAAAAAGACTAAACACAAACAGAGACACATCTTGATTTCTCCACATAATTTAACTCTTGGATTTTCTTGGATGAAGTGGTGGTACGCTTCATGTACAAACCCAATTCCAAAAAAAGACTCTAGGAAAAATGCCAATGAAAAGAATATAGTAATTTATAAAACTCTTTGATATGGATTTGAAAACAAACTGTACAAGGACATGGTATGTAACATTTTATCTTATCAACTTATCAAAAACAATTTTCTTTTGTAAATATACCCTCGTTGTGAAGTTGATACCTGCACATCTGTGAAAGCACGATTAACGCTGAGCACAATTTGGAGCTGCCTTCTAGATTCTGTCTTATTCAGGAACATGCATGTTTATTTCTATGTGACAACACCAAGCCACATTCTACATGTGTTAACAGCATGGCTGCACTTAGAAAGTTCGGTTGCTAGACTAGGTGTGAGTGTGTGAGCGAATGTGTATGTCTGTCTGTCTGCCCTGTGATGGACTGGCAACCTGGTCAGGGTGTATCCTGCCTTTCGCTCAATGACAGCTGGGATAGGCTCCAGCACATAGCTCTTTCACATACTGTGATATTGGAACTGCACTACAAATGTGGTACAGAGCTTGTTTATCAGTAAACAGTCAAACAGGCCTGAAGTCACAAATACCTTCTTAATGAGTAAATATACCTGTTGAATTCAGATCAAAACAAATAAATTTCTTTGATTAATAAATTACACATTTTTAAAGTTCTTACTTCAGGAAACCAACAAAATCACACATTTTCATTTTGTTTGCCACAAGAATCAGCACAGTTTTAAAAGGACAGAGACATTTAAACATCTCGATTCCTGCAGATTATTTAACTCTCTCTGAAACTTTACTTGGATTTTCTTGAATAAAACCATTACAAGTTTTCCCTTCTGTTCGTTGAAGCTTTCCTCCACAGGAAGAGACGAAATAACTGTCTTACATTTCTGAGGATAAGGCTCATTTCCGCACTTAATTATAAACCCATGCGAAGAAGCTCAGAGCGGATGGTGCTGCCTGGAGAAATTCTAAATTCTTATGTAACGTTGGAGTGTGATGATCAAATCTTCCCCACATCAAAGCCATGTAAATATTGGGTCATGACATTCTATCGAGCGTGTGAGGAATGCATGAAGTTCCTCTGTGTCTCACCCCCACCCCCACCCCCCAGATTTAACAAACTTTGAGATTAAAGCCCAAACTTCAGAAGATAGTGACTTCTCTGATGAAGATCGATGACTCGTTGAAGCTTCTGTTCACTTTGCTTAGCTATGTTTAACAAATTGGGCTAGTCAGCAGTGCAGATGGTGAAATTGCGCTAGGGCTTTTCAGATTCAAATATTGAAGTATATTTGATTTTAGCAATGTGCTTAAATATAAAAAAAAAAAAAAAAAAAAAACACATATATATATTCTTGATATTCAAGCACATTGCTAAACTTACGCTGTTAGGTAGCTACAGTAACGTATGCTTCAGTTTGCATCAGAGTACCAAGCATGTCTACAGTGTGGTTCAGATATAAAAAGCAACTGAACAAGCAAACTTAAATGTCTTTTTAAGGCAAGGTCCATGAAGCGCTTTATGGACCTATCTTTAACTCACTCACATTTAGCAAGCTGAAGATTGCCCACAAGGGGGTGCTTTAGGCACTCAAATAGCTTTTAGTTTTCCTAAGAGTGGTGCTTTACCTCAGTGCCATTGCATGTACTTTTATTCGTTCAGGATGTTTTTTTGCTCTAATTTTGTAAAGATCATAATTGTGTCACAGTATGCTAACGAACCTATTCATGCCCCCAAATGTACTTTCATAGATACTGTTCTGAGGTTGAACAAGCTTTAAAGAGCATGTGTAAATATCTCGTGTATTTAGATTGAAATTAAATATCTCTACGGAATCTTGAGTTTCCAGTTTGAAATGCTCCGCAGCCTACCTGTACAAATTTTGTTGGAGCTAACTTAAATGAGGCAGGTTGGGAACAAAACTGAATTAGCCACCGTGGTAATGTAAGCTTGATAGCATGGCTTGAAGATAACATACTGAAATACTTCACCTGATCTGTTGGACGTGGCCTTTCACACACAGATGCAATAACATTTTAAATGACTAACCTACTCTAAATGTACAGTAGGTATTGGGAGTCGTGTTCTACAGTTTCTCAAAAGGTTGAATGAATAATTCTCTCTAAATGTAGGTATTGTGATATAAACTGAGTCGTATTCTACAGTTTCTCCTTAGGTTGAATGAATAACTCACTCTAAATGTAGGTGTTGTGATATAAACTGAGTCTGTTCTACAGTTTCTCATTAGGTTGAATGAATAACTCACTCTAAATGTAGGTGTTGTGATATAAACTGAGTCTGTTCTACAGTTTCTCATCAGGTTGAATGAATAACTCACTCTAAATGTAGGTATTGTGATATAAACTGAGTCTGTTCTACAGTTTCTCATTAGGTTGAATGAATAACTCACTCTAAATGTAGGTGTTGTGATATAAACTGAGTCTGTTCTACAGTTTCTCATTAGGTTGAATGAATAACTCACTCTAAATGTAGGTATTGTGATATAAACTGAGTCTGTTCTACAGTTTCTCATTAGGTTGAATGAATAACTCACTCTAAATGTAGGTATTGTGATATAAACTGAGTCTGTTCTACAGTTTCTCATTAGGTTGAATGAATAACTCACTCTAAATGTAGGTTTTGTGATATGAACGGAGTCATGTCTTAGTTTCTCATTAGGTTGAATGAATAACTCACTCTAAATGTAGGTATTGTGATATAATCTGAGTCTGTTCTACAGTTTCTCATTAGGTTGAATGAATAACTCACTCTAAATGTAGGTATTGTGATATAAACTGAGTCTGTTCTACAGTTTCTCATTAGGTTGAATGAATAACTCACTCTAAATGTAGGTTTTGTGATATAAACTGAGTCATGTCTTAGTTTCTCATTAGGTTGAATGAATAACTCACTCTAAATGTAGGTATTGTGATATAATCTGAGTCTGTTCTACAGTTTCTCATTAGGTTGAATGAATAACTCACTCTAAATGTAGGTATTGTGATATAAACTGAGTCTGTTCTACAGTTTCTCATTAGGTTGAATGAATAACTCACTCTAAATGTAGGTTTTGTGATATGAACGGAGTCTGTTCTACAGTTTCTCAATATTTTGAGTGGGATTTTTTCCCGTATTCTGTAAAGACTGTCCAAATTCACAACAGTAGCTACAAAAGCACACATTTGTGGGTGGAGCCTGGAGAGGATTATTAGAGTAGTTGTGTGTCTATAAGCTTTTATTCAGAGGAGGTTTCATAAACAAAAGTTGAACATTGCATGGCAGTCTGCAGTGTAGTGGTGGCTGTTTATTGCACCAGCTTGTGTGTGTGTGTGTGTGTGAGTGTGTGAATGTCAGAGTGGGCCTGTGTGTGAAGAGGATGTGAGGAACTCTCAGGAGAGAGATAACTTTCACTCCAGACTGAGAGAGCTAGGCTCAGCTGGGGTAGGTGAAATCTGATCCCCCCAGTGCTGCTCTTTAACGCTGCCGCCCAGCTCACCTGCATCAGCACTCTGGCACAGGAAGTGAATGTGACTGCTCATGCATTTCACACATGTTCTTAAAGTGATAGTTCAGCTAAAAATCAAACTACCCCCGTTTTTCCCTCTCTTTATCTCAGCATATAGTGGTGCTTGAAAGCTTTTGAACCCTTTAGAATTTTCTCCATTTCTGCATAAATTTGACCTAAAACTTAAACAGATTTTTACACAAGTCCTAAAAGTAGATAAACTGAACCACATTAAACAAATGAGGCTAAACTATTAGACTTGGTCAATTATTTATTGAGGAAAATGATATACTAAACATATTACATAATATTACATATATGTGAGTGGCAAAAGTATGTGAACCTTTCAATATCTAGTGTGACCCCATTTTGCAGCAATAACCGCCACTAAATGTTTCCGGTAACTATTGATTTAATCCCTCACATCGATGGTGGAATTTTAGCACATTCCTCTGTACAAAACAGCTTCAACTCTGTTGTGTTGGTGAAATTCCTCCCATTAACTACTTGCTTCAGGTCCTTTGACAATATTTCTATAGGATTAAGGTCAGGACTTTGACTTGGCATCAGACTTTGACATTCCAAAACATTAAATTTATTCTTCATTAAACATTCTTTGGTAGAACGACTTATATGCTTAGAGCCGTTGTCTTGATATGTGACCCACATTCTCTTGAGTTTTAGCTCATGGACAGGTGTCCCTACGTTTTCCTTTAGAATTTGCTAGATTTTATTGCTGCGTCAGTGATGGCAAGCCATCCTAGCCCAGATGCAGCAAAACCGGCCCAAACCATGATACTACCACCACCATGTTTCACAGATGGGTTTTTTAAGGTTTTTATGTTAGAATGCACTGTTTTCCTTTCTCCAAACATAATGCTTCTTGTTATACTGAAAAGATCTATTTTCTAAAACATTGCTCCAGTAGCCTTCTTGCTTGTCCATGTGATCTATCGCAAACTGCAGACAGTCAGCAACAATCTTTGTGGAGAGCAGCAGCTTTCTTTTTGCAACCCTGCCATGCACACGGCTGTTTAATGTTCTCCTGATGGTGAACTCATGAACATTAACATTAGCCACTTTGAGAGAAATCTTCATTGCCATTCCATTGATTTGAAAAGACCTGACTCTAATTTCACCTTCAAATTATGTGCTTATCCTAAAGGATACTTTTGCAATTCACTCAAGATTAACCACTATGATTCAGTAACTAGCTACTATGAATTATTTAGTGTCTACTATTAATTTGTCAGTAGCCACTATGAATTTTTCTGCTACAAGTTATTCAGTATCTACAGAGAATTATCCAGTAACTGTTATGAATTATTCAATATGTACTACAAACTATCTTGTGGCCACTATGAAATCATCAGTATCTGTTATGCTATTACTGTGTATGTTTTAGGGGTTAATTTAGAATGTTTTAAAGCAGAGATGAAATTGCTAGTAAGCATGTTGTTTTAAAATGTTCTTTTTCAGTATTTATTTTAAGGAGTGCTTCATTTGTATGAATTAGGTAGTGATGGCAAAAATTGCTCCTTTTAATAAAGATGATGTTTTTTTACCCTTGCAATGTGTGTTTTAGGTGCTGAAGGAGAGCGGTCCTCCGCACATGAAGAGCTTCCTGACCCGTGTAACTGTGGGAGAATTCTCGGCCGAGGGCGAGGGCAACAGCAAGAAACTTTCCAAAAAGAGAGCAGCCTTCTCCATCCTGCAGGAGCTAAAGAAACTGCCGATCATTCCAGTGGTGGAAAAACCCAAACTGCATTACAAGAAACGCCCCAAAACCATATTAAAGGTATTATCTGAATTTAGACTACAGAAAAGCATTGTTAATGCTAATGCCCCTCTATTAGTATTCTTCAACATCACTTTTATTTATATAGCCCCTTTCCCATGCTCAAGGACGCTTTACAATCAATACATAATCAACAGTACATAACAGAACACGTGTATACACACACACACACACACACACTCCATGGTTCCCACAGCTAGCAAAAGAAATTTCAGTGACCACAGCACAGTCACTCAGCTAGCCTGGAAAGAGGTAACGTCTCACGCTGCAACTATGGTGCATCACACAGGAGGCCAGCCCAGGAAGCCTCGAAGGATGAAGATGTCCTTCGCCACAAAGGGGTAGCGTTTTCCTGCAGCCGAACGCCACCAGTCCAGGCAGCTTCATAGCTGCAATGCAGCGTTACCCAAGCCACCGGCCCAGGTCATGCGATGTCAAGTCGTTTAGGTCACCAGTCCATAATAGCCACGATGCAGCGTCACGTAAACAGCCAGTCCAATAAGCCCCCGAGTTACAGTTTAAAAACCGCTTTCAGCCAGTATCTCAGTGGATATGATGGCAAACATCAAAACAAACAATGCATAAATAACAGAAAACCTATGTAAATCGGCAGCCATGTTGCACCAGCATACTTACAGCGGAACACATGCACACACATATTCAGTGTTAGCTCTAAACTGTTTGCTGAAGGACTGCCACAATCTGCTACTTACAGCTTACAATCTTCAGATGTCTATTGTTTGTAGATCTGTTTCTAAGTACTATTAAATACAGTGTGGGCAAATGAATGTGTAGCACTGTTAGCTTGATGCTAACAGACGAATTAGCATTATTACTGCATTGGTAATTTGATTAGAAAAGATTTAGACACAAATATAAAGAGACAAGTTTTTTTTTGTTGATTATCAGGTCTTGGTTTATGGCTTATTTAAAAGAAGCTACATTTCTTGACAGAATTATTGTGATTATAAATAATAAATTAGATTGTTGATTGTTCTTGAACATTTGTGCATTTACTGTTTAAGTAGTTCATTCATTTATGTTTCTGTGTTCCGTATATTTTTGTAATAATTTTGTAATAATGTAAAGCTTGATTTGTGGTGAAATTTGAGGTTTTATGATGCACTGAATCATGAAATCTACTTTCCAGAAAAGTGAGAGTTGCGCAAGCCTGGGAGTCAGTGATAAGGGTAAATAAAAGCTGTCCGTTTTGTCTGTGGTAGACTGGACCGGAGTACGGGCAGGGCATGAACCCCATCAGCAGGCTGGCTCAGATCCAACAGGCCAAGAAGGAGAAAGAACCTGAATACATGCTGCTGTCTGAGAGAGGGATGCCCCGCCGCAGAGAGTTCATCATGCAGGTACAACCAGAGAGAGAGAGAGAAGAGAGCAATGGAAGATAAAGGGGGGACAGAGAGATAAAGAGGAAAGAAGGAGAACAATGAAAGATAAAGGAAGTTGAGAAAAAGAAGAGAAAGAGAGCCGTGAAAGATAAAAGATAGTGAGAAGCAATGAGAGAGAGCAATAAAAGATTACAGAGCTGAAGAAAGGATCGAGAGAGAGAAAGGAAGAAAAGAGAAAAATTAAAGGAGAGAGAGAAGAAAGAAGGAAAAAGGAGGTAGGAGAGCAAGAAAGGGAGATCAAGAAATGAAAGAGAAAAGACTATGAAAGAGTATGAGAAAGTAAAGACAGCAAGTGGGAGAGAAAAGAGCAATGAATAAAGGGTAAAGGGGAAACAAAAGAGGGAGAGAGAGTTCTGGACAGGCTCTGATAATCTCCCACTCTGTGATCTGTCTTAATCAGTGTGTCTGTCCCCTCCACATACACTTTGACTCTGATTACTGCTGACCTACACATACACACACACACACACACACACACAGGGACTAAATCTCATCTCAGTAATAAAATTAAAGGATGATCCATTTTAATCCCTTCATGTGTAGATTCACACTTCAGAGACAGTTCCTCTTAGACCTACAGAACTTTTCATTTCATAGTGGTTACTGAATAATTCACCTGACCTATCTAGGCTATTTTGTTTGAACAAATCTAATTTAACCTAATAAGAAACTGTAGTTTCCTATTGCATGACATACAAACATGACTCATCACAATGCCTACATTTAGAGTGAGTTATTTACATTTACATTTATTTAAATTTATGGCATTTGGCAGACACTGTTATCCAGAGCGCCTTACAATTTGATCATTTTACACAGGTAGGCAAAGGTGTTGTTAGGAATCTTGCCCAAGGACTCTTATTGGTAGAGCGTAGGGTGCTGACCCAGTCGGGGGATTGAACCCCAGTGTACAGCATAGTAGGCAGAGGTGTTACCCACTACACCAACCAACCACTACGTTATTCATTCAACCTAATGAGAAACTGTAGAACAGACTCAGTTTATATCACAATACCTACATTTAGAGTGAGTTATTCATTCAACCTAATGAGAAACTGTAGAACACGACTCAGTTTATATCAAAATACTTACATTTAAAGTAAGTTATTCATTCAACCTTTTGAGAAACTGTAGAACAGACTCAGTTTATATCACAATACCTACATTTAGAGAGAGTTATTCATTCAACCTACTGAAAAACTAGAACAATTTTGTTTAGAGCTCTTACATAACGTTTGTTTTCCAGTTTAAAATGGAGACGGAGAAGCAAGTAACTATTATTCACAACACCCCCGTTCACATTCCAAATAATGTTTACAGGTTTAAGCATTGCATCATTGTCTTAACGTCGTGTTCAGATTGGGCGAACATAGGAGAATATTTGCCACCACTCGCAAACAGTTTCAGAAGGTAGTTCTCTGCGAATATACAGGGCAGCTGGACGAATGTTCATGGTTGAAATGGAATATTTACACAAAATTGCTCAAATTTAGCTGTTCATAGAGAACAAGTTTCCTGCAAACTTTTGCCACTGCTTGCCAAATTTGAATGCAACTCACGTTTATAGCTGGAGACGTGTTGCTCGTAGATACACATACATATATCCACTCTCATGTTTGTGTGATGTTTATTGTTTGTTTGTTTGGGGTTTGTGTAAATGTGGATGTGTGGTTGGTGAAGCTCAGAGATGCTGTTGGTGTGATTTAAGGAAAAACTGATTTAGTTTTGTTATAATTTATTGCTGTTACTTTCTACATCCTTGAAATTTTGACAGGAAAATTGTTGTATTTATCTTATTTTAACAGGCATGTTAATTAAAAGAGTATATTTTTGAATAAAGTATTCATTATTGTCTTCATTGTTAGCAAATGCATAAAACAACCTCAAGCTAAATTTACCCAAGGATTATTGGTACTTGATCCAAAAATCGATTTTTTATTTCAATAATCAACAGATTATTAGACTTTCCAAATAGTTGTTTGTTGCAGCCCTAATGGATAGGGTTATTTGTTTTTTTTTTTTTTTTTTTTAATTTTTCTTAAACCATTAACTTGGTGCTGATGTGTATCTGTTTTTCATATAGTGAAATTAATAATTGTAAGTTTCTTTGCTGTGAACTCCTTTACCTCTTTCTCGTCCTGGCGCTTGCTAATGCCCATGCATTTACTGAGGATCATTAAAGCTGGAATAGCAGCTGCCCAGCGTCTTTTCCACTGATATCACTCTGAGTTTATGTCACTCTGCTGGAATGTGTGCTCTAGCAGAGCTGCTCTGGAGAAATGGGAGGGAACTGTACAGCCTTGGCTTTTATACACAAAGATTAGTAAATTTACTGCACTGCTTTCAGAAAACAGGGTCAGCTGAAGCCTCTGGATGGACTTTTGCTTCTCTATTAGATTTCACTGAATTAACTTTATCGCTTAACACAGGAACATGCATTTATCTTCTGTTTCTGGCTAATTAGGAGTTACTTCCTTTCCAAGGGTCAACGACAGCTAGCACAGTGACCCAGAACGTATTACATGGGAAGAGATTTTTTTCTGTTTTCTGCATAATGCAGTGGTTGACATGTAAACCAATTCATTGAGTGTTGTTTAGTGTCAGGGGGGAAAAAACTTGGACAAATAAAATAATGGTAAAATAATGGAAACTCTGAAAAAATATATATATTTTGCCTTGTACTTCTCCACCATAAGTATTTTTTTAAAAGATGTTTTAAGCCAGTACTTTGTCAGAACTATTGTAAAACATCTCGGACATTAGGCAGCTTATTCATAACATCATAACTGCATTCAAAACTCATGTAATGACTTTCTATGAGTGAGCTTTTAAGAGATGGGCACCTGGTTCTTATCACCACTGTGAACAATTCTGGCTCTGTAGGTTCCTCTAGAAGCATTTAACATCAAACCACTCTGAATGACTTTGTTTACAACTTGAGAAAAGGACTCAAAACATTCACATGGTCATTCTAGCAGAATAGAAGTTGATAATGTCTGAAAATGAAATGTCAAGTACTGCTCACAATGTTCTCAATCTGAACCGAAGCTGAGATTTTCTACCAGAGTGAGGGCAGCAGGTTACAAACACTGCAGGCTTTAACTTTCAGGCAGCTATACCTCTGTAATTCGGTACTTCACATGGATTCAAAGTTTGATTCCTGTCAGAAAATAAAAGCTTACAAAAAAAAAAGTGAAAAGATGCTGTGAATTTGCTTATGTTGCTATGCCTCTGCCACCGTCTCTGAGACACAGTGTTGAAAAGATTAAGTTTTTTTGTTTGATTTTTTCTTTCTTTTTTTTTTTTAAACCCAAAGCATGCCATAGGTTAATAATCATAAAATCACATGTATTTAGAATCACTGAGGTATTTTCAATATTTGTAATCAACCTGAGAACCTCTTTAAAAGAGCCAAGTGCATTTTGACACCTCCACACTACGGTGCACTGAAAAAGCTAAGTTCAGTAATATGTTTTCACCCCCAAACTGCCAACAACCCAGCTATCAGTCATGTTCTATGAGTCCTGCATGCCCAATCAATGAAAACAACTATGCGCCGGTGTTTTCAGAAATGTGTTTTGTCCGTTCACGCAAAACCACTGTTTTTTAAAACCTCATTTTTAGAAATATCCAGATACAGCTGGTTGGTAGACTCATGTGTGCTGATGCTCCAGAGCATCCTATTCTATTGGCCAATGCCTTTTTATAGAGATTATGCAAGTTTTATTGGCAAAAGATGGACCATAAATTCACTCATTGGAAGCGCAGTCTGGATACTTTTCAGAACAACTGAAGAAAGATGCTAACACAGACATTGCAGGTTTGCTCTGGGGAAGGCGTTACATCATTGGAGGAAGACTGCATCCCTGTATGTGTCTGTTAATCCTCTTCATTCAGAGCAGCACTGTGTTCAGTAATACGGCTCTAACTGATTCTCCACGCTTTTGTCAGCGCTGCTTTACGCTCTGCTTCTATCTGTTTCTTTTGCATGGCCTGGTTGTGTCTAAAATTTCCAAAAAAGTTTGCTCTCAGGCCATTGGCATAAATAAGTTTCTGTTTGCAGCTTTCAGCTTTAAAATTAAGAACTGTGATTTTGTGTATTTAAATGAGTTTTCATTATTTCTTATTAAAATGTGCACAAATTCATTTAGAGTGGGGTTTTGGTAGGAACCAGACATCCACCTCTAAAATCTCCCTCACAGGAAGTTATTACACAAAATGGTTATTTTCACAAGATGCTGTTTTATGCTAGTTTTGAGAAGGCTTTGGCCTAAACCATATTCTTAAAAACCAGAGGTATGTTAGGGTGTTGAAAGGCAACCACCTGAAAAACTGTAGCAACCACCTAACAGTCACCATAGGTACCATAGAAACTGTTTAGTAATATCTGAGCAACCACCTAAAATATTGTAGGAACTGCCTCACAACACCCTTGGAACAACCTAGGATACAGTAGCAACCAACTGGAACACCCAAATGGCCCCTTAGCAACCACCTAGCAAGACCCTAACAGCGACATGGGATACCGCAGTAACGTCCTGGTAACCACCTGAAACACTAGCAACTACCTAGCGACACCCTAGCAAATGGAATAGCTGAAGCTGCACAGGCAGTATTTTTTCCAGTAAATGCAATTTTCTAGTTTTCAAATTTTTAACCGCAAGACAAACATTAAGTGTGACCAAGAACTGATTGTAATATAATATAAATAAAATATTACTTGTACTGTCAATTACCTGAAATTAAGTCCCCTAAAATCATTTTTTATGTAGATTGGGACTCATTTATTTATTTCTGATCACCCAACTACAAAATAATCTGTCAGTCTGTAGCCACAGCTGGACATGTTAGAATGGCATCGGGTAGTGTAGCTCTTTTGGTCATATTAAAATAAACTCGCCGTATTACAAGCTTTTCTTTCTCCACAGCTGCCTTGACCCAAGCCCCTGTTCTTGTGTGTTAACAGGTGAAAGTAGGTGCTGAGGTGACCACAGGAAGTGGACCCAACAAAAAAGTAGCCAAGCGTGCAGCCGCTGAGGCCATGCTGCTGCAACTAGGCTATAAAGCTTCAACCGTGCAGGATTCGCCAGACAAGGTCAGTATCCACCCTGTACCCTGTCTTCACTAAGTCAGTTTTTTACATCCACCTACCTGCTGTTACTGGCTGTTTTGTCAAAAAGACCTACCATATAGGTGCATTTAAGTTTAGTTACAGGCTCTTGTAGGTGTTCATTGATTGGTCAGGAAATGAACACTTGGTTACTTTCATGTATGTCAGTAGTGCCCAAAAGGTCGATTGTTTGATATTTAACAGTTGTTAGATGATTCAACATTTATTGAAAGATGGCTTGAAAATTGTGTGATCATATAAATAGATGGAAGTTTTAGGTTATTTTTAAAATTTTGAGTTAACAGAGGACAAAATGGCACGAAAGCAAACTAATGCTAGTCACTTATACGACTTACAACACCCTACCATAATGCAATACCGTGTACTGCTATGATATTGGAAGTTTTAGGGTATTAAAAAAAGAGGAAACCTCCCAACCCTGGTCTGACAGTAATAACTGTGGCGTGCCTAATTTCAATTCTATACAGCAGCACTCATTACACTGCTGCCATCATTTGGCTTTAGTGAGTTCTCCCAATTCTCACCAGATTCAGTCCAAGTGATTTGGGGGAAGTGGGGAGGTGTAGGGGTAGTGGTCCTGAATGAGAGAATGGAGTAAATGGGAGAATGGAGTGTGTGTGTGTGTGTGTGTGTATACACTATTATACTGAGCTCTGTAGGACTGAGCTTCTTCTCCTCCTCCCTCTGATTTCCTGCCGTGTTATTGGCCGCTGGACTGCGATGTCTCAATCTGGTGGCTGTCCTTTATTTCTGGTAAGGTCAGCAAAGAGCAACTTATCTGACATGCATGAAAAGAGTCTCTCTCTCTCTCCCTGCCCCCCCAACTCTCCTTCCCTCTCTCTTTCTCTTTTCTTGTTCTCTTTCTCCACTTTTTTTTTTCCTCATTTTATTTCATTCTCTTTTTTCCCATCTCTTTCCTTTTTTGTTTCTTTGATTTTCTATCTTTCCTTACCTTCTCGCTAACTTTCTTTTCTCCACTTTTTCTTCTTCTTTCCCTCTTCCTTTCTTTTTTTCATTCATGTGTTCATTCTTTTAATTCTTTTTTTTTTTTTGGCTTATTTCTCTTTCTTTCGGTTTCTCTGCACTTTCTCTCACTTCCTCCCGCTCTCTCTCTCTCTCTCTCTCTCTCTCTCTCTCTCTCAGTCACAGATGGATAATAAAGGTTGGAATGGACAGAGGGCCGGTTTTCCTGAAGCATCGGCGAACAGTAAGTGTGTGTGTGTGTTGTCGCGGGTGATGCTCCAGTGTTTAATCTGTCTGACTGACACACACACACACACACACAGTCACACACAGTGCTGCCTTTTCCTCCATTCAGACAGACTGCTCTTTATTTTTCTGTTTACGCCTTTTATTTGTCACTCAGGATTACTGACTACACACACACAGACACGTAAGCATGCTCTCACACCCACACCTACATACGTTAGGGTTGTCAGAATGAATTTCACTATTAAAGTAAATTCTTTAAAAAAATGAACATTTTGAAATTTTAGTCCAACATATTTTTGTTTAAAAAATACATAAAAAAGGTAATATGTGGTCTCAGTTTGCTCTATGTAATGCTGGTATGTAATGAATCAGTATGTAATAAATATGAATTTGGGCACTGGTTAGGTCTTTGGTGGCGAGAATGTTGGGACAAGGATGACGTTTTTTGTTTAGTTTGTACTGAAATCCAGATAGAGGCTTGTGTCAGTCATAGCAGGGTTTTTAAATGTAGTTATTTTTTCCCCTGAGGTCCACTTGTAACCTTAATGTGGTTTTATGTTCTAAATAGGATTATACCATTTTCTAGCCATTTTTTTACTCCTTACAATTAAACAGGTTGTTTTTGTTACTGTGTTGTTACATTGAAATAAAGTGTTCTGTTTGGTGCACCTTACAACTTCAGCATGAATGGGTGAGACTAAACTACTATAAACACAGAATAGGTGGAAATTATCTAGTTCTTGTGGTATCACAAACAGTTATTTCAGAAGTTTTGCAAGCTTTTGCTGCTTGGTTTCCATATATGGCATATGACAGAGGAATGAATTGTAATTTTTTATAACTTTAACAGTGCTTACATATTAAACTTCTTTTTTCCCCCAAAAAGTAAAAGAAACTTTTTGAAAGTTAATATTATTTAAAAAATTATATATATATATATATATATATATATATATATATATATATATATATATTAAAAGTTGTATAATTATGAGAATACTTCATAGCTTCCGAAATGTATCTAAAGCTGAATTCAAGGACCTTCTCCATAACAACAGAACCCCCCCCCCCCCCTTTTTTTTTTTTATATACATAAAGCATGTGGGCTTAGCTTTGGTGCTCCCATTGAACAACCTAAAGATTCTCCAGCAGGTGATGCTATTGGCACACCTTGCTTTAATGATTAGCATTTTGAGAAGAAACAGAACATCTTTAAACATCTTTCAAACCAGAGGTGACAAAATGTATTACAAAAAGCATTTGATTTATTCTGTATTACAACTCCAATTCCAATGAACTTGGGACGTTGTGTAAAACATAAAAACAGAATATGGTGATTTGCAAATCCTTTTCAACCTATATTCAATTGAATACACTACAAAGACAAGATATTTAATGTTCAAATACATAAACTTAGTTTTTTGCAAATATTCACTCATTTTTAATTTGATGCCTGCAACACGTTCCAATGAAGTTGGGACACTGGCAACAAAAGACTGGAAAAGTTGAGGAATGCTCAAAAAACACCTGTTTGTAACATTCCACAGGTGAACAGGTTAATTGGAAACAGGTGAGTGTCATGATTGGGTATAAAGGGAGCATCCCTGAAAGACTCTCTCGTTCACAAGCAAGGATGGGGCGAGGTTCACCACTTTGTGAACAACTGCGTGAGCAAATAGTCCAACAGTTTAAGAACAATGTTTCTCAACACGCAATTGCAAGGAATTTAGGGATTTCATCATCTACAGTCCATAATATTAACAAAAGATTCAGAGAATCTGGAGAAATCTCTGCAAGTAAGCGGCAAGGCAGAAAACCAACATTGAATGCCCGTGACTTTCGATCCCTCAGGTGGCACTACATTAAAAACTGACATCATTCTGGCTTCTCTGGGCCCGAGCTCATCTGAGATGGACTGATGCAAAGTGGAAAAGTGTCCTGTGGTCTGACGAGTCCACATTTCAAATTTTTGGAAATCATGGACGTCGTGTCCTCCGGGCCAAAGAGGAAAAGGACTGTCCAGATTGTTATCAGCGCAAAGTTCAAAAGCCAGCATCTCTGATGGTGTGGGGATGTGTTAGTGCCCATGGCATGAGTAACTTGCACATCTGTGAAGGCACCATTAATGCTGAAAGGTACATACAGGTTTTGGAGCAACATATGCTGCCATCCAAACAACATCTTTTTCAGGGACGTCCTGCTTATTTCAGCAAGACAATGCCAAGCCACATTCTGCATGTGTTACAACAGCGTGGCTTCATAGTAAAAGAGTGCGGGTACTAGACTAGCCTGCCTGCAGTCCAGACCTGGCCAGACCAGACATTGAAAATGTGTGGCGCATTATGAAGCGCAAAATACGACAACAGAGACCCCGGACTGTTGAGCAACTGAAGTTGTACATCAAGTAAGAATGGGAAAGAATTCCACCTACAAACCTTCAACAATTAGTGTCCTCAGTTCCCAAACACTTATTGAGTGTTTTTAAAAGGAAAGGTGATGTAACATAGAGGTAAACTTCTTTGGAACGTGTTGCAGGCATCAAATTCAAAATGAGTGAATATTTGCAAAAAAAAGTTTATCCGTTTCAACATTAAATATCTTGTCTTTGTAGTGTATTCAATTGAATATAGGTTGAAAAGGATTTGCAAATCATCGTATTCTGTTCTTATTTATGTTTTACACATTGTCCCAACTTCATTGGAATTGGGGTTGTATTTGTGTTTTCCATTAAAGACCATCATTAACCTCTTATGCTCGTGACCATATTTTGTTTTTTCCATCCGAATTTACATGCCCAAATCGTAAGGTAAATTATTCAGTAACTCCATGAAAGAAATGTAAAGTTTTATTCATTTATTTATTTTGTATAAGCTCTCTTCAAATTAACAGAAAATGTTTTATGTTCATACACTTATATGCTTACAATGTACTACTGAAAGCCAAAAATCTTAGATGTTCTTTGTAATTTTTTTATAAAAATAATCATTTAAAAGTCATAAAATTACATTAGCATTCTATTTGACTGTGCATTTCTGAACCACCGGTTCCACAGAGTTAGAGCTTTAAATCAGTTAATGTTGAGAAGTATGTGGGTTAAAGAGCATGCAGGTACACAGCTGTAACAGAGTGTATTTGCATTTCACTGGTTTTCCGATGTTCAAACAGTCTTTTTAATCACAGTACTTTTCAATATTGATCACATTTAAATTTTAGCCTTTGAAACATTGCAAGCTTCCAGTGCACTCTGCAAATATTGGCACCACTGGTAACCATGAGCAAAATGGGCTGTAAAAACATTCTTTATTAATTAATTATCCTTTTTCATCGTTCATTCAAATTTTTAATGAGATGCACAATGCTTTCTGAAGCACAATGATTAAAAGAAAAAACTAAATTTTATTGTGAAGTAAGCATTTTTCTTAAACCTGTGTGCCACTGTAGTTCGCACTCCTTCATCTTAATACTTTGCACAGCCTCCAATTGCAAAGATACTAACTCTGTGCCCAATAATGCTCAATGAGACAGGAGAACACATGGCAAATGATCTGAGAATATTCATCTATGCATAATCTCTCCAGATTCTTCAGATTCAGTTTCATGCTTGTGGATTCTCCTCTTCAGCTCATCCCACAGGTTTTCTAAGGGGTTTAGGTCAAGGGACTGGGGTGGCCATGACAAAACATTGATTTTGTGGTCAGTAAACAATATTATGCTGATTTTGAGGTGTGTTTAGGATCGTTGTCCTGCTGGAAGATTCAACCATGGCACAGTTTACTTGTTCTGAGGCAGTCAAGTTTCAATATTTGCATCTGCTGGTACTTGATGAAGTTCATGATAGCTTGTATCTGAACAAGTTGTACAAAGCCTTGGAAAGAAAACCACCCCCCCCCAACATCACAGATCCACCACCATATTTCACAGTGAGGGGGTGATACTTTTCTGCATAGCTTTCTTTGTGTGTGGGATAAACCCACCTTTTGGTGTTTGTTGCCAAAAAGATCTATTTTGGTGTTATCTTACCACAGAACACAATCCCACTGAGACTTCCAGTAACTGTAGGCGCTTGAGTTTGTTTGACAGTAGAGGCTTTCTTCTGGAAACCCTGCCAAACAACTTGTGGTTACGTAGGTGGCATCTGATTGTAGCTTAGGAGACATTCTGACCCCAAGATATAACTAATGTCTGCAATTCCTCAGCTGTAATCCTTGGAGATTCTATGGCTACTCAAGCCTTCCTCTTTGCTGTGAGTGAGGTCAGTATGTCCTCTTCCGGGCAGATTTTTAGCATCTCAAGTTGCTTGAAGCATCTGAATTATATGGATTTTCATCCACTATCGGGGCACTATGTTTTCATGTAGCCATTTCCTGATTTTTGCAGCTTAACAGTCTTTTGTTAACATGGGAATTTGGCCTGGGTGTCACCTCACATTTTTACCCCAGTGAAAGAGAAAGTCATGGCTGACCATTTAACTGTTCCAGATAACAGAGGAGAACTTTACAACATACAAAATGAATCTGATTTTTTCTTTCAATCATTGCACTTCAAATAAAGGTAAAGATTTTTGTTAACATTTTTTAAAAACTGATCAAAAGGATAAGCAGTAAAGTACAACTCATGTTCACCAGGGGTGCCAAAATTTAAGGAGGGCACTGTATTTATTTTTTTGGCCAAAAATGGATGGTTAAATGGGTCAAACTAAAGTTTTAACAGTATTAAAAACAATAGTGACATTAACAATTTATTAACATATTAACTTTGATGCCCCAAAAATACACACATACAGACATAAAGCCCACAGGCAGAAACCACATAAACACATAAACAGGTCATCAGAGGAAGAACAGAGAGAAAGTGATGGTGTGAATTCCTTACTTCATGATGTAGTGTTGGCTTTGTTTAGCTGGAACAGAGCCATTTTCCAGTGTTAACTTTGCGTAGTTCATCTCGATCTGCCTCTCTCTCTCTTTCTCTCTGTAAACTTTCCCAACCGCCCAGCTTTTACTGTCAGAAAAGCGCCACTAATTTACAGTTCCACAGCTCTGCCAGCAGAACCAGCAGCATCTCCACAGTGCGCTGATATGATCCAGAGCTCATTGCAGCCAGAGCTGCTCCATCTTACTTTCCCACTCATTAAAGTGATAGATCCTTTCCCAATGCTTTAGCTTTCAAGGCTTTTCCTTAAGCTTAAAGAGGAATTCCACAGATTTTTCAAAATTCCTGGGCAGTTAGACGGTTAAGATGTAAGTAGAGTTATTCAGAGTGGTTTGATGTGAAATTCTCTGTTCTAGAGAAACTTACTGAGTCCGTGTTGTTCACAGTGGTGGTGATAGGAAGCAGACGTCCACTAGTAATAGCTCAGCAATGAAAAATGTTTGAAATGGTAGTTAAATAGTAGTTTTTAATTGTTCGCTGTTTTAATTGGTCTGATTGTGCCTCATTCAAAGCAGTCCAGGCTGAAATGTGCAACAAACTATGAAGTCAAGACTGAAATCCTAAGGCCTGTCGGTGGAAAAATAAACTTCAGCTGCTCTTTTTGGAAGTGTGGAATCTTTAAAAGTTGGAAAAATCCATTTGCTGACTGCCACAAACAACACAACATTTGTTTCCCCCCATCTTCTGCTGCAATAACTGTGCTACAGACTGTCTGCAGGAGCAACACTCTAACTGCTGAATGGGCGTGGCTAAACGGCTGTAGGCTGATTGGGTGAGGAAAATACTGTAGTATAAATGAGCAGGGCTAAAGTGCTGGAGGCTGAATAGGCTGGGCTTGTGTCCTGTAGCGCTAAATTGTTATAGGCTGAATAGATGGAAATATAGTGTAAAATACATAATAAATAAATAGTGGCTGAATGGGCGGGGCTAAACTACTGCATCTTAAGTGGATGGTTCTGAATTACTGGAGGAGTGGTCATATATAAATGTCCTCATGTTTGTGACCAGCACCACTTAACATATGGAGTGTATGGGGAATAATTGTGTTTAAATAAGTTTTTGTGAGTGGCATCAGACATGCATTTAAATTTTAACATTTCAAACAAATATTTGATGATCTATTTAATGAAGACAGAAGAGCAGAATGTTGAGGTCACTCTGGGTTGTTGCACTTATTTGCTTTTTATTCATTTTACAATATTTGTAACACTACAGAGTGTTATGTTTGACTATAATGCAAATCTAAATGTTTGACATGTCATATATAAAATGTAATGTTCATGTTTCAGTGTCAGTAGAAATAGATATTTTTTTTAAATGGGCCCTTTAATGCTGTGAGGTTTTGTCTGTAAGATGTCTGTGTACTTCAGTGCAGAAGGTATTGAAAAGAAAATAGCTGGAGTGGGTGGTGTTCATTTACAGTACAGTATGTTGATGTTTAGGTTCTCCGTGCGTTGCTTTGTGTTGTTGATTTACAGAAATGGAGCTGTGTTTTTATCTGTTTTAAATCAGAGTACTTTGGCTGTTGGCTGGCTGCTCTCCAGTTCACAGCGAGAGGCTCAACGGGGGAATAATTTTATTGAACATTTATGTGCTTTTTGTTGTATTTTTCTGCTGATGTAATCTTGGCTAACACCTCTCTTCTGTTCTCTTTCTTATGCAGGGTCTGATAGACTGGGTTATGTTTGTGCTTTTAGTTGTACTTCATTAAAGGCTAAACTCCAGGCTTATTATAGTTTTTAATTTAAATTTTTTTTTAACTGTTATTTAGTATTTTTATGTAGTTGTTTCCTTTAAAGAGGACTTTGAACTTATTTTGTAGTTGTAGATTATTTTAAGATAAAAGCTGTGATTATTTTTGAGTCGCAACAGTTAAAAATCAGAACAGTATAAACCTTTCACTATGACACGCCGTGCATGCGCAGACCGTATTTACACATTCCGATTGGAGTGTAATCGGATTCAGGCATTTACACGGTTATTATTCTTCTATTTAATGGGTTATTTAGAGGTTTACCCACCTTGTTCAATCGGATAGAAATTGTATTCCGAATGGCCTCAATCGGACTAGACTGTTCCGATTGAGATGTTTACATAGATGTTTTCTGTTCCGATTGAGCTATTATTCGGATTATTAGGTTGCATGTAAACATAGCTAGTTAGTAGCCACGTTTACATGCTGTTTACAATGCTGTAGCACTGTGGTATGACACTACATGTCCAACTTTGTGTGATTTATTTTTGTTTGTGCAGTACTGTGAAGTCCTATAGGCTGTGACTGAATACAACTTCAGCACAGTTGAAGTTTTTAGTTATTATTTTCTTTTGTTACACATCTGAACTGAGACACAGTAGTATGTGACTACATGTCTTATATTTGAGACTAAAGCTCCCTAATATATTACAAATCCAATTTTGTGTTTTGTGGGTTCAGTAGAGATTAATCACAATTACATTTTTTTAATCGTGACAGCCCTAATTTTAATAATAAAATACTACTACTACTACTACTAATAAAAACATCTTTATTTATACAGCACTTTTCAAAGCAGCCATTCAGTGTTTTACAGACTGAAAAAACAGGATAAGATAATACAAGTATTTTTGTTTTCGTTTTTGTTAATGATAAATATTAGGAATGTACAGTGATGTTTATGTTGCCATGGTATCTGTTTTGGTATTGGCGTAATCATTGCTTTAAAAAAGCAATTTAAAAAAAAGACTTAATATCTGATTGTGTATTTATTGAATTGCTAAGAGTTCTTTCTGAAATTCATGCCTGAAATGTTCAAAAAAACTTCTTAAACTGGTGATGCAGTCATGCTTTGATATAAAAGGAGCATCTAGCAAAGACCTGATTCTTTATGAGCAAGGATGGGTCGAGTCTCAACACTTTGCCAAAACTGAATTAGTAAAGGATTCAACATTGCAAGTTAACACTGTACTGTGCACAGCAATATCAAGCAATATATCACATCATATATCAACAATGTCCAGATCCGCTGCGGACGTCTAAAGCTTACCTGAAAATAATTGATGCACAGAGGAAACATGTAATGTAGTCTAAGTCAGTCTTGTATATGTAAATAATGTATGTATTGGTATCCAGCCCAAATAAGAAACGGACCCTCCAGAATGTTACCAGTGTGAAGTTCAAAAGCCAGCATCTGTCCTAGTGTTAGGGGTGTATCCATGGGTATTCTGCACATCTGTGAAAGGAGCATTAATGCGGAACCCGTTTTGGAACTATGTATGCTGCCCTCTAGACGCCGTCTTTTTCAGAGACGTTATAATTATTTGAGCTTGACAACACCAACCCACATTCTGCAGAGGCTACAACAGCATGACTGCATTGTAAGAGAGTCTGAGTGCTAGACTGGCCTGTCTGCAGTCCAGAACTGTGTGTTGCTAAATACATGTGTCTTATCAACAAAGGCCATGCACGGTTGTGCATCTGAAGACTTGCATAACTGAAGAGTGGCTAAATGGTAAAGAGATGTAACACAGTGGTAAACATGCACTCATGCCAAATTTTTATATTGTATGAGTTTATATTTACAAAAAGCAGTTTTTTCAATCCAAACAGATTTTAAGATAGATAGATACTTCATTGATCCCGAAGGAAATTTAGCAGATTTAATAATCATTGCTTTTTGTTTTTATTAGCATTTTATGTACTTTGCCAGGATTTTTGGAATCATATAAATGCATACACAAAATATCAGATATGGGCATTGGCCCACAAACCCCATATCGATGCAGTCCTAATAACCCTGCTAAACTGCTAAAATTGTTTTAAGTGGAAACAAGCCTCTTCTGTGATTTTATTGCATTTGGTCTGATTGAAAAGAGCTCAGGGAAATCCACACTGTGTTTTTATTTGATGACTCCATTCAATAAATTATAGACTGTGTTAACAGCGAGCTTCAGCCTTCGGTAGACGCCTTGTTTATTCTTACTAATTTCTAAAGTAATGTTTACAGGCTTTATGGAGTGAACACCGTGTTAAATCACTTTACTCTTTTTGCTTATGTAATTCTGTTTAAAGTCATGCTGCTTTCCAGCATTTGTTTCCCTGCAGTGCAAACAAACAGGAAGTAGCCTTGAAGCACAGATGCACACATCAGCACAGCTGGATTCTTGTCTGAGCCTGAATGTTGCCTATTTTTCCAGGCAGACAGGCCTAGAACCAACATGCTCCACAGATTTTAAGAGGGGCATAACATTGAAAACGTTTTTTCTCCTTTTTTGGAATGACACTTTGATGTAGTATGTGAGCAACATGTTTATATATGCCTATTCAGACCTCAACAGTTTGTCCCTGCCCATTCACACTGAAGTTTTATGGGAAAAAGAAGAAAAATGTAGGATATGACTCCTTTAATGACATAATCCACTGGATTCTTAACAGTGTTTTACTGGCTAGATGAAAATTTCAGTGTAAAGTGAGCCGTCCAAGTGGTCATGTAAATCTGTACAAATGGCGCACATGATTTCACATCTTGTTCACATCTCATTCCTTTTGTTACTAATGACCTTTTGTAATATTGCAGAAGTAGAGATTTTGTTCAGATTTTAGTGCAGTTACCTTATCGTTGGCTCTGTGGACATTTTCTCAGCATGGTTTGTGTTTAAACATCATGCTGGTTTTTCAGCAAAGGTTAGCTGTTATCTGTCTGCTGGAACATTTCAGACTTTTAGAGAAGATTTTCCCTCTTTCTTGTCCAAAAAATCCTCTTTTGACAAGTAATGAAGTACATCTGTTAAACCAGTTTTATTTATTTATTTATTTTACATTTTGTCCTCATATCTATCGGGGTCTCTGACTGTCTAATATATACATCTGTCTGTCTGTGCTTTTGTCTGTCTTTGCTTCTGTCTGTCTATCAGTCCACTGTGTACCTATCTATCTACCTGATCTGTCAATCTATCGTTCTGTCTAACTAATGGTCTACCTTTTTATGTAAAAGAATTTTCAGTGCATCCATGTAAAAAAAAAAAAAAAGAAAAAAGAAATATATATTACATTTTTTTTCTTTAAACCTGCAGAAGTCTAAAAATGTCAGGTGGTGTAACCATCCATCCAATATGTTGATTAAGTAAACTATCAAAAAGGTATTTGTTGTATAATGTTCTATATAAAATAGTTATAGTCATTACTATAACATGCTAGATAAAATCGTCATAATTATATGTTTAAAAACTTTGAAAAGTTTTTAAAAACTTTAAAATGAAATCCATGTTGCCACATAAATAAAAACTTTAAAAGTGTTCAACTTTTAAAGTACAGTTAATAAATTACAGTTAATAAATTAATAACTGAAATAGGCAATTAAAAGCTTTGGTAACACTGACTATATGTAAGACATAAAATGCACGTAAATGATAAAAAGATAAAGCTTTTTAATAAGATTTTTAAAATAAATTGTCATTTTAAAAAAACTTATTTGTCTCTTACCCTTACTCTTACATGTGTGTATGTATCAGGTGCAAGCAGCATTTATTTGTCTCTTTTTCTCCTGCAGCACAGAAAGGAATTCTGCACCTGTCCCCGGATGTGTATCAGGAGATGGAAGCCAGTCGGAATAAAGGTAGCTCCGGAGCATCTGTCAGCTTTATGAGCACTAAAGAACTGGGCCAGGGGTCTGCTGGACCTTTCTACAGCTCCCCCGGTAGCAGCAGCACCGCCTCCATGGCCAGGGAGCTGCTGAGTGGGACCCCCACAGGGGAAGGACTGAAGGGTAAACCCACCACGCTGACCTGTAGCTCTGTCCAGCCATCACAGCAGCTTGAGTACCTAGCTCACATCCAGGGCTTTCAGGTATGCTATTATAATGGCCATTCATACACCCGTCTGTTCAGGATAACTCACTTGCTGAGCACTTTCGGCAGGATCATTTAGGTAGAGTTTAAGATATTGTGGAAAAAAACAGAAAATGAAGCCTTTTCAAAAGTTATGGCACATTTTATATGTGCATATATAAAATATGTTAAACTTAGTAAATAAAAGTAGAAATTGTGCAGAAAAATGTACAGAAAAGATGCCACATTTGATTGTTGTCTTTAGAGGATACTGACATTTTTTACATAGAAAATCAGTTTTGCATGCAACCATACTTGCAATATATGGGACATATTATTATCATCATATATGGCTATTTACATGTTTGGGCCATATACATGACCCCCAGCCTGTATTGTATAAATAGGAACCTGTGTGTCATATACCTTCAGATTCAGGAAACTGAATTGATGAGTGGAGTCAGTCTGTGTGCTGTTCATTTAACTCCAGGTGCTTTTTATAATGGAGAGTAAAAACATTTTATCTTAACCTGCTGAGGTTGCCTTTGATAAAGCTTTTTGTTTTTGCTCTGAGACTTTCTGCTGCCCGAAACTCGATGAGGAGCAGAGAGGCAGCCTAACGTAAACAGCGGCAGGGCCAGCAGGTTCCAGTTAAAGGGGCAGCTGCAAAGGATGAGCAGAGTCTGCTTGTGGATTAGAGTTTAAAAGCCACAGGATTAGTGCAGGCCGGGATATCTCTCCCATCTCTCCTACCAGCAGGGATTTGACTGTGTGCCGTAACATAGCAGGAAATGTGAGGCAGTGATGTAAACGATGGAAATCAGTAATGAAAACCTGAATGCTCAGAAAGTCCCGTTCAGCTTTTAGTGAAGAGTTTAGTGGAGAGTTTTGTGAATGGAACTTGATTATTTAATTTAAAATAAATATTCGATTTAATGATCAAATTTGATTAAAATATTTAAAAACAGCAGTGCAGTTTGAATAATTGAACAATAAAATATTGATTATGAAAAGATAATGTTTCTTCTGTTCCGAAATAGTCTCATCAATTCGGCTATGGTTGCTAGATATGTCCCGGTTTTATAGTACTTGCTATGACAATAGTTGTTTACCAGAGATGTTTTTCCTTTATTTTGTAGTATTTCCAGTTTCCCTAATAAATACTAAAACGTTAATAAAATAAAGTAAAAATTACTGTAAAAACTGTAAAAATTCTTACGTGAAACACCTTGATTTTTCCTTATTCTAGTAGGATATTCAAATATTCAAGACATTTGATAGAATATTTGAAAATAAAAATATTCAATAGTTTCTGGCCCACTTACCTTCTCTATGAATCAACAATGAATCATTTAATGTCTTTGCATTTTTAAATTGTATCATTTCAGTAACAACTTCTTCCACAAGGGGGAGCCATAAGCTCTCAAGTAGCTTTTGAAAAATATGTATGAGCCCACACCAGCAGGAGCTCACGAGTGCATGTATATGAACTGAAAGGCCAAACACTACACTAAAGCTGAAAACATGCTCCTTTGGGGATGATGATTATTATTGTTGTTGTTGTTATTATAAAATGTTAATACATGGGTACAATTACATATTAATAGGTACTCATTAACTAGGTACAATTACACATGTACTGATTACTCATTGTTGTGTGTAGACAGCAGTGGTCAGGCTGCGCTGTGCTGGCTCCAGTGCAGGCTGTTGGACAGCTCTGTATGTTTGCTCTTATTGTCAGAGTTCACGCTGTTGGCTCGGACCAAATCTGATGCAAGTAGGGCAGAAATAATGGAGCGAGTGTAATTCCCAACACACTCATTCTCTCCCTTCCTCTCTCTCTATCCAGCTTTTCAGCCTACCAATTCTTCTAGGAATCCTCTTTCATGAACCAAATCACATGATTATTTTTTCTCCATTATCCTTAACCTCTTAATGTCCATATGTAGACTTTTGAAGTTCATTTTTCTTATAAGCACAAATCTGAAGAAATTTTGATTTCAAGTCTTTGCATGAAATTTGAAAAAAGAAATCTAATGATTATGAGTAAAAGTATAAAAATTACATGGAATCAAAGCAATTCAAACAAGCCCTGTTAAATTTTCATGCGAGGTATGAAAATACAAAATGTCAACACTTTAGATCAATCAGGGCAAGTCCTGTGGCATTTTTCCTCACCACACTGCATTTAGTTATTAAATAGAAATGAGTTCATATTTTATTTTTGTTTTTTTGTGATATTTTTAGTAAAACCATTTCTTAAACCACTGTTCTGAATGTGTGAATCCAACAACAAAACTGGCATGGAACTTCTTTTATACAGTGATGGGAAACACTGTAGAGTTAATTCTGGGCCTTGAATCCAGTTTCCTGTCCTGGATTTTGTATTCACCGGACTGTATAACCTGAATTGTTGATGTAACTGGTTGGGCACCTACCAGCAATTACAAAATCCGGGACCCGAAACTGGATTCAAGGTCTGCATTTGAAGTGCTGCTCAGCTAAATCTGCCCCCAAAGCCACCAAGTATGGACCATTACGCTATACTCATAGACTAATGCTAAAGTTTGGGCGCCACAGTGAAATTCCTGTTTTGTTGAAGTGAAAATAAATAAATAACACATCATCTACAGAAAAAATTAAAATAACACATGGCACATTTCATGTTTTATGTCATTTGTTGTCATTTCACACTTTTTTGTTTATAAAAACTTAGCAAATAAATAGAAATTGTGCACTTATGTTTGCACAAAAAGTTCCCTGTATAGGTGATGTTAAGTTATTTTGACTGGCGGTGTTCAAACTTACGTACAACTGTACAATACACACCAGTCTTCCATGTTATTTTACTTACTTTTATTTCATTACTCATTCTTATCTGTATTTTTAAACTTACTAGTTTATTGTACAGCCTTTTGATATGTCTTATTGTTATTATTATTATTTTTAGTTGTATCAGTAGCAGCTTTTCTACACTTTAGCTCATGCTATGACAGCATCATTCCAAAATGCACCCAAAAAGATCAGGCAATGGGAGCTATGGACCCGTGGGAGGGTGAAGAGGTGGGGGGGTTGGGGAGCCTTGCTGGGGGGATTGAATAGTGAAGTCAATCTCTGTGGGAACCGTCGTGGTGCAGCACGTCAGGTGCACATCATAAAGAGCCTTTTGTAGAGAGTCTGTATGCTGTAGAGCAGGTAGAGCTGATATGAGGGACAGTCCTGCTCTCAGTTCCACCACCATTCAGCCCAGCCTTCACCACATTGTGACACTGAAGCCCTGTTACATCATTTAAAGCAATAGTTTAGCAAAGAAATTACCTTGTTTATAATAAGTTTATGTTGTACTGGTTGTTTAAAGGTAGTGGTTTGCTTAAGCTGCCAGAAGATTGTTTTTCATAAACAAATAGGTTTAAAATTAAAGTTATTTCCTTTTTTATTTAAACATGGAGCACTTTGACCTTATTGAATGCTATGGTGTATCAGGGGTTGCTAGGTGGTTAATACAGTGTTTCACAAACTTATTATTGTTTTGCAAGGTAGTGGCTGTGGTATTGAAGGTGGTCGCTGGAATGTTGATCAAAGGTTCCTATAGTAGCCCAGGCAGTTAGGTGATAGCTAGGGTGTCACTAAGATGTTGCTATGATATCCCAGGTGATTGCTAGAATGTTGTCAAGTTATGATGTTATTCAGGTAGTTCCTTTGGTATCGCTAAGTGGTTGTGGTGGCTGTGATGTTTCAGGTTGTTGCAAGGATGTTGCTCAGTGATTGCTGTGGTTTCCCAGGTTGTTGCAAGGATCTTGCTCAGTGATTGCTGTGGTTTCCCAGGTGGTTGCTAGGATGTTGCTAAGCAGTTACTGTGATGTTTCAGGTGGTGATTGCATTCAGCTTCAGTAGTTGTGATTTTCTCAAATAATTCACAATGATTGAGATTAGGTGATTATGTAATAATTGTGAAAGGCCTTGTGGCTTTGGTATGACAGGCCTTGTGGCTTTGGTGTGTCAGGCCTTGTGGCTTTGGTGTGACAGGCCTTGTGGCTTTGGTGTGACAGGCCTTGTGGCTTTGGTTCTAGCTTGAAAACTGTGGCTGGAGAAATTTTACAATGTTCTGACCATGATTACTTGAACACATGGACTACTTATTGTTTAGTTTGTGTCACAAAATACCTTTTTTGCTCAATAAAACATGAATGTAACATGTAAGTAATTTTTTTTCTTTATTTTACGACCTTATGATATGACGGATTCTTATCACAATTAGTCGCATCCCTATTATAAATACTTTTTATAATACTTATCAGAGAGCTTGCTTTGTAATACACTGTGAATACACAATGTATTTTTAAATAACGCTCCAACCCACCCCCTTTTTCTTCTTCACCCACCTGCTTCCTGTGGAACTATCCCTCACTACCTTAATGGCTAAGCACTGACTGATGATGACCTGATTGATTTAATGAGGGGAAGTCTGAGCTTCAGTGTTTTTATTGTAGGTTTCACTGTTTAATTTTAGTAACGATGGTCAAGTGATGAAAGTGCTGAGGGAAATGACTCAACTTATAATGAAAGATTTCATTTTATTAGGTAATGCATCTGGATGACTCATTCACTGCCTGCTGCTCAGATCTGTTAATGGACTGGCTTATTAGTCATTTTTAGGCTTGAAATTGCTCTGGTCAGACATGAAAAGAGCCGTTTTATCTGTAAATTTGGGCACCTGTCATGTCTGTAAGGTTTTTGGACGGATATTTATCAGCCGTTCCTGTTGTGTAGACCATATTTAGTTAGAAAAGTGAAGCATTAATGTGAACAGAATAAAGGTCCTTATCTGCTGTTTTTAGTTTGTTATAGCTAGATTCTGTCAGTGTATTAGGAATGTTTGTTTTGCACGTGCAGTTTAAATGAAATCATGAATAACCCCAGCGTGGTTAGACTACACAGTGATTAGGAAGTTTAGAGTAATGAGTAGAGTGATGATAAATGATTAAAACTCTTCTGTGGATGTGTAGCTGTTAAGAAGCTCTTACTGAGTAAAGGAAACAGATCGAGCTAAAAAGCTGCTGGTGTTCTAACAATTAACTGACCACCCCAGTGTCCAGACCTCAGCATCACTGAATGTGTTTGGCATTACTTGGATGGTGAGAAAAGAAAATGTGGATGTGGAAAAATAGCGCTGCATATTTCTCACACAGTGACTTTTGCAGAATGTTGTATACTATATATACATTGCAATAGCCTATATGTTTCCAACAGCTGGACTGTAGCATATTTCTGCAAGCTTCAGTTTCTTCTTGTGTGCATTCTCCTTCCTCCTCTCGCCTGTGTGAAAACCACTTCACATGGAGCCTGCGGTGTTTTCTCCTCAGCTTTGCCGGCTCTCTGTTCTCATGCACTTTTTCAACATCAAACACATCTCCTGTCCAGCCTTCAAAGAGCCATAGAGTTTGTTTCCATCGCTCTCGCCCTTCTTCCATCCCTGCAGCCAGTGTTTATGCTGGGATTTACATTAGCAAACACAGGCTGGGCATGATTTTGGTTTTTGCTTGGTTCTGATGGGTTCCAGCTGTGGCTTAACTTGTCTAAGTTTGTCAGGGAAATGAATGTTGTGGTTGAGGAAGAGCTGGCACTGTGTTGGGTCTCGGGGCTCCGTGGTGGCTCTGCGCGATGAGCTCGAGTGATAAAATTGCACCACAGTTAATTCCAGCAGGAAAACCTCAACTCGGGCACTTTCACAAACAGCATGAGAAACACATACAAAGATGGTGAGCATTTGGGGATCCAAACTACAGGAGAAAAACAGCGCCTGAGATTACGTGAAATATAAACCAAGCGTGCACCTACTTTGTATTTACACTAGTTGATCATTTTATCAGAAACACTTGCCATTAACGACTCAGATTACGTAAAACTATGGTAGTAAAAAGAATCAGGCATAACAGTAACTGAGGAGGTGTGGCTAAGGGCCTGGGAAGACTCCCTGCCAACTTCTGCTGGAAGAATATTGTTCATTTTTTTCATTACTCTTAAATAGAGGTCTCATCAAACAAGGTTCAAGTTTGAATGTTGGAGGGAGTGTGGAACAGTTATGGTGGATCACGGTAGCATATTTTGGTTTTGTACTTTCATCCAACCTCGTTGTTTCGAGGTGAGATATATAATTTTATAAACCTCTGATTTTGCTATACATTGGACTAATACCAGTAAATTTGATGGTTATTTTTTTAAAGGTTTTCCTTGTTGCAGGCAAAATATTGGTTTAGGAGAAAGCCTCCTACCATACGTCTGTTTCTGAAAAGGATTTACTATTTGCACCAAATTGAAATTAGAGTTTCACTATATTTACAGGAAAAAGGAAAGAAGCATTCTTCAAATTCAGTATAATAACTATGGATTATGCATTGTTATTTTAAATACTAAATACAAAGGTGCAGTTTACAGTGAGGTCCAGAACTCAGCGCTTAAAATCTTGTGTACGTTTTTTTTCCTTTTAAATCTGGAAATAAACAGAGGTTTTGGAATCTTGAAAAATTGACAATCAAGTTATGACAATATAAAATTAAGAAATATTTTCGGTGTGTTTGTCACTACTGAAATCAAAGCAAATGTATGACATTGACTGTGTTAAAGTCTTTGTACAAAAATGTCATATTTTTGAGTCGTATCCGTTTCATTGTAGCGCAAGTTCAGATGACTCTCAAGTGGATTTGATCTACTGATTAAAGGCCTTTAAGCAAACTTACGGAGTCTATGCCAACTTGAGAGCATGCTGTCATTAAAGCAAATAAGAAACATACCAAATACTGAGGAATTCTGTAATTCATGTAAACATTTAGAGATTCTACTATTCATCATCAAACCATTTGTAATGAACACTTTGTATTAAATTGCAGAATAGAAGCATTTCACCAGTGGTCTCATGCAAAACACAAATTAATACTTGCTAGTTGTTTACAAGAGTTTGGCTCTCCTGGTCAAATTCCATGTTTTGTTGATTTTCTAAGTGAAATGAAGTCAACACATCTACAGAGATCACACTTTTGTGCATTTTAGTGAACAGTTTCTATTAATGTGCTGTATTTAACATATTGGGGAAAAATAAAACATAACATGTGGCAATTGCAAATATGGCACAATTTATATATTTTAGGTTTTTCCCCCAATATTTTAAATAAGAAATTGTGCCATCAGAAACACGTGGAAGTTGACTGAATTGAGAGTGGTCTACCACCTTTTTTTTTTACAAGGGACATACGTTTCAGTCAAAAATTCAGGATTTGTAAGAAATTATTAGGGAAATGGAACATTCTGTCAGTTCTGAATGCTTGGTAAACACACTGTGCATCCAACAATAAAGGGAGTATTGCACATCTTTCATACAGCATTACTAACATGGTAGAAGCAGCGGAGCCATCACTCTCCCAGCTTGGTAGAGCGGTGTGAGTGAGGGAGACCTTCTAACGGGGGAAACTGGACACAACTAAATTGGAGGGGTGTATGCAGGTTTACTGTCCAGTTTTAAAGAAGTATGATTTCTTGAATCATTTGCTCTCCTGGTAAATAAAGGTTTAAAGAGGGAGTGGATGGGGTGATTTGCCATGCAAGTTTCAGTGTCTTGGTTCTGTGATAATCGTTGTTGTTCAGTTTGTATTATGTCCTGTTGGCTTGATAAGTCTGACCTACACTTTCCTATATATAACTTTTTTGCGGAAATTATAGCTCTACAGTCCAGGGCTCTGCTACACATGTAGAAAAGAGTGCATCATTTGTTTTGACACGTGTTGACATTGTGAGCCATTTGGGGCCGCTCCAGTTCTCGGTGCAAATTACATAATTGCATTAGCATCTAAAATGAATTACAGCAGAGGACTGTTTCCATTTTGTAATCTTTTGGCTAGTGCATAAATGTAATATTGGACTGAATTTAAATTTAATCTTAATAAATATCCCACTGAGACTGGGCACATACAGTTTTTGTACAAGATTTTTTGGCTTTGTTTGGCTTTTATAGGATAAAAGTGGACAAATTACATTAGCAGGTAGGGAGTCGGTAAAAAAAAAGAATTAGGTGAAATGAGTATATTAGAAAAACTGAAACTTTTATTTTTTGGCAAAGCATGATGTGCTGTTAAATGTGAACCAGTAAGGGTGTCTTTACCAGTTAAACACTAAAATATTTGAATAAACACAAACATATTTTTTATATAATTTTTATATAAAAATACATTTATATAAAGTAACACATTTTTATGATGTGGTTGATATGTTGGTTAGAACAACAACAGGTTTGGTTTTCAGCCTCAGAGAAGCAAAGCAGAAACATATTTAACAGAAAATTACTCAGAAGCCTCAACAGCTAATTATGTATAAAAATATAATGATATATAAAATATAATGTCCACTCTTTACCTTTATTATAGCTTTTCTTTGAATTCCAGTTTAGGAAAATCCTCATTTTTCAGTTTTCTGCTTCTTTATTCAGGTGAAATATCTGCTTAGAAATATCTCTTGACACTGGCACAGTGCTGTATTTATATGTATACATTAGCAAAAAAAAGTATATGAACCCTTTGAAATTGGCAAATTTTCTTTATTAATTGGTTATAAAATGTGATCTGTTCTTCATCCAAATCACGACTATGGACAGTGTGCTAAAGCTAATAACACACACCTCAATCTTTCATATCTATATTGTTCACACCATTTAAATGCCCACATTGCTGGTGAAAAAAGAAAGTGAACACTTGGGTTTAGTAACTGGTCAAACCTTTGGCAGCAGTGCAGTCAAGCAAGCACTTCTGATGCTACAGATGCTTTGCAGTACTGCTTTAGCTCAGACATATTCTTCAGATGCCTGATGCGAACGGCTTTCCTGAGGTCATTCCACAGCATAATCCTGTAGGATACCTTATTAAACTTGGGAATTTGTTTTTCCTCAATGATGGCAGTTGATCCAGACACGAGACAGCAAAGCAGCCCATCATGATACTCCCGCCACCATGCTGTACCACTGGAATCATGTTTTCATGTTAGCACGCTTTCCCTTTTTACGCCATACGTAGTGCTATGTGGTCTTTCTGAAGACGTCAACATTAGTTTTGTTAACAAAACATTGTTCCAGTAGTGTTTTGGAGTGTCAAGTTGCTCTTTGGCATGCAGCGTGCCTGTTTAGTGTTTTGCAAATGGTAAATATTTTGTTCTTTAACAGATTGTGTTTGCCCTTTATTGTCATATATTGTCACCAGGCCATATTTTAAGATGAATTTATACGTATATGCAGGTAATTCCAATGGGTTCACATGGTTTTTCTTGCCACTGTATACACTTAAAAAGATGGTTCTTGAGTAAGGAAGTTGGTTCTATATAGAACCATGAACAGTCACAGCACCCTATGTATGATTAAAGGGTTCTCTGCTTGGTGAAAAGATTCTTTAGCTTGATAAAGAATGTGCTGTAAATGCTTCTATATGGCACCTTTTTGAATAGTGTCCAAAATGGGTTCTTCCGCTGTTCTAAGCTTGACATCGTAAATTGTGATTTCAATAATATAGCATTGATATTTCTTGTGTGTGTAAAGCCCGCCATGCATATATATTTATACTTAGATCCTTGAGCTAAGTATGCTGTAGGAATTCCCGCTCCTTCTCCTCAGTCAGTCATGTACTCGCTTACTGTTGGTGTGCTGAATCCTTTGGAAAATCTAGCCAAACAAACGCTACAGTGATCGGGAAAGAGATCAATCAGATGAGCTTAATTTCTCCTTCTCTCAGCGTGATCTTTCAGGCATCTTCATTGTGTAGCCTGTTGCTCCTCCAGTGCGCCTGATGTATGGAGTGTCACGGGGGCCTCCATTTCCCATGATTCAGTGAGCTGGCTGGAAGGCTGCCACATGTTGGGCAGCAGTTTAACTAAAACTCTGACACGGACTGAGAACTAATGACGCGCAGTGCTAATCAAGCATGTGTTTCTGTGACACGCTGATTGTGTAATAATTCACACCATTGTGCAGAGCCTTTATACTTCCTTAATGATCTAGTACGCAGCCTGGACCCAGAGGATGCACCACAGTCACTACCTCGCAAACACCCCCAGCACGCCACCCACCACCACTCCCCTCGTCCCGGCCTTTTATATGAAGTGTTTTAAGTCATTTTGAAACTGAATGTTGTCGAACAAATAATTGACATTTAAAGCTGATGTTTTCAGCTGGCAGGTTAAATAGTTGCACACCAAAAACGTTCTTCTCTTCTCTTCTCTTCTCTTCTCTTCTCTTCTCTTCTCTTCTCTTCTCTTCTCTTCTCTTCTCTTCTCTTTTTCTCTTTTTCTTTTTCTCTGCTCTCTTTGCATTCTTTCTTCTCTCCATTTTGGTTACTCCTTCTTTCTTCTGCTTATTTCTTCCTTCTTTTCATATTTCTTCTTGTTTGATTACTCTCCTCTTTTTTTCTTTCTCCCCTTCTATTTCTCATCCTCCTCTTGTTCCTCTTATTTTTCTTCGCCTGACTTTCTCCTCCCACACAGCCTTTTATCAGAGCAGTTTAGTCATTCTGAAAGTGATTCTTGTCAAACAAATATTTAGCATTAAGGTTGTTGTTTACAGCTGCAGGTCAAACAAACACTTGCACACCAAACACTTCTATTCCCTTCTCATGTTCTCTTTTTCTCTTCCCTCCTTTAAACTTTTCTTTTTTTCTTTGTCTCTCCCCTTTCTACACCTTTTCACCTTACTTTTCTTTCGTCTCTTTATCATTCTTTTTTCCTCTTTTCTTCCTTCTGTTCTTATACTCATTTCACCAAACACTTTCTCTCCTTCTCCCTTTTTTTCTTCTCTTCTTTTTCCACTCTCTCTCCTCTTTTCTTTTTTTCTCTCTTCTATCTGTTCTCTGTATCCTCTTCTCTTTCTACCCATACCCTTTGTCTTTATTTTTGCTTATATTTTCTTTCTTCTATTAATTTTCAACTTTTCTTCTTTCTCTCTTTCCCTCCTCTTTTATTTTTTGTCTTCTTGTTGTTCCTCTTTTTTCAAATCCTCCCCTTTCTCATCTACTTTCTCTCAGCTTTCTTATCTTTTATTCATTTTCTGTTTTTCCTTTGTTTTTCTCCATTATGTCTTGCTTATCCTCCCCATTTTCCATTTCTACTTCTTTTTTCTTCTCTCTCTCTCTCTCACTCTCTCTCTCTCTCTCTCTCTCTCTCTCTCTCTCTCTCTCTCTCTCTCTCTCTCTCTCTCTCTCTCTCTGTGTGTGTTGGAGGTGTATATAGGTCAGGCATGAAATGATCAGAAAGTGCTTGCAGTGAAAACTCCTCCTGGTGTTGTTGAGTAGTTTGACAGTAGTTGCTGTTTGTGTCCTCAGCTGACCCTGAGTGATAACACTGGGCCAAAATTCCCCCCAGAAAGACATAATAACACTCAGTTAAGTGTCTGTTTTGCTGTGTTTTATAGTGAAACTAAAACTACAGTTTGTGTGTCTTGACTACTTTCAGTCTGATGTGCTGTTTATTCCGGTCAAGGCCAGCATGATGTTCCTGTGTGACGCTCTGGCTAATCCCCCATCTTTTTTTTTTTTTTTAACCTCCTCTGCAGGTGCAGTATTCAGACGGGCAGACTGACAAAGAATTTATGACCTATCTGACCCTTTCACCTGTCCAAATGACTTTCCATGGCATTGGGAGTTCCATTCAAGCTAGCCATGACCAGGTATGCTTAACACACTGTTTTAATACTGTATATTGTAAGGTTGTGTGATATGGACAGAGTGCAGTTATGATATGCATTGCATTATATTACAACACATTGGGGAGCCATTGATTTTAAAGATTGCATTGTTTTACCTTATTTGTTCATGTGAATGACTTGATTCATCAGTGTCTGTGATTGGCCTAGATGCTCACAGCACGCAGTGAACGAACACTGATTGGTTATAGGCTCATTTGCATATTACAGCCTTCTGTGTTTTCAGTAGTGCAAAGGCCAATATCATGATAAGGATTAACAAAGAACATTCTGCACGGCCGTGTATGAGTGGTTTCTCTCAAAAAGATCTACATTCCTTTATTTTCTTCAAGCTTTACTTTTTTATACACCATTAAAGATCTACTTTGGCACACTTCTGCCTTTGCATACTTTTGTGTTTGGCACTTTCATCTTATTTAGTTTTTTCCCCCCAGATTCAGGACATCCTCAGCTAATAAAATGTCATTAAAAACAGTAAATTCACAAACTAAACCTAAGTAGCACAAAAATGAACCTAATTTTTTGGCAGTTTTTATTGGGGGGGGGGGGGGGGGGGGGGGGGATAAACAGTGGTACAACTGTGGTAAAACTACACAAAGCCCTCTGATTGAATATAAAAGTTATTATTTTCAAGTTATGCCCTATTTTATGGACAGTGTCCATCTGCATTTTTGTGGAACATTGCTTATATATGAAAGTTCTCTTGGCAGTTTCTGTCTATAGTTACAAAAGAGTACTTTGCAGACCCCACACTAGAGAAGGGACAATTGTTTTGTATTTTTTTTGCATACAATCTGTATAATCTGCATCATGATGCCCACATCACTCACGTCTTCCGAGTAACGAGTTGGTATCTGATTCACGCTGTGCCTCATGTGTTGTTCAATTCTAGAGCCTCGTCTTTAGACAAAAGCCTCAGCCATATTATTAGTTTTTCTGTTTCTGCTTGCCCAAAAACACTACAACTTTCTTTACATCAGATATCGCTATTGGCTGGTGCAACCCAGGCAAACCCAGTCTGTGCCCCCTTCAGCGCAGTGCACATTAAAACCTCCAAATCACATACTCTGATTGCTAACCAAAGCCAGTCAAATACAAAACATGGACTATGCATCACATGATGTCACGAAAAAGGCTAAAGATTGAACATGATCTGTATACAAAACAGTTGGATTAGCTTTGTGCCAAGTGCGGATGTTTTCTGTAAATTTACGCTGTAGGTTTAGATAGCAAGTAAGTCAAGTAAGTGACCAACAAAACACGAACTTTGGCTTTTTTCTCTAGTTTAAAGAAGTAAAAAGCGCATTTCTCTAGCTCACACTACTTGAAAAGCAGTACGTCTTAGGCAGAAAAGCTTTTTATTTGGTCAGTAAATGTTGATATGTATTTTTTATCTAACGCCTGGTTTATCAGTACTTCATTAAATTAAATCAGGTGCTGCTGATGGAATTGAATAAATCCAGAAGGGAGGCATCCAGGCAAACACTGTAACCAAACTTCTGTTCTTCAAAACACAAGACATTTGTTTTATTTATATGTATTCTGTGTTGTGTTGGTATTTTCAGTATTTATTTTAAATTTATTTGTATTTTTGTACAGTATTTGTAATTTATTTACTGAGTAACATTAAAATATGGTCCAAGCATATGTTTTCATGTGAATCAGTGGCATCCTGATTTATGAGATTAGATAAGCTAGTTTTCTGTTTCCCCTCTCTATTCCATCTGTTTCTGGAGCCTACAGAAGTTTAAAACAAAGGGTTATACATAAGTTATTTACCTACAAACCTTGTTTTGAAATGATGACAGCTTGTCTATAGAAGATTTCAGCTCCAAATATTGTTTGGCCTCATTTTGAAGGCAAAAAGCCATCGAAGCCATTTTGAAGGTCTGACTTTTACAAGAGTAGTAATAAAAGTTAAACTTCTAATAGCCTTCTTAACTGCTGAAATACTGAGCTGATGTTAGCAAACCTACACTACTATACACAAAAAAAACTTTGGTTTTTGGAAAGAGTTGAACAATATATTTAAATAGTGTGAAGTGAAATTCAGAAATGCTGAAGCACCTGTAGAGACCGATTTCTGCACATATATTTCATCACAATGTTTGTTTCAGGGTTGCTGTGGTTACTCACAAATTGTACATATAATTCTCCCCCCCCCCCCCCATTTGTGTAAGCCTCAGCGATAAATTACATTCAACTGTGCAAGATTACTACAAATTACCTTCAAATTTGCTGTTAGGCAATCAGAACACGCATAGCCATTATCCTCATTGTTAATGATAAGCATCATTTAGTTACAGTTTCGACAGGCCAGACTGCATTTGATTAGTTTTTTTTCCCCTCTCTCCTTTCTTCAAGTAATTACCAGAGAAATGTCCCTCTGATCAGAGTATGTTTTTTCTGGGCTGACTGGTATTCAGGAGGTGGCTTATTGTGTGCCGTCGTCCATGCAGAAAACCCGTTGCTTACATTACCTAATCTAAACATAGGACACTCTTTTGTTCTGCCCTTCAAAGCTCCCACTCCAATAAAGCCTGCTCTATAACTGGTAATGGGCTTTCTGTTGAGAGGACATGGCCGCTAAAGCAAAATTAAGGCAATATAGGCCACAGCCTTGTTGTTGCCAAGAGCACTGGTGCATGACCAACTGTTAGGCAGCTTTTCTTCTCCAGATTCCTTAGTACAGTGGCGCTCAGCCACAAAAGGAGGCTGGACAATGAGTTCTGAGTGTTTTTGGGCTGGGACGCCTCCACAAGTGGCTAGGCTGCTTAGCATTGTGCAGAGAGTCATTCTCATAATGGTGTGTGCACTACTTGGCTGGTGTTAGAGTGGCCACACGTCTCCAGGCCATGTTTTTAAGGTTTTAAACTTTAGACTTCAGGCCATGTATCTGCTTTTAGGCCCTATGCTTTAGGCTTTAAGCCTCAAGCCATGTGTCTGTCTTTAGGCTCTTGGCCACATATTCCATTTTTGAGTCTACGCCTTGGGCCACACATCTGACTTAAACTTTGGGCCATATGCCTGCCTTTAAACTTTAGGATGCATGTCTGCATTTAGGCCACACATCTGGTTTTAGGCGACCCTTTAGGTCTTCCTTTAGGCAACACATCACACTTTATGCTTTGGGCCATATATCTTACTTTAGCCCTTAAGCTTTTTTAGGCCACTTGTCTGTGCTTTAGGCTTAAGGCCTCACATCCCACTTTTAGACTGTAGATTCTTTAGGCCAAACATCTGCCTTTAGGCCAAACACATGTCCTTTTAAACTCCAGGCTTTGGACCATATATCAGGCTTTAGCCCACATGTTTCCTTTTAGATGCTAGGCTTTAGGTCATACATCAGACTTATCACATCTCCTATTAGACTCTAGGCTTTAAACTGCACATCTACCTTTAAGCCACACATCTGACTTTATGCTTTGGACTGCATGTCTGCTTTTAGGCTTTAATTTTTAGGCTTTAGGCCACATCACTGTCTTTAGACTCTATGCTTTAGGGTTTTGGCCTTTGGCATCCCACTTTTAGACACTAGGCTTTAGGCCACATGTGGACTCTAGGCGTAATGCCATACATCAGGCTTTAGGCTTTAAGCCACACACATGGCTTTATGCTTTATGCCATGTGCCTGATTTTAGACTAGGCTTTAAGCCACATGTCTGTCATCAGGCTTTAGGCCACATGTCTACCTTTAGACTATATGCTCTAGGCCACATGTCTGGCTTTAAGTTTTAGGCCACATTTGTGCCTTCAGGCTTTAGGCCACATGTCTGCTTTCAGACTCCAGGCTTTAAGCCTCATGCCTGTCTTTAGGCTTTAAACCTTAGGCCAGATATCTGTGTTAGGCTTTAGGCCAGATTTTTTTGGCTTTAGAAGTTAGACACTAAGCTATAGGGCACCTGTCTGGCTTTAGGTTTTAGGCTTTGTGCACACATTCAGCTTTAGGTTTTAGGCATTAGTCCAGACAACTCACTATAGGCTGCCTTTTACGCTGCTTAACTCTGTGCAGTGAGTCGCTGTTATAATGAGTGCTTCTGTGCTGCATATTCGACTTTAGATCACATGTCCACATTTAGGCTTTAGGCCATGTGAGGTTTTAAGCTTTATTTGTTTCATTTTAAATTCATGGTAATACATGGTATTCATTTTTCTGAGATTTCATTTTCCTGCACATCATGTTGTTGTGACTAACAGGGAATACAGCAGAGCTGTTTCACTGTGCAGTGATTAACACTACACAGGCGGAGCACAATGTCAATGAATCAGGCTCACATGTACTGCAGAATCGATTGGTTGTAACACGTGGGCAGATCCACGTGTGCTGGATTCTCAGATAGATGAGCTTATCTGTGTAATTAAACGTTGTTAATGTAGCTGGGGGGAAATGTGATGGACTTGGTGATAAATGTTTCCTGGAGCTTATCGACAGGCTGAATGAAGGCCATCAACCTGCGAGAGCTTCAGCATTTTAATAAAATGATGAGCTTGATCTGCCAGAAACTTTACTATTTTGTATCGGAGAGTTCTGATTATGCAAGAAAACAGAACGTGATAGATTGATTATTTGTCTTGCTCTTGCAAACAGTGTTTGTCTGAAGTAGGGGGGTGTAATAGTATGATGGTATGTTATTGTTATTGCAATATGTTATATAATGATAGGCTTTTCTGTGTTTATTATGGACCCTTCCACAACAAAGCCATAATCAATCCAGCAAAGTCAGTAAAACACTTTTTTGGGAGGAATATTCCATTTAAAACTCATTTCAAAGCATATTAAACGGTATATATGTGAATTGCCTTTATTTGATTTGTTGCTGTAATGATAAAAAGTGAAAGTTGAAATCTAAATGGTTGAGATTTCCCATCGCATTGCTTCTGCTGCTTCCCAAACCACATACCAGCACACTGAATAGTGTGTTAAACTTTTTGTGTTGCCGTTCTGGTCTATTTTGTTTGGTTTTCATTAACCTGCAGGGTTGTAGCTGCAGAAATGATGACGAGACAAGCTCTATCAGAGCAGAGCTTGTCTGGTGAGGCATTCTTAATGACACAATCGAATACTATGAATAAGAGCGTTGAAATTTTTCTTTTTTTTCCCTTTGATTAAGGCTGGATATTGTAACTTTCATGTCAAAAATCTTATTGCTTTTATTTATTTATTTAGCACAATTTTTTGTCCTGTGAACATTCAT
The DNA here is from genome assembly GCF_015220715.1 of Pygocentrus nattereri. Classification (NCBI taxonomy): domain Eukaryota; kingdom Metazoa; phylum Chordata; class Actinopteri; order Characiformes; family Serrasalmidae; genus Pygocentrus; species Pygocentrus nattereri. Next base: position 18,175,198 of record NC_051234.1, on the reverse strand, counting down.
GAACATTTTGGCAAATAGAAAAGGTTCAGAATTGAAATCTGGTTGCATGAGCATGCATTTATACACATTTCTTATTCCCTCCTATAAGTCCACCATTGTGGAGAACCTTTTCTTATGACAGTGACAACAGTTTTTACAATATTGTAAATGTTGAAAATGTGTTCTGGTATGGTGACGTTATATTTTTGCCATATCATCCAGTCTAAGTCTGCAGATAAGAGAGTATCAGGCTGTGTTGAGTGTAATTTCTCCCCCACATTGCAGCACTGACTCATGGGACCTACATTGATTAAACTGAAGGTCATGTTATGATGTTTCTGTTGCTACTGTATTTTCCTTTTCACACCCCCGAGGAGTGCTCTAGTCTAGGGGTCGACAGTACTTTTCACTGTACTTATATGTGTTTTGTGATGTTCAGTTTATCTGAGATTTACAAAGAATTGCCAAACACATCAGGAAAAAAACTATACATGCAATTATTTCTAATTTTGCTTGGTACAATATGGAAAAAAAAAACAATTGTGTGTATGTATATGTATGTATGTATATATATATATATATATATATATATATATATGTATATGTATGTATGTGTGTGTATATATATATATATATATATATATATATATATATGTATGTGTATATATATATATATATATATATATATATATATAATATGTCATTATGGGCTGTCTTTTCAGTCTATGCAATGTTACTATGCAATATTTTCAATTACTATATACTGGTTGTTGTTTATAGTAAAACAACAACTAACAGTGATTTCCATAATTGATTTATTGACTCAGTAGTGCAACTAGTCTGTCAATAACTTAATATTTCATGACCTACACGAATTACAAATACAAGGATTATTCCTTCTTTTGCACAGTGCTCTTTCAAACATAAAACATCTGCACAATCTTCTACGTCATAGATTAAGATCAACAAATCTTCTGCTTTGCCCTCAAAAACCCACTTTTAATCCTTGTGAAAACTTCAGAAACAATAAAGGAACAACACATGAAATCTTACATGGCAGTCCATGTTATAAACGTATTTAGATTCAAGAACTTTGCATTGCTATTCTCCTCTAATGATAAAGCAAAGATACATCAATTAGTTTGTCTATATCATGTAATCAAACCTGATTGATGTGCAGAGCTATAAAGCATGTTCACCACTCACTAAACAGCAGTAAACCTGTGTGATGAAAACACAGAATTGGAGTTTTTAAAATATCCAGCCTGAAAAACACCTGAAAACATCAACAACATGAAAACAAATGTTAGTGCAGCCAAAACATGGAGAAAGAAAGCAGACTAAATATCCATATCCATGAGGGTAAGCAGGTCTGTGTGCATTAGCCACACAACAAAAAGTATTCTTTAGCAGCCCATCTCCTCAGCCAAATCAGACCCAAACCAGGCTCTCTGGAAAGCAGACAACGATCCACTGCCTTTGAATTTCACAGTTTTACTCACCATGCTAAGCTTTCGTCGTTTTCAGCCATGAATGTGTTTCTCTGGATCCTCGCGATCAAAGGCTGAGTTGTACACATCATGTAAGAAACCATCTTTTCAGACAATGTTAAAGTGAAGCAGTTTTTGACAAACATCTTCTGCTTCATCTTGTGTAGAACTGCATTTCCAAAATCAGCTCAAAACAAGATACGAAGTTCCAAGCTGTAAGTAAAAGAGAGAGAAAAAAAACTTGAACTGAATAATGTGGAGAAACTCTCAGCTTTTCTTTAGCTTTTACCAAAAGAAGTCTTCCCAGTGTCTCGATTTGCCCATTTTGTGAGAAGCAAATGTTTTTGATGGACATTCTGCCTGTTTATTCATTTTTTTCCACAGCATGAACACAATGACAGAATTCCAAAAACTCTTGTCAGGTCCAGTGTATATAGTTTCAATGTGAAGAAAATATGTATGAATATTCCGCATTTTGTTGTCATTCGTTTTTGTCTCATCCACTGCGTCCTTTTACTTTTATTTTTTAATAAAAAAAGTTTTATTTTTTTAAAAACTTTTATTTTTACGTTTTTTTTTACGTACTTTTTCTACTTGCAGCCCACACACATGACCACAGAAGCTTCAGTGGCCCACAAGATTTGCCCGATCAAATTGTCTTTTTCTGACACACCTAATGAGAGAGTTGATGGAGCTATTGACTGGTGGATGTTGCGCTGAAGAGTGAAAAGCTGCAGATATTCACTGCTCCTAGCAGTACCACCATGGAACACTGGGAGGCCAGGGCCTACAAGTTGAAAACTGTCCTAGAAGTTTTGACCATACCCATCATATACACAAAAAAAGAGTGTCGTAAAGGAATTGATCACAATAACTTAACCATATAGTCATATCACTCAGCCTTACTCCACCCTGGATACACTGATATTCCGGCCGCTTCGCCATTTGTGTTCCTGTAGGGCGTGTATGTGTGATAAACAGCTGGATGCCCCTGCCGCCCTCATGCCCACTCTCCTGTGCCATCTGCCAAACATATGCTTCACACAGCCAGGCTCCGAGATAAACCAGACGCGCAGTAACTGGAAGTTTACTCATGCTGCTCGTTTTTTTGACCTTGTTGGATTTCCTCCCCTCCTCTTCTGGATGATTATTTTTTCCTGAAATGTTTTTTTTTTTTTCTCCACTGTTGATTATTGCATGTACTGGCTGCAGTGGAGCTGGGTGGGTTTGTTGGGTTTGCTAAGGGAATCGTGTGTTTTACTGTATATATTCTTACTGTCATGGTCTTGTTTGTAAAAAAGAAGGTTTACTGTTGGGCTTCTTAGAGTGTTGTGCTGGCTTTTGAGCTTGTTAGACCCTTTAGATTTGCCAGTGTTCCACAGTGATGAGATTTTCTCCTCTAAAACTGATACCAATACTGGAACGTCTCATGTTTTGTGATCTAAGTGACAACACACATCTTTTAACTGAGCCGTTTTTAATTGAAGCACTTGATTGCCATTTAAGTCATTTTTCTATTGCACATTCAAAAATGAGCTGATTCAAGTGGGAACTGATGAGACCTTACGGTTCTAGTTCTGCTTGATAAACATGGTCAGTATCCACTCTTCATAATCGAATTTGTGATGTTTCTTGCTAGTACACTTAAAGTACCAGCTAATATGAAACAATATACTGCACTGTGTGATATAGACATAACATGCAATGTTCAGTAAAGCTGTTAGAATTTCTGATTAAAATAGTGCGATTGGATATGCAGCAAGTGCAAATAATTGTATTGATTTTTCTGCTGTGTAAACGGGACTCTAATCTATCCCTGAAGGAAATAGCAAAAAAAAAAATTTCTTTCAAATGTGCAAAATAAGTTATTATTTAGACCTACGAAAACAAACAAATACATATTTGCTTATGGTGATGCATAAGCAATTTTACAGCGTACTAGTTAAGGATGAAGTGGTTTTTGAGCATGTATGTGCACTTGTAATTGAGCGCTTTGCTGAATAGACAACGTTGGGGTTGCAGAATTGAAGCCCAGTACAGAGAGGCACTTGTACAGAATCATGAAGAATCAAAGTTTAAATTTTTCTCTGTCAGCTGTGAAAATATAAGCCGACACTCATGTAGTTTACATTCTTTTGTTCTTTTTAGTGATAAAATAGTGCTTGTTGACTATCTTCTCTTGGAAGACTAAAGAATTGGCAAAGTTGTTGTTAGCTTCAGCTGCAAGAGAACTCCCTTGAGTACCATTAGGTTCTGTTGGTACCAAAAGCCATAAAACTGGACCCTTCAGTACTGGACTGAATGCCAGTTCCATTTTTCTGCTGCCAAAGTTTCTGCTGCTTTGTGTGCAGAGGAAAAGAGCTGATGTGTGTAAACGTTAACAGCCAAGTGTTGCTTATCCAACATGGCTCTTCTGAGGTCAGAAGTGGCTGAACTTGTGTAGTCACTGTTGTGTGAGTGGCCTGCTCTCAGCTGGAGCATTCGTGTTCCCCCTGAGCTTTATCCCCCAGCTTCCCAGCTGAGCCGAGAAAGACTGCAGACATGAGGAAACTTCAGAAGTTCTTAAACGTTGTCAGTTGAAGCCTGAACTTGAAGCTGGCCATGAGTGTGTCCAGACCATTTCAGTTCATACAAGTAGTGAGATCTCTGTCAGTTTGTGTTTTCTCACACTAATAACTGATGCTTTGTATGGAATCTTTGGTCGAGTAAATTATGTATTGATTTAAGTCTGTATGAGTTCATTTAACGCTGGTGATTGTGACAACAGGCCTAGCATGTTGCTATCATAATATTACAGGCCCATATCCTGCAATTAGTCTTGATATGCCCACTTATAACATTGGTCTGCTTTTATGTAAAAGAAAGTAATAATTCACCTCTTTTCCTCCCTTAGAATTCATTGTGTTCCTGTGATGTCACGCACTCGAGCTGCCACCATTTTGGTAGACAATTTTGAGTTCATTAGGCAACGCAGTGTAGTTTGTTATGCAAAAGCAACCGACCGATCTATCAAGGCAGTAAACATGATTTGTTGAAATGGGTTAAAGTGTATTAATGGACATATTTGAGTGTATCACCTTGAATTTTTTGTTGTAGTAGTAAGAAATGAAAGCTGAAATCTACACCTCACAACCCAAACCGTAAACACACTAAAAAGTATATAAACAGCGGAGTACCATTAGAAGTTCACTCATTAGTGAAACATGTAAAGTAGAGAAATGTGTGGTTTGGGACATAGCATTAGATCAGCCGGTGAGATACGTTCAGCAGTCCAGCAGCTCCAGTGGCTGATTATAGTTCTGCTGTGATGCTTGTTAGCTGCTCATTAAACATTTCCAAGTGAAAGTTGTATTTATTCAGGTAAACTAATGCACATATTGAGAAAAGTTGGATTCTTATTCTCAAGCTTCTTTTTCAAAATTTGCTTTGTGTATAAGGCACCTGAATGTAACTGCTGCTTCATTTAAGGTGGAAGGGGAAATTTGAATATGAAGCTGGTGAATAAAAAGCCAACTTCAGCTTCATATATGTGTGAGTGTGTGTTTGTGTGTGTGTATAGAGCTTTGGCAGTTTTGGCAGCTGTGTTCATTAGTTTTTGTAAAATCTTACACATTGGAATGTTCTGAATTTGAGAGGCATCTAGTTTATATGGATCCAGTCCACCAATGAAGCTGATTTTTTCTAATCATTTTTCTGGAGGCTGCATCTGAAGTGTCCATGTCTTTTTATTTTTTTCACATTCATTTTGGTCCATTTTGCTTGCCATTTTTTCATCTGCAGGGTTGTTACAGCTTGCCAACCAAAATGGTGGGCTTTTCTTAATTACATAATCATGTACTATACATTTAAACAGGCTGTTTTTGTTACTGTGGTTTTAAGACTGATGTGTGTAAATGAGCTCTTTTCTGGTTATCTGCACTGTATTGTGCCTTGTTCAAAAAGTGGTCTAGATTTGAAACACTCATTATAACTTCAGGGTGTATGAGTGGGGTTAAACTGCTGTAGGCTGAATTTCTGAAGAAATCTCTGTATGCAAAGAACAAGGCTGAAAACCAGTATTAGATGACTGATCTTTAGGCCCTCAGAAGGCACTGCATTAAATTCAGGCATGATTCTGTAGTGAAAACCTCTGCATGGACTCTTCCAGAAGCCACTGTCTGTGGACAGTTTGTCGCTACACCCACAGATGCAAGTTAAAACTCTACTGTGCAAAGAAGAAACCATATATAAACAGGATCCAGGTTCTCTATGCCCAAGCTCATTTAAGATGGACTGAGATGAAGTGGAAAGTGTCCTGTGGTTTGAAAATTTTACATTTTTTTTCTGGAAAGAATTGTCAAGCTTATTATTGATGCATAGTTCAAAAGCCAGCATCTATGATGGTATGGGGGGTGCGTCAGTACACATGACACGCGTGAAGGCACCTTTATTGCTAAACGATATATATATACACAGGTTTTGGAGCTGGATGTGCTGCCATACAGGTGACATCTTTTTCAGGGGAGGCTTTGCTTATTTCAGCAAGGCAATGTCAAACCACATTCTCAATGTATTACCGCAGCATGGCTCCATAGCAGTATGACAGGATACTCTGAACGGTTCAGCAGCTAAAATTCTATATTAAGCAAGAATGGAAAAAACATTTCACTCTTTTTTACGACAGCAGTTAGTTACTACATATTGCCAAAAGTATTCGCTTGTCTGCCTTCACACATATGAACTTGAGTGACATCCCATTCTTAATCTACAGGGTGGGCCATTTATATGGATACACCCAAATAAATGGGAATGGTTGGTGATATTAACTTCCTGTTTGTGGCACATTATTATATGGGAGGGGGAAAACTTTTCAAGATGGGTGATGACCATGGTGGCCATTTTGAAGTTGGCCATTTTGGATCCAACTTTAGTTTTTTCAATGGGAAGAGGGTCATGTGACGTGAAAAACAATGGTGTGCTTGGTTTTAACGTAACTTTATTCTTTCATGAGTTATTTACAAGCTTCTGACCACTTATAAAATGTGTTCAAAGTGCTGCCCATTGTGTTGGATTGTCAATGCAAACCTCTTCTCCCACTCTTCACACACTGATAGCAACACCGCAGAAGAAATGCTAACACAGGCTTCCAGTATCCGTAGTTTCAGGTGCTGCACATCTTGTATCTTCACAGCATAGACAATTGCCTTCAGATGACCCCAAAGATAAAAGTCTAAGGGGGTCAGATCGGGAGACCTTGGGGGCCATTCAACTGGCCCACGACGACCAATCCACTTTGGAAGCTGGCATGTTCCCTGAATTTTCCAGCAAGATGGTGCACCACCACATTATGGGTGTCAGGTCCGAGCATTCCTAGATGAACAGTTTCCTGGAAAGTGGATTGGAACTCTTAATGCTTGGTCGGCTGAAGCATTAGGAGTTCCTTTAACTGGAACTAAGGGGCCGAGCCCAACTCCTGAAAAACAACCCCACACCATAATCCCCCCTCCATTAAACTTTATACTTATCACCATGTAATCAGACAAGTACTGTTCCCCTGTCAGCCGTCAAACCCCAGACTCGTCCATCAGATTGCCAGACAGAGAAGCTTGATTAGTCACTCTAGAGAACACGTCTCCACTGCTTTAAAGTCTAGTGGTGGGGCTTTACACCACTGCATTCCACGCTTTGCATTGTGCTTGGTGATGTAAGCCATGAAATCCCATTCCATGAAGCTCTCTATGCTGTTCTTGAGGTAATCTGAAGGCCACATGAACTTTGGAGGTCTGTAGCGATTGGCTCTGCAGAAAGTTGGCGACCTCTGCGCACTATGCGCCCCAGCATCTGCTGATCCCGCTCTGTCATTTTACATGGCCTACCACTTCAATGCTGAGTTGCTGTCATTCCCAATCGCTTCCACTTTGTTATAATACCACTGACAGTTGACTGTGGAATATTTAGTAGGTAGGACATTTCATGACTGGACTGCACAGGTGGCATCCTGTCATGGTACCATGCTGGAATTCACTGAGCTTCTGAGTGTGACCCATTCTTTCACAAATGTTTGTAGAAGCAGTCTGCATGCCTAGGTGCTTTTGTTTTATACACCTGTGGCCATGGAAGTAATTGGAACACCTGAATTCAGTGATTTGGATGGGTGAATTAATACTTTTGGCAATATAGTATATGCTGTCTTTGTATTATGTTCAATTAAATATATGGTTTACATGATTTGCACGTCTTTTTTTTTTTTTTTTTTTTTTTTTTACATTTTGCACAACTATTTTGTACAAGAAAATGTAGGATGTAGTCTCTTTAAAACTGGTTCCCAGCTTTAAATTGATGTAAAAATGTCAGAAGATTTTACTGTACATTAATTGTGTACTGTTTCAACTGCCCATTTCTTCATTAATTATTCACACAATATAAAGGTCAGGTGGCATTTCAGCTAGTGTAAATGTGACAACTGGAAAAGGGATCTTAGTAAGTTTTGACATGACTGTAATGATTAGTGTAGCTGAGTAATTAAAGTGTAGATGCTTGTTTCAGTGCCGTCTAAGAGGTTTTCTGGGAATTGGGAGGTGGGCGAGATTACAAATAAGGCCTTGATCTGGCGCATGCTTTGTTTAGTCATGAATGCATCAGGAAAATCCCAAAAGTTTCATTCTCATGATGTCAACCATCCTTGTATTTACTAGGACATGAGCATCCACTTTTCTGAATAGGAGCACCTAAAAAAAAATCATAACAGATGTTAGTTTATTTTTTTTTAATTTACTTTGCAGCTGTTTAGAGTGAATGAGTGGTGTCTAGTCTTTAGGGAGGGATGGACGATTTGGATTTCAGTCTGGTACTGAGTATTGATACTGATTCTTGTAAAAGTCTTCTTGTGCACATAAAAAGAGAAAATCTGTGATTTGTGCATTAAGGCCTTTGCGTTTTAGTTTAAAAAAAATACTGTGGTTGAGATGTAAACAGTCATTGAGTCGTTTGATGTAAAAAAAAGTTCATTGTAGAGACTCGGATTTCTTTATCGTGGTGGTGACAGGAATAGGAATCACAGTAATAACCATTTTAGTTACTATCCGAAACCACAAGCGAACATTTCTAAATGGGGCATTACTAGTGCACTTTGTCGGTGTCATGCATGTGTTATGAAAATGTCTGAGTATCATGATACATTATTTTTACCCTTAATCAGAATATTTCCCTGGATAAAGATTAAACCGGAAGCCTTTAAAAACACTTTTGCTTAATCAAATGTGATGAAGCAATTAAAGAAAATGAAGGTCAACCCTAAACACTAGTTTAAATATAGCTATTTTTTCAAGAAAACTCTGTGTAGTTATTTTTATGTAGACACTGACTCCGAGAAGGAAACATCAGGATCGAAAGTGCCGATGTTCCAGTAAGGCCCACCCCGGGCCTGTAGCCGGCAGGCACTCCTCTTGTCTGAAAATGAGAGTTTCAATATGACAGCGAGACAAAAATGGATTGTAAAGGCTAGTACACGCACCTGTTGAAGGGACGGTCAGCGACAGGCTGATTCATGGTGAGATGGTGGGGGTCTGCTGGACCTTCACAGGGTCTCCTGCAGGGCGTTTGAAGCTGAGCTGGAGACGTTAGTGCAGCAGGCCGTCTCACTTCCCCAACAGCTGTTCACGTGTCCTCTCAGTCACACATACTGGAGTTGCATAATCCTTTCGGTCACCTCAGTCAGACCCGCAGCAAATCTGTTTACATAAAAACACCAAAAGGGTCTTTGCTAATCTCCATTATCAGAAAAGCATTAGGCTTTTCTTTTTATAGTATGAAATTGCTGATGGTCTTTTAAGGTTATAAAGTTTACTTCATATTCTCTAAATATCTCTCTTGCTCTCTTTTTCTTGCTAGAGACCACCCTTCACTTTTTAATTTAATCAATTTAATTTCCAGTCCAGGCCATTAAGTACAAGTTATTCATTTATCAGAAGATATTTTTCTGAGGAGATTAGATATGTTAATCCATTTGCATAAGGCCAGCAGAAAGTCAAAGTGAAACAAAGTGAAGTTTCCATAACTCGACTTCAAAGTTGATTTAAAGCGCCAGAAAAAGTGGGACTCTTAACAATCACTTAGATGTCCCCATCGCATTAACAGTACTTTAAGTTTTCACCTTTGAGCGAGGAGAAGATTAACCTTCATTCTTGCTTCAAATCTGGAAAATTCCATATCTATCCTTTAAGTGTAAGAACACAAGTCAACGCTGTGGGTCTGAAAAGATTTCTAGGGTGTCAAGTAAACAAATGGACAAATCAAACAAAAAGAAGCTGCTGGATTTCAGAGCAATGGACTGGCCACCCCAGAGTCCAGATTTAGACTTAATCACTCAATGTGAGAAGCGAAAAAAGAAAAGGTCAACCAAATACTAAGACTGAACTCTTGAGAGCTGAAAGAGTCTTCTAAAAAGAAAGGAAGCTGTAATAAAAGTAAATATTGGACAAACTAAATAATGAAGCGTCTGATATTTTATTTAGTTGTTGGGGCTTCTGCATTATTTTCTGTCATGTTTTTCTACTTTCTTTCTTTGTGTTACTTAAAATGAATTAACTTGTCCTTAATGGCCATTTTGATTGGAAATTAAATAATGGTCTCTCATTACATTTAATATGTTTGGTATGTGTAAAGTGGTGTTGGAACAACACTTGAGAGATGCAAAAACACATACATACATGCATACATACATATAAGGGATTTTAAACTGTTGGCAGTTTAAATTAATTATATGTTCAACTCAACAATATATCCAGTTGGATATTAATTTATTAAGACCTTGTAATGACCATTCTTATGCAGGATATGTAGTATAGCTACTCTTTAATTGATGCATTTACATTCATTGCAAACAGTGATCTCTTCATTAGGTGCTGGAGAAAATCTGATAAAGACCTTCTAGCAGAGGCTCCCTGTGTGCTGTTGCTGTATCAGTTCCCTTTGTCCATCCCCCTGTTGTGAATCTGAAGGCCATTGGTTTTGGAGCCTCAGTGGGAGGTAGGAGCTTGCATTTGTCAGTTTGTCCTGCCGCAGTCAGACCCCATTAGCCCGTCTTTGAACATCTCAAACTATCCCCCTGATAGCCCCTTCACCACCAGCGGCCTGAAACCCAAAGACCATCGCTCACACATCTGTCTGTCAACCGCTGCGCTTAGCTAATGATTTTCAAAGCCTGGCAGATGAGAACTTAAGAAAGCTTGAATGAAACCTCAGTGGAGGAGTGAGGGAGAGGGAGAAAGAGAAGGAGGCCTCCTTCATCAAAACCTCTCAGCAGGCCAAAGCTTCCCAATCTAAACATGAACTTCACATTAAGGGGAAGCTGTTGATAGCTGAAGAGGTTCTCCAAACCCAAAGACCTGATAACAGAGACAACATTAGGAACCTGGCCACCTATTAAGGACCTCTGGGCCTCCATTACACTCCCTATCTATCGATCAGTCTAACTAGCTGGATATTTTTCTTTCTGGAAGTGTCTGTCTACATATTTAGCTAGCTAACTAAAGCTGTAGCTATCTGTTTCCTACATGGTAGACAGACAACAACCTGAAGAACCTAGTTTTACTAGCTGTTTATTTTTAAGTTGCTGTCTTTCTATTTAGCTGGTTAGCAACTTTATGAATCCTGGAGGAAATGCAACCTAGCTAACTATGTACTGTTGTCTGTCTGTTTTATCAGGCTGTTGTCTATCTCACCCAACAGCAATCTAATGAGTTCTGAAGAAAATTGCAGCACTAAAGCTGTAGCTAACTGCCGGTTACCTTCAGGAATCAAGTTGCTGTGTCCATCTGGCTTGCCAGCAACTTTATTAATTTTGAAGCTAACTAGCTATGTAGTTCCTCCAGGATTCAGGATTAATCAAGCTGCTATCTCTCTATTTAGCTAGCTAGCCACTTAATGAATCCTGAAGAAAAATGTGCAAGCTAGCTAAGTATAGCTTTCTGTCTGTTGCTACAGGATTAATCAGGTTGTTATCTTTGTGCCAGGCTATCTATTTTCTTGAGGATTAATCAAGTTTTCCTTTTGTCATTCTTTATATCCATTTGTCTGGCTGCCTTTCCAGAAATCTTGCAACTTGATGAATCCTCAGGAAAGTTGCGAAGTTACTGTAGCAAGAAAAACTGTAAAACATCTTCAGAAGAGCTAGAACATTTACAGAAAGTAAGATTTAAAGTTTCTTACAAGAGGGTACAAACAGGTACTTGAATGATGGTGAATATTTATACATGATATAATTTGAGGTTCTCTTAGGTTTTGAATTTGCTGGTTTCTCTTTGAAGTTTTGTGGTAGACTTGGCTGTGGAGTTCTCATGTTGGTTTTGTGTAAAACCTGCTTCATTTCTGCTGTGATTCAGCACAACAAAAGAGTTCAGCCTGGTGGTGTGTTTCATTACTTTGTGGTTGTTGAATTTTAAACAGGCTTCATTTTAAACATTTATGCAGCTCTGAATCCAAGGCTGTCTCAAACACTGTCTTGTAAATGGATGAAGTGAAACGTTCATCATAAAAGCAAGTTTTAGTTTTCACTTGCACCACAGCTCTTCAGCCTCTTTCCTCTATTAGATAACAGTGTTATTTTCACAAACGCACAATGAAAAATGACTTGGAACCCTTGATGTTTTTTCCCTTAGTGAATGTACAAAAAATAGAATGTACAAAACCTGACCTAATTCTCATCACTGCAACAGTTAGACTAAAGATAAATGTATAAATATTTTTTCTATATCTCTTCTTTTCGTATAGTGTTGTTGTTTTAAGCTATTTATTAAGACACATTTTGAAAAACATATTTAGCAATTTTATATAATTACCATAACACATTGTCGTATCTTCAAGTTTTGCCATTTAAATTTTGTGCTTGTGCCATAAACCATTTTGGTGGTTCGCTTAAAAAGAGTTTAAGGAAGTACGCTTATTTTTATCATTAAAAGGCAAAAAAAGACAAATGCCTGCAGATATGTTGGCACATTGAAGTAATATTACATTAAACATATAGAAAAAATTTATTTCCTTTCTTTATTGAAATTGTTCCCAGTCCATATAGAGAAATTAAGCTGCAAAAATTGATGCATTAATTTTTTTTTCTGCTGACATAATAGCCCACTCATTTCCATGTCATCACTGTTGGAACAAAATTTTGTATCTCTGAATATGTAAATTTCTAGGAGAAAAAAAATAAATTTTAATGTAACAAGATTTTATTCCATGTTATTTTAGACCATTTCTGTTGGTTCATTCATCATGATTTTGACAATTATTAAAAATAATTAATCTAAGGGATAAAGAGAGGTTGGGAAATGGTCATGTAGAAATGAATTACGGTGGTTTTTTATGCAAAGAACAACACATCAGTAATAATGTCAAGAAATATTTATGGATATAATTTGATGATTGGGCAATATGATGATTATTTTCCCGGGGCATGTTGTACATATCAGTACATAAAGTACTTAATTTGTACCTTTAATTGGATTTAGTGTAGATCAGGATGTGAAATGTTGAGTAAAAGTTATCGTCTAAAAAAATATTCATAGTTTTATATATTTTAAATGTGGTACTGCTGGGGCTTTTTTTCTGTCTGTTCTGTGTTATCAGACTTTCCACTTATCAAAAAGCTAATATCGTGATGTGTATCATGTATCACAAAAACATTTTCTAGTATTGTAATACTGCATTTTGGCCAGATCACCCACCCCTACTTTGATGTGGTGTCATTACACAACACCGCTAGTGTGACTGAGGACCTTCATTGTGAAAATGAATCCTCATAGCCGTGCGAGAACAAATGTTTGCTTTGTGGTGTTTCATGCACGAGTGACTGTTAGTGGTTAAATAATGAGTGCAGATTGTATCAGCCACTCTCACATGATTAAGTGCAGCTTCTGTCGCGTTTCTCAGCACCAGTTACTGTTGCGGTCATTAACTCCAAAGTGCCAGAAGTGCTCTGTGTTTGAGCAGCAGTTGATTAGTGACATTATAAGAGGCATTTGAGTTTACTGTTTGTTTGCACTGCTGAGTGAGAACTGATTAGCTGCTTTAACCATTCACACTTTCAGAAATCTCAGCTGCCATTCAGGATCACTTTCACATGCAGATTTCACATGGAGGCTCCAGGATAGATTTTAATTTAAAGCCAGGTTTATTGTTCTGATCCTCAGATGTTGAAATTGTTCTGACCCTCAGACGGTTATGTGTGTTTGAAATATTTCCCTTCATCCTATTTTATGTTTAATTTGTGCACACCATTTTCTAAGTGAACAAGTGCACATTTTAATACATAATTACTCTTTATTTGCTGATTTTAACATTTTTTTACCTGTGTGAACAAGCTTTTCTCTCAATTTCATCCATCTGATTTAGGGCTATGTGGGGAAATAAATTATAATTATAGTTAAAACATTAATATGAATAAAATTGGGCTCAAAAAACTTCAAATTAAGGTTATTAGGGCTGTTTATTAACATTAATAACAAGTATTCGTAGTTTACATTAAGCTAATATAAAGATAAGCCATTACTCATAAAATAAGATAACTATGCTAAGTTAGCTTTAATAAGCTAAATAAGTCATTTTTAATAGTCAATAAGTAAGCACTAATAAAATTAATGTTCAGTTAATGTTAGCATTAATAAAGTTTAATAAGGTTATGTTTAATAAGCTAATAAGTTAGCATTAATAAAATGAACATTGATATGTTAGCATTACAAAAATTAAGTTGACTTTAATAAAGTTGGCATTAATAAGATTAAGTTGGCATTAATAATGTTAAGTTGGTTTTAATCAAGTTAATAGGTCACCATCAACAAAGTTAGTATTAATAAAGTTATTAAAGTAGTTTTGCTGTAGCAATCATTATAAATCAAATATATCAATAAAAATATTAGTAAATCTAAACAGCAGCAGTACATTATAAAAATAGTTAATCAGTTTAACCTAAAAAGATTACTTCATGTGGTAACAAGCAATTAAAGTAGTTTAAATCTAAAACTCAAAATATCACTTTGAAAAAATGTTACTTTCAATATATTTTAGTTTGAATACATGTAATGTACCTGTTACCGCATGACTCTTTTTTTGGTTGAACTGTCTAACTTTTACTGTGACCCAATAATGTAGACAATATATTGTCTAGGTCAGGTCTATAATATATCAGGTCTACTCTGAGTGCTGTTGTTTGTATCTGATTGTACATAAATGAACTGTAGACTGAGATGTTGGCAGTAATAAACATTCTTTGTGTGGCTCTCATTGGGTTTAGTGAGAAAATTAAAGATCACGATTTGCGCGTTTATTTGATACGTATGTGGTTGAGCATTTCAGCATTAATCATCTTTAAGTGATTCTCCAGAAAAAAACAACCCTTTCAGCCACTCACTACAGGCACACAGGAGACAATGAAACTCACTGTTTTTCAGTAATGATCAACCTTTTTTCACAGGTATGAAACATCATCCCTACATGCGTTGATTTATTCATTTTAAAAATTATTTTTTGTTCTGACAAGCTGTGATTAAAGGATGTTCTTGCTCAAATTTATTCAGACTATTACTGACATTATACAGACTGTTACTGACACCGTGACCACTGTCTAAGAATCAGTTTAGTATCCAGTAGGAGCACTGTTTTTAATAACTTTATAAATGCTAACATTAACTTTTTTTATTGGTAATGTTTGTGTTAACTTTAGTTTTACTGATGGCAACTTAAGTTTTAATGCTAACATACTAACTTTACTAATACCAACATAATATTAACTTACTAGCTTTATTGATGCAAAATTATTAGTGTTGATATTAAATTATAATGTTGGTAATTTTATTGATTCTGACTTCTTAACTTTAATGCTAACATTCACTTTTAAAGTCCCAGTGAACAAAAAATAAAAAAAAAATGTATTGATACTAAACATCCAGCAAAGCATGAATGAAAAATATAAGATGATAAAACACTACAAACCACCTGTGTGGGCGTGGCTAATGATCAGCTTTATTGAACTCTTTATCTGAACTCTTTATCCAACGCTAAAATCTTTATGCAGCTTTTGTGTCAATAACTGAACAAAAAATACTCAGGCAAAGCAGATGTGAGGACGGATGAACAAACAAGTGGACAGATGAAGTAACATGCCAATTGAGGAACGGACGAACAAAGTTTATGTATGGATAAACAAACGTACACACTGGTGGTCCAGTTTGCTAGCTTTTTGCATGTTGAGTTAGTTTTAGTCTCAAAGTTTCTCTGACTCTGAAACTTGTGTGGGCGGAGCAAGAGACATCAGCCTTGTGATGGGTAAGAAAGCATTACCAAAGATTAGGACCACCCAGGTTCCATTGAGAGAAGAATATGGTCAAATATACTGGTCATTTATTGGTCCCTTTTTTAATTCAAACGCACTTGGAACTTGTTTACGGTTTGCCTGCAAGAACAAGATGAACCTAATTAGAAAGATAACACAACTATGTTCCCTGGGTCTTTACTTGTTAACTTCATAGACGCTAACTTATTCATTTTATTAATAATACTTTTTTTAAAAAGTTTTTTTAAAACTTTTTAATAAAACTTTTAATATTAACTTATTTACTTTATTGATGCTAATGTCTTAATGTCTTAATTTATGAGTGCTAAATGCTACTTTATTAACGGTATTGGCTATATTTTTTGTGCCAACATTAATAATGCTAAATTAGTAACTTTGCTGTTGATGCTAAAGTTTTTTTGACCCTGTTTATCAAAAGGCAGTAAAGTGAGTGGATTAATTATGACCTCCCAAATCAGCGCTGATCTTCAGAGCTGAGTGCAGAAACCTGAGAATGTTTATCTGTCTGTCTGAGAGCCCTCTCATCTCTCTCTAAAGCGTTCTCACACGTCAGGAGCCAGACATCATAAAGCGCTCGGATGCTCAGGGTTAACACCGATTACAGCCGAGGTGTCACACACTCCTGCTGCTAAAACAAACACCACACACCAGAGTCTCTCTGGTGTTAGGAACACCCCAAAAAGAGCTGCTGATCACACCCTGTTCTCACACTACACTCTCACTCTGCAGCAGTAGCTTCGCCTGGATGGAAAACTTTGAGACTCATTTCTGTTATAAAGATTTTTTTCTGCTGGTATTCAAGACGACAGCTCTTATCAGGAAATGTGGTTTTCAGGAAACGATCAGAGACCGATGTTAAATGTAATTTCGGATTGGTTTAAAGAAGCATGTTTTGGTTAGTTTGAAATCACATGCCGTATTAATAACTTTTGACTCACCAAGTTTTTTTTTTTTCTTTTTTTTCCTACATGTTCTAGGGAATATCAAGAATTCAGTGGGCAAGAAATGAATAAAGCCAATTATTTACTTAGATTCATTTTTTCTAAAGATACATTGAGAAGAGTTTATCTTAAAAAAAAAATCAGATTTTGTTTATAGCTATAATTGTGATATGTTTTTTGCTCTTGTCCTGACGCTGTGAGCAAAATTTTTTGGCTTAAGTGCACAATTAAATTACATATACAGTGTGATTCAAAAAGATTCATCCAATTTCAAAGCGCCATAATTTCACATACCAATTGAAAGAGGAAGCTGGCTCATATTCACCACTTGTAAAATTACATCATAAACTTTACGCTCCTTTAAACCATTTATAACTGCATTGCATTTTGCAATGATTTAAAAGTGAAACAAACCATTTTGGTATCAGATGAATCTTTTTGAATCAACGTGTATTTGTTGCTTGTGCGCTATAGCACAAATGTGGAATATTTCCTCAACTGAAGCTTTAGTAGAGCTCAGTAACACTCAGATTAATAAGTTATCACAGAGATTTAGCTGGAATCTGTGTTTCTAAAGTCATCATTTGTTGAGTTCCTCTTTAGACTCTAACAAGCATGTTTGCTACTTGTGCACTGATTTGAAAAAAGTTAATAAACAAACATTAGTAGTCTTTTCAGATGGTATACATTTTTAAAATTTAAATAAATATTCTTAACTATTTTCCTTAAAGTGTAAAAAGTAACCATAAAGGGTTTGATGTTGTAAGCTTGATGTTGTAACAGTAGAAGAACCCTTTTTTGGTACTATATAGAAGCCTTTTCAAAAAGATTCTATGCAGAATCATCTACAACACGTTCTCCATCAACCTGAAGAACCCTTTCCTAATGCGAAGAACATTTAATCATGCAAATAGGTCTTTGAGTGTTATTGGTTTTATATAAAAACTTTTTTTTTCTTTACTAATCCCTTGAGGAACCATCTTTTGTTAGAGTTTAGAGGATGTGTTAACTTATTTTCACTCAGAAAATAAGCAACGCATAGAGGCTGACCAACTTTTGTACATAACCATACGAGAAGTTTGAGTGTAGATATTTACTAAGTCATTGAACATACCAACAGTTTACTAAGCCAGTGTTGATGACTGCAGTGTCCGTAAACAGAACAGATGCCGTTTCCTGTTATCCCATTATATTTGTCCCTCCTTATTTCCTCATCTCAGTAGAAAACAGTCATGCTCTGTATTTGATTACCCAGAATTACACTCTGTAAGCAAATCTGTAAGCAATCTGCATATGGGTGCACACAAACATAACAGTACAACATAAACATATAGTCTTCATGAGACAGTGTTATTTACCTAATTAAGGTTATTTTAATTAGTAATATTAATGATTCCTGTTATTTAATCATTAATATTTAGTTACTAATTACTAAATTACATTAATTTTAAACTAAATCATTTTTTTCTTATTACTTTCATTTTAAACTGTCAAACTTTAGTTCCTATGCTGAACCTTATTCATCAGACTGAGATCCTAGAATGTAACAGCTGCACCATGTAAGGTGGAATGGAGAATTCGAAGGAAAATTTGATTTCATCCTTAGTTTCTGTGCTGATACATGCTGGATGGACTCTTCCCCTGCAGTTCTGCAGAATGATACTTTACTGGTATTAGTCATTGGTTTTATCCATCTGTATATGCAGTGCCATTGTGTTGTTCATTCCCTTTCTTCATTCCACGCACTGCCTATGTGTCAAGCTGTCGCACTGCAGGACAATGTGTGAAATGAGAGATGCTCAGGCCATCCCGGAGCAGGCAGTGCGCTGATTTATAAGAAGGCAGTGAGCGAGGGAATGTTCTGAGCGGCTGTGAAGGCCATGAGGTGTCCATTAGTTTGCTGACCTCTGATATGGGCAGCAGAAGAAAGAAGGAATCTTCTCTGGAGAAGAGGGTGAAATCTGTTCTTTCCGTTTGTTGGCCCCAGCTGCGAAAGCTGGCCATCAGAGCCGTCTCTGCTGCCCTTTTTACGACTCTCCTATCGGCTTTACTGACCGCAGGCTAATTAGCTCCGTCCTAATCATGTGTTAAATTACATCGCCTGGTGTTTACTGTCTGTTTGTCATGCTGTAAAAAATGTGTGAGGGAGCCCGTAAACTCGGAACTGCAAACCACAGTGAATCCATTAATGTTTCACCACTTTCAAAACTTGCCACTGTTACAAGAGTGAGAGAACCACAGCATGGACTAGACAGACCTGCGGTTTGACCGCTGCCCTCTTGGGCTTCTGCGTATAAATTAGTTGAATGAATCACAGGTCAGTCTTGAGATTTTTCTGTTGGCTGACTATCTTTTGAGTAGACCTTCACTGCTGCTGCATGGATTGGTGCTCTCCACCTGTTTGCATTGTTATCCTACACCCATTTCCATGGTTATTCTACACTCATTTGCATGATTACACCCCCCCCCCCCCCCCCCCCCCCCCCCAGTTGCATGGTTGTGCTACACTTATTTCCATTAATACTCTAATTTCTATGGTTATGCTAGTCCCATTCCATGGTTACCCTACCCCGGATTTCATTGTGCTACACTTACTTCAGTTGTTACACTACCTCTATTTCCTTGAGTACACTACATCCATTTCTTTGGATACACTACACCTACTTCTACGGTTAGTCCACACTCATTTTAGTAGTTACCCAACAGCCTATTTCCATAGTTACCTTTACGTCCCATATCAGAATCAAGCTTTATTGGACAGGTATGCTTACACATACAAGGAATTTGGTTTTAGTTACCTGTTTTAGTAGTGCTGTATGCATTTCATGCATCTACTTTGCCATTATTTCTTTGGTTGTGCCACACACAATTCCTTATGCTACATTCATTTCCATGGTAACATTACACCCATATCCGTTGTTACGCTACACCTACTTCCATGTTTATACTACACCTTGTTTCCATGGTTACGTTACATGGTTACTTTGTTGTTGTCCTTTCCATCTTTCCATCTGTGAGGCAGTGTTTTTTTAGCTTACAGTCACTAATACAAGACATTTTGTTTCATGTTGTTAGACTAACAAAACGTGGTTTTGTTGCAGATCAAAGAGTTTACCTGTCCAACAGCAAAATACGGGGTTAATCACATGTGCCGCGCATTGAAACACCCAACATCGACAACACAGTCAGAACACCAGCCTGTTACAATGTTGCAGGCTGTGATTCAGTCCACAAGGGTAAAGTTAGATTGGACATCCCTGAAAGTGACTAGCGCATGAGTACATTACAGAAGCACTGGTTTTGTCAATGCTGATTTGCACTGTTTACTATGAAGATATATTTTGAAAGATATGTTCTGTAAGGAACAGCAGACATGTGACTAAATTGTCACGGTTAGTGGATTGAAAGCTGAAGAATGGATGTTTCTTTCTCTCTTTTTGTTTCTCAGTCAAATGACTGACATTTCTCTGTAATTCAGTCAGTCTGCCGAGGCTTGTTATTGGATTCAGTATGAAATTTCATCAGCTGCACGCCTCTTATAGGCCAGCACGAGGCTCTGACGTAACAGATAACAGCCTGCAGGAGATCGCGTTACAAAAACACTGCTTTGTTCCTCTAAGATTTTGTGGAGTGCCTTTAGCCCAGTGGTCTTAGCATGCACATTTTATTTTTATCATGAACTGTAGAAGATGCTCAGGTCACAGGAAGTGTTGTTTTTGGTATTTCATATTAACGTAATGTGCAGTGGATGGGCCACGGGTCGCTCTGGCAACAAGGTCAACAGACCCACAAACGTTTTGAGGTGTTTTTTGAGCATGTTAAGAGTCTTGAGCAGATGTAAATGGGCCGTGGGAGGAACGTGGATTGGAATAATGAGAACGTGACCAATGATTGGCTGTCTTCATTACTCTGGCCATCTGAGCATTTTATTGGGGTTTTGCATTAGTGCTGCGTTGGGATGGAGCAGAGGGGTGTAAAATGCTGTCTGACTCCAGAAGCTCTCCAGTTACAGGGTTTGGTTACCTGCGAGACACGTCTGCGCGTACATGCGTACAGCTGTGTAAAATGACCTGCGTCCTTTTTACAGTGTACTCAGTGGGTGATCACAATGGAAATCACTCTCTTTTAAAAAGTTACTCGCTATATTTATTGCCAGCTTCTTTCCTCTCTGTTGGGTGTCTTAAACTCTTGGCTTATAACATAGGCCCAGTTTCATAAAACACATTGAGGCTTGCTTTACACAGCGAAACGTCCACACATTTAGTTATATGTTGAGAGTTGCGTGCAACATTCAGATACTCCACTTGATGTTGTTACTATTAGGTGCTAGCTGAACTAAATATTGAAACACTCTCCTTAGACAGTATTGAAAACCTGTTGGTGCTTTTGAGATGAAAAATTAACTGCTTAAGAAGAACCTCTACCATATTGGACAACCCACAAAAGATTTGAACATGGAAAAATATCTCCCAACATGCGCCCAACAGAAAATCCAATCAGGATTGTTTTCTCTGTTGTATCTACAACCCCAACTCCAATGAAGTTCGGACGTGGTGTAAAACCTAAATAAAAACAGAATGCAATGATTTGCAAATCCTTTTCAACCTATATTCAATTTAATACACTACAATGGCAAGATATTTAATGTTCAAACTGATAAACTTTATTGTTTTTTGCAAATATTTGCAATATAATTGCATGCTGAGAAACGTTGTTCTTAAACTGTTGGATTATTTGCTCATGCAGTTGTTCACAAAGTGGTGAACCTCGCCCCATCCTTGCTTGTGAACAACTGAGCCTTTCAGGGATGCTCCCTTTATAACCAATCATGACACTCACCTGTTTCCAATTAACCTGTTCATCTGTGGAATGTTCCAAACAGGTGTTTTTTGAGCATTCCTCAACTTTCCCAGTCTTTTGTTGCCCCTGCCCCAGATACAGCCAAGCGAACTCTTCCAATGGTTAGAATTTCAGAAGCTGGACTGAAGGCCTTACACATTAGATTAACTAGCAATATAAAGGGAAGTGACAGAGGAATCAACCAATCACGCTTTGAATGACAATGGGTTGAACCAAAAAAAGGTTAGACTAGGCCTTCTGGAGGTTATAAATATGTCACTGTGTTGTATGTCATATAAGATGTAGTCTAACCAGGTTTCAGTTAGTTGTTGGAAATGAAAAACAGCGGTAGTAGCTGAATGCCAGGACTCTTTAATGAAAGAACATAATTCCAAACATACAAAAAATAATGAGAGCATTAGCTTAACACTAACATACTATCAGAAATCCCACAGTGGTGCTAGTGGAAATTATTGCTTTCAGAGAGGTGAGTTTTCTTGTTTTTTGGTTTACGATTTGAAATGTATGGTCCACACTGAAGACCTAACTCTGATAGGCATGGTTCTCTACTGCTGTGACATACTGTTATCTACAGTAGTTGACATAGCTTAGCAAAAAGCAGTATTGGTCTGAATTTTGTTAGTACTTTGGCCATGTTTATTGAAATGGTATGTAATACAGTGTTAGAAACCTCATCATCATATTACAGTTCTAATATAAAGAAGCAAACTTTAAACAGTCATGTCTTGGCTAATCAGCTGTGTTTATGTAAATAAATGTTTTTGGGTTTTTTTTGGCTAAACTGTCACTTTAAGGACCTAAAGTGAATAATAAAGAGCCTTGTTGGAGCTCTCGGTCTGATTATGGCGATTGATTGATACACCTTCATCTAGTCTCTCTCTCTGCTCAGTTTATTACTCATGCAAATGGCTGGAAGTGATTAGCCACCCACGCTAAACCGCGGTTTTGCCGTCGTTAAGCTTCTGGTTTAAAGGTCTTTTCCAGCAGCTATGCAGTAACATGACAGCTAAGCACTGATAAGCTGCCCAGCATTTGCATTCGCTCAGTGCTTATCAGCACAGCAGGCATTTTCCTGCGCTCCATTAATCAGCCTGCATCTCTCCAGCATGATGGGATCTATGGGAAGAAACAGGGAGAGCCCCTGAACACTGTAATCGGATTGGCTGGAGCCCTGATTCCACCCACAGCTTTCCACCTTGCCCAAGGTAATCTTTGTGGGCAGAAGAGAGGGAGAGAGAGAGAATGAGAGAGAGAGATGCTTCAGGGCTGAAGTGAATGGAAGGGAATCCTCTTCTGTTGTGGTCTGTCTGTCTTACGCATGTACAGTAAATGTTTGATGTAAGTGTGATTCATTAAAATAACCTACGGAGGATAATAACCTGTGTGATACTTCTAACATTGCAGAAATCACAGTACATACAGTTAAGAGGCCCATATTATGGAAAACTGAATTTTAAATATATTCTTTTTAAATTTTACATATATGGAAACTAAGCTGCAGAAACAGCCACTTTTTGTTTGTTGTTTTAATGTCACAAAACAGAACATGTTTGTAAAATTAAGTTATGGGTAAATGAGTGCACAAACCCACACAAAAGTTATAAGTGGACCAGAAAAAAAATAGGATATAGGCACTCCATTAGTTAAAAAACCTTATTGAAATAAATGCATCATTGTTATGATATACCTGTAGTGTAATATATATATATTATTATTTAATGCATTATTTAGAGGTTTACCCACCTCGTTCAATCGGATAGAAACTGTATTTCGATTGGCCTCAATCGGATTAGTCTATTGCGATTGAGGTGTTTACATGGACGTATTCTATTCCGATTGAGGTATTAGTCAGATTATTAACGGATTATCAGGCTGCATGTAAACGTGGCTTCTTCTTCTTCTTCTTTCGGCTGCTCCCTTTAGGGGTCGCCACAGCGGATCATCTGCCTCCATCTTGCCCTATACACTGCCTCCTCTACTTTTACACCAACCATCTCCATGTCCACCTTCACTACATCCATAAACCTTCTCTGAGGTTTACGTCTTCTCCTTCTACCCGGCAGCTCCATCTCCAACATTCTTTGACCAATATATCCACTATTCCTCCTCAACACATGTCCAAACCATCTCAACCTGGCCTCTCTGGCATTATCTCCAAACTGCTCCACCTTCACTGTCCCTCTGATCTGCTCATTTCTAATCTTGTCCATCCTTGTCACTCCCAACGAAAATCTCAGCATCTTCATCTCCGCCACCTCCAGCTCAGCCTCCTGTCTTTTAGACAGAGCCACAGTCTCCAAACCATACATCATAGCAAGACGCACTACTGTCTTGTAATGTGTGTATGTATATATGTGTGTATGTGTATATATATATATATATATATATATATATATATATATATATATATATGTGTGTGTGTGTGTGTGTGTGTGTGTATGTATGTATATATATAATATACACACACACACACACACACACACACATACATACATATATATATATATATATATATATATATATATATATATATATATATATATAAAAATACACACACACTATATTGACTATATTGCCAAAAGTATTTGCTTGTCTGCCTTCACATGCATAGGAAGTTGAGTGCCATCCCATTCGTAATCCGTAGGGTTTAATATGATGTCGGTCCACCCTTTGCAGCTATAACAGCTTCAGCTCTGGGAAGGCTTTCCACAAGGTTTAAGAGTGTGTTTATGGGATTGTTTGACCATTCTTCCAGAAGCACATTTGTGAGGTCAGACACTGATGTTGGACAAGAAAGCCTGGTTCACAGTCTCCGCTCTAATTCATCCCAAAGGTGTTCTAACAGGTTGAGGTCAGTCAAGTTCTTCCACACCAAACTCGCTCATCCATGTCTTTATGGACCTTGCTTCGTGCACTGGTGTGCAGTCATGTTGGAACAGGAAGGGGCCGTCCCCAAACTGTTCCCACAAAGTTGGGAGCATGAAATTGTCCAAAATCTCTTGGTCTGCTGAAGCATTGAGTTCCTTTCACTGGAACTAAGGGGCAATGCCCAGCTCCCGAAAAACAACTCCACACCATAATTCCCCCTCCACCAAACTGTACACGTGGTACAATGCAGTCACAATTACTGTTCTCCTGGCAACCGTCAAACCCAGACTCGTGCATCGCATTCCCAGACGGAGAAGTGCGATTCTTCACTTCAGAGAACACATCTCCACTGCTCTAGAGTACAGTGGTGGCAGTACACCACTGCATTTGATGCTTTGTATTGCACTTGGTGATGTAAGGCTTGGACACAACTGCTTGGCCATGGAAACTCCTTCTATAAAGCTTTCTACGCTGTTCTTGAGCTAATTTGAAGGCCACATGAAGTTTGGAGGTCTGTAGCGATTGACTCTGCAGAAAGTTGGCAACCTCTGCGCACTATGTGCCTCAGCATCCACTGACCCCGCTCTGTCATTTTACGTGGCCTACCACTTTGTGGTTGAGTTGCTGTCGTTCTCAATCGCTTCCACTTTGTCATAATCCCACTGACAGTTGAGTGTGGAATGTTTAGTAGTGAGACAATTTCATGACTGGACTTGTTGCACAAGTGGCAATCTATCACGGTACCATGCTGGAATTCACTGAGCTCCTGAGAGCAACCCGTTCTTTCACAAATGTTTGTAGAAGCAGTCTGCATGCCTAGTTGCTTGGTTTTATACACTTGTGGCCATAGAAGTGATTGAAACACCTGAATTCAATGATTTGGATGGGTGGGTGATTACATTTAGCAAGATGGTGTATGTACATATATGTACACCGATCAGGCATAACATTATGATTATCGTTTCTAAGCTCATTGTCCATTTTATCAGCTCCACTTACTATACAGATGCACTTTGTAGTTCTACAATTACAGACTGTAGTCCATCTGTTCCTCTGCATATTTTGTTAGCCCCCTTTTACCCTGTTCTTCAGTGTTCAGGACCCCCACAGAGCAGGTACTATTTGGGTGGTGGATCATTCTCAGCACTGCAGTAACACTGCACACTGGTGATGTGTTAGTGTGTGTTGTGCTGGTCCGAGTGAATCAGACACAGCAGTATTGCTAGAGTTTTTTAACACCTCAGTGTCCAATATCCAGCCAGTCCTGTGGGCAGTGTCCTGTGACCACTGATGAAGGACTATAGGATAAGCTATCGTCTCTGACTTTACATCTACAATGTGGACTTATTGAGTGGACAGTGAATGGACACAGTTTTTAAAAACTCCAGCAGCACTGCTGTGTCTGATTCTGAAGAGCAGGAATGATTTTTTTTTTTTTTTTATCCACCGAATTGGTTCCACCTGTTATAATCTAAACATGCTGGTAGTTGCTAGCTCGAGCTGCCTCATACTTTCCAAAGATGCCAGCAGCTACTACTAACTGTCTGATGTTCTTTAAATATGCTAGTTGCTAATGCTAATTGCTTCATATTCTCTTGACATTTAATATATTAATCCTAACTGCCTCATTCTCAAAACATACCAACAACTAATGCCAACTAAAGATGTTAGTTGCTAATGTTAACTCTGTCATAAGACCCCTTAACAGTTTTAGCTAAACAGCTGAAGGCAGGCTGTTCTTACCCGTTTTCATCATGTAGCTGTTTGCTTTAAAATCTGTGCCGATCAAGTGCAGAATTGGACTGCTGGGTATCAAAAACAGGCTCTTTTTTAACTGGTCTATAGTCTGTGTGTTCTGTAATTTGGCTCTATTCCCTCAGTAGAGTAGGCTGACTAGTTCAGAGAAGAGAACAACAAAACATATTTCAATCTTTACTCCTTTGAAGGCTTTTAGTATGTATGAAATTTTACTTAAAAGTACTTGTGTTATTTTGAAGAGCTTTATGTAGTGCTGATGTGGAAGCCGGTCAGGTTTGAGTATGGTGAAGAACTTTTAGTAATATTTGAGATGGATTTAGTGGCTTAGTGGCTGTAAAATTAAAAATGTCTGCATTCCTAAAAAAAAAAAAAAAAAACAACAAAAAAATGGATCTCATGAAATGATGCAAAGAGTTCTAAAGTAAGTTGACAGACCTGTACTAATGCTAGCTGACTCATATTTGCTAGAGCCACACATTTTTTGTGCTATATACATTATATAAATTCAGAATTTTAAAAGATTCATTAGATTTTTGTTATTGAAAACCTTCAGTGCATTTTCAGCTCAGCATTTGTTCTAAACTGCAGTTCTACAGAAAAAGAATCCAAGGATCACCACCAAGGCCATCCTGGTGAATCTTTGCTCTGCTGGTGGCAACATCTCAAGGCAGACAGTCCGACGGACACTGCTGGGTTCCATGGACGCAGACCAAGGAGGACGCCACTTCTCCAGAAAAGGCACACAAAAGCTTGGCCTTTGCAAATGCTTATCTGAATGGAGAAGAATAATTCTGGTCTTCTGTTTTATGGTCAGATGAGAAGAAAAAAAAATTATTATATGTGATGTATCCAGTGATGTATCCTTCATTTGGCTTAAAAAAGGAGAAGCCTTCAACCCTAAGAACACCATCGCCACTGTCAAACATGGTGGTGGGAACCTAATGATTTGGGGTGTTTTGTCAGACAGTGGACCAGGGAACCTAATCATATTAAACAGCACCATGAAAAAAGAGCAATAAGTCAAGTTTCTCAACATCAGGCAGTCTGCAGAGAAACTTGGCCTTGTGCACCAGTGGACATTTCAGCACGGCAACGACCCAAAACACACAGCAAAAGTGGTGAAGAAATGGTTAGCGGACAAAAGCATTAACGTTTTGCAGTGGCCCAGCCAGGGTCCTGACTTGAATCCAATTGAGAATCTGCGGAGGGAGCTAAAGATCAGGGTGATAGAAAGGAGACCCTCCAACCTGAAAGAGTTGGAACTCATTGCTAAAGATGAATAGGCAAAAATACCAGTGGAGACATGCAAAAAAGCTGGTCAGCAATTGTAGGAAGTGTTTGATTGCTGTAATAGCCAATAAAGGCTTTTATATTGATTACTGAGAAAGGTATGAATAATTTTGGACAAGGCACTTTTTGTTCAAATGTAAATAAAAGCTGAGAAATGTTTTTTTTTTTATCTATAATGATGCCTGTTGTACATCGTCTCATTATCTTGTTGGAGATGCCTGTCATTTTTGGTCCAAAAAAATAGCTGGTTGAATAAAAGTAACTTTAGGTCAAAATTTGCCAGGGGTATAAATAATTTTGGGCTTGTATCATGTATCATGCACCATTATGACAAATACATCTTCTCTGATGAATCTGCAGATGTTTTTGAAAGTGCTGGATTTTCCTGAACAGGTTCCACCCTCAACAGGTCATAAAGTGTGGTGTGGAATCTGACTGTGAATCTGAACATGTGCAGAATGTAATTTCATGATGCCATAATGGAACTGAATGAGGCCAGATGTCCGGCAGAACAACGCATGTGTTCAGTTAAAGAATAGTTCACTTAATTATTCTGTTTCTCAGTCAGTTTTTCATATTAAATCACTGTTAAATAAACATTTAATCAGTTTGTTCTGAAAGATACGTATTTTACACCTTTACATTCTAAGTTTTGTGTTTTGACAGAAAATTTAAAAAAGTTTAAAAGGCTTTTTTTCTGAAATGTAAAAAGTCATTCCGAGTAGTTTGGGTTCAAGTGCTCCGTTCTAGAGAAACTTACCGAATAAGAATGATTGACAGTGGTGGCAATACAAACTAAACATCCACCTCTAAAAGCTCTCTCTCACAGTAATTCCTAACATGAAATGACATTGTGATAGTTTTGAGAAGGTTTTGGTCTAAAACGTATTATTTTTAATTCATTCTTTTGGAAGGGTACATGCAGTTCCATTATGGTGGTCCCCATAGAAAGTTCATTTTTTCAGATGTATCATTGTGACATTCCCAACACATCAGACATTGTGATGTGTTGGGAATGCATGTTGAGACTTTTTAGTTTCTCGTGTGTGGTGTTCGGGTCCTGGTGTTGGAACTTGGCTGGATTGTGGAGTTTGGATTCTGGTGTGCTGAATTCGGATTCCAGTATGTGAGGTTTGGGTTACCCTGTATAGAATTAGGGGGGGCTGGTATGACATGTTCGCGTTTTGGTATGTGGAGCCCTGCGCTGTTTTAATGTGCTTTAGCTTCAGATGTGAAGTGCCGATAAAGCAGATAAAGCAGTTTTCTCTGCTGTAAATGACGCATGGCATGCCTTTGCATTTCGCCTGCTAATTTATGACTTCCCATGTCAGCAGAGTCGCTGTCCCCAGGGACGTTTTGGTCATTATTGACCCTGTGCTCTGGACCTGCTCCATGAACAGGCAGAATCTGGAATTCTGATTAGTCGAGCCTGCAGAGAATGCAGATGGTTTCTTGCTGCCCCTTCAGAGTACATCAGCTTTTTCTACATAGGTGTTTGGAGTTTAATTAATTGTATGAGCTTTAGGCAGTAAAGTTATAATATTGAGATTGTTGATTAAGTTAAAGACGCATTCCAGCGCAAAGCTAGCATTTAGTGTCTCTCAGCGATTTACAATTTTCTGTCAGCCATTGTTTCCCATCAGCATTAATGGATGAAATTTTAATTACACTTTAAAGTTGCTTGTTTGATTGGATATATGCTAAAAGCTACCTATTTACTGTATTAATGCAGACAGCAGAAACGCTGAAGGAAGAACCAGCAGAAAGTGTCAAAAAAAAACTTTAACAGGCCTTGTCACAGATTCTACAAGTTTCTGGAACTGCACTGGAGGGATGGAGCACAGTTCTCAGTTGGTGTTTGATGATGGTGGTGTAGATTGCAAGCAAACACATTGCTCCAAAATCGTCTGTGGCTATGAAGAATGTAGTGTATGATTTACATCATTTTCATACTAATCAACCCATTCAGTGTCGCTAAATGTCCTGAGCAGAGTTTTCAGCATCATGTGGACAATTTATCATTAAATCTGTCAAACATATTGTTTCTTTATTATTTATATTATTTTTACTCTTATTCTTTTTTTATTATTATTATTCCCCCTCTAAGGGGACTGGTTGACCCAAACCATAGCAGCAAGCATGCCACACAGGTATTAACGTCACCCATCTGTATATTTTCCATTTTATAATGTAAATTAATAGCAAAAATGTGGATGAATCCACATTTAGATGACCACTCAGTTAAACATTATTAGTTTGTGGATAATACCCTTTCCACTTAATTATAAAGAAACAGTTTGATGTAATAAGGCTAATAGTGACTATAAGCTAATAACCACAAATTAAGTCATACTAACTGTTATCGGTTCACTTTCATTTATTGTTAGCAGCATTAGCTTTACTTGAACTGTTCCTTTAAATATGTTGTGGGTGTTTCTAGCTTGCTAACTGATACTGTTTGAGGCCTGCAGTGTGTAGACGAGTGTGGGAACCGCAGCAGGCAGTGTGTCTCCCTCTAAGTAGGATCTCACGGGCGCCAAGACTTTTATTTGCCCGGTGTAATGAAAGTAATTCCTCACCTGGCTGGATGGAATCTTCAACTTCAGCTCAGCAGGCTGTGGATCCAAACCTGCAGTGCAGGCCAGGGCAGTGGTGCTGAGGCCCAAACATCTTTATTCACTCCCTGATATCGCTAATTATGCAATTTTACACCCAGCACCTGTGAGCAGCTAGAGTAACTAATTGTTAATAACTGATGAATCAAAGCTAAACTAGAGCAATTCACAGTTTTTCCGGCCAGTGTTTATGATTGGAATTTCAATGCAGTTTTTTTAAGTGTACCATGCTGTTTGAACCCATGTGCATTTACAAGAGTACATTTTTGAGTGTTTTTATGCAACTCACTACTTTTACAGGTTACCTCGTCCATAGGGTGAGTTGTTACATTTGCATTCATGCTACTTTCAGCTTTATTGTTCACAAACTGTAGATGCTAGAAACAAAGCATACCTTATTATTTGTAATTATTTGAGATGTTCAGGTTTAAAAATATTAATCTTGATCAAATATTTGTAACATTATGGAGCAAAAAAAAAAGTGTTAGGTTGGGTCCTGTCTCCTACTTCCAAATAAGCCTACATAATGCTACATTCATGTTTGGAAGTTTCTGACTTCCAAGTGGAAGAAAAAATTCCTTCAATGAACCATCTGACTTCCGTGATCTGTTTAAAATGCAGGAACTGAAACTGAGAGTTTCCACATATTGTTCAGGTTTCTGGACAATTGGAGATGGAGCTCCAGACAGGACATAGCAGAAGACTAACCAATCCCTCTGATGTATGTCAAAAAACGTGTAGCTGCTGAAACACAGCCAGCTAGTCAGCTTGTTTGCCGCTATGCAAACACCAAAGAAAACAGTGATTGGAAGACTGAGTTGCCTGTGAAAGTTAGCTAAAATCACTGCAGGCGAACAAAATGTCATATTTCTGTGATGTTTAGTGTTAGTAATAAAGTCCTTCTGTACAAGATTTTTGATTTGATTGAACTGTGGATGTCTTTTTTTTTTGGTGCTGTATTAAAGGTGAATTGCTGTAGCATGTATTCATTTCCAACAGCCAAATTTAGTTAGATAAGTTTTTTGGGGAAAAAGCCCTGAAATGTAGTCTGGTGAAATGGTTATTTTTAATTTATCCATTTGAGTTTTGTTGATTATATGTAATTTTCTTACTTTTATTCAAAAGCAAATTTGGACAACAAAATCCAAAACCTAAAATCAAAAGTGCAGCAAGACTAGATTTAGTATGACAAATTAAGTGATAAATTATCTCATGCTAGCCACAGATTTAATCAATTTGAATTTATAAAATTATCATTATTTTTTTATTGCACTCTATTCAGTATTGACAATCATGGATTTAAATCTCACACAGCAGGCCAACATACATAGGATTTTAAGAAAGATTCTCTATGCAAGTCCACTGATGGATCCAAAGTTTCCAGAATTTGTCCGTTTGGTAATGTCAGGAGGAAGCAGAGTTGCAGCTTGGGAAAGCCACTGCTCAACAGATGGTGGAGAGGGGCTGGGCCATCGAATTAGGATACATTTTTTGCCAGAAATGAAAACATTGGAAAAAAAGTTTGCCATCAGTATCAAAAATATGTTCTGCTCCTATTCCCAAAAGATACAGGGCAGGGGATTTCTCATTGTGTTTGAAAGATTTTTTTACACTGCCAGAAGGCATAAAAAATTGTTCCATTTCCAGTTTTACATTTAAAGCACAAGGTAGACCTGTCTGGAAACATCCTCTGTAGGCAAACAGGTGTAAAGTATATTCTATTCATGAATTTAAAGTTAAGCTTGTGAACACCACAGGACGTACATGTGGGAAGTGGATCTTTACAAATATTGCACCAGTCCTCTTCTGAGATAGGCTGGCCTAAGTCCCCTTCCCAAATTCCTCTGAGAGCGTCTGACAATGGCTTAATATACTTTAGCAAAATGCCATGGATTCAAACCTCTAGCCTGGTCCTTCTTAACTAGCAACACTTCAAGGTCAGTTAATTCCTTTCTGAATGTCCAGTCCTTAATGGCTGAGCTGGTGATCAGGTGACGAACCTGAAGATACTTAAAAATTTGACCTAGGTAACTCATTCTTCTTGCAATTGTGTGAATGATTTGAGCAAACTACCAGAAAACATGCAAGAAATATTTTTGATCCTTCTATTAAGGCAAACTGAGAGTCCAGAGTTCAGTTGAGAAGGTAAATCTGGTTTGTGGGCCGGGGGGGACAGCAGTGAAATACAATGAGGAAAATTAAGATATTTCATAACATCCGTTCAGGCCATAAGGGTATTGTATAAAACAAAATTCTCAGAGACACATCTCACCTTTGCAGGATCATTAATAAATGGTAAGCAATCAAGAGGAATAAGACTACATGCCTCAGTTTCCATAGAGACCCAGCGAGAGTCCAACCTTTTTGTACACCAGCTGATCATATGCTTAATTTGAGATGACCAATAATACAAATAAGGAAATAGGAGAAAGTTCCTTAATTTAACATCATGTTTTATATTATTAATAAAGTGGAAGATAGTTTTATGTCAATAAGGTTATTAAGGTCTGGAGTAATATGAATACCTAAGTATTTAAAACCCTCTAACCCTTATTGAAAGGGGGATCTAACTACTCAAGTTAAGGGATATATTTAAAGGTAAAGCTAATGATTATAAAAAAAGATCTTATAACCAGAGAATTTACTGTATACTGAGAGACACTTCATTATAGCTGGAATAGATTTTTCTGGATGGGCCATATACAACAAAACATCATCTGCGTAGACTGAGATTTGGTGGTCTGCTCCTCCTGCTTCAATACCTAAAATGTCCTGGCAGCACCTAATTGTTTCTGCCCGTGGTTCAGTCGGCATGGAAAAAAGCAAGAGAAGGCTGCCTTGTCTTGTTCCTCGATTTATCTGAAACTTTTCAGAGAGCAACCCATTTGTATTGAGAGTAGCATGCGGATCAGCATATAGCAGTTTAACTAAATGAATTAAAGTAGGACCCAAATCGAATTTAAGAACAGCAAATAAAAATGGCCATTCAATCCTGTCAAATGCTTTATCTAAATATGCAGTAATATCAGATTATAAAACGTCATTTTGGGATTTATATAAGGATTCATAATAACTTTTAAAGGTTGTATTGATCACCGTTGGATCATATGTATGTGAACCCGTCAATGTCCTCACAGATTAATCACTCTAAATGTTCTTTTTTAATCCGATAAGCCAACCTACTAAGTTCATCATGTTCGTAATACTTTTGCTTAGAAAAGCAATTTGTTAATATGATTTGTATGTTTTAGATTAAGTTTAGCTCTGGTACTACATAAAGAGGCCCAGTTGAATTCATTAGGATTTGATATTTGCAGCTGCTCGTGGTATGCTACTTCTTTTTCTAAATACATCCAATTTTGTATTTTCATTTATTGACGTGATGAGGTTTAAGATAAAATATGCCCATGGATTGTGGCCTTCAGAGCTTCCCATTGCATAAATGGTGAGACATTACATTCATTGTTAAATTCCCATTATTCTTTAACCCAGTAACATACTAGATCACAGAATGCAGAATCCGTTAAAAGGGAACAATTAAATCTCCAGAGTCTGCTTTTACACTTAGGAGTGTCAAAATTGACATGTACACTAACTGGGGCGTGATCTGATATGGCAATTGAATCAGTCTGGCAGGACTGGACCATGTGGACAAAGCTACTTGGGATAAAGATATAGTGGAATCTGGAATAAGAAGCATGCGGGTTAGAATAAAAAGTGTCATTTCTAGTCAATGGGTTCTCTCCAGATATCAACTAGATCAGCATTCTTACACATGCCTTTTAAAACTGATGAGCATCTAGAATTAGAAAATGTGCTGGGTGAAGATCTATCCAATAAATGGCCCAGTGTGCAGTTAAACCTGCCAAGAGTCCCATCCCTTTACAATGTTGATTAAAAGACAATACTGTGTCCAACATAAATTTGGGGGGAATCTTCACTAGGGGCATAAACACCAAGTATGGTAACGTGTTGACCCAACAGTTTATCTGAAATTAAAACAAATCTTCCCTCAGGGTCATTAGAGATTCACATGTAAACGGTAGATGCTTACTAATTAAGATTGCAGTACTTCTGTGTGGCATTGAGGAGAGGAGGAGAAGAAAACCTGCCCCACCCAACCTCTTTTTAATTTAAAATGCTCTTCATCAGAAGTGTGTGTAATTGCTGTAGAAGTT
Source organism: Pygocentrus nattereri (assembly GCF_015220715.1). NCBI lineage: Eukaryota > Metazoa > Chordata > Actinopteri > Characiformes > Serrasalmidae > Pygocentrus > Pygocentrus nattereri. The sequence goes on along the minus strand of NC_051234.1, from coordinate 18,140,896 downwards.
TTCTTTTTTCAGAAAAGTAAAAAAAAAATTCTACTTAACTGCATGGCCCAAACCTTTACGTTCCATGTAGTACATTTATATAAACTATACATATCTTAATAGATAAGGCATATATGTATTTGTGTGTGTGTGTGGGCCCCGTGAGAGAGACTGAACATTGAGTGCCTTTTCTAATCTAACAACTGCAGAACGACCTGGTAAGACCCGTATCCACCCTCCCAACCCTGTCTCCAAACAACAGGGTAACAAAGCTACAAATGAAGCATGAACGGCAGCAAAGCAACCAAGACAGTCACAACCAAAAACAAAAATGACGCCAGTCACCAGTAGAGGAAAGGAAAATGTAAAGAGAAGATAAAGGTAAATACATAATTAAAAGACAAACAAACAAAAAAGAAAAACTATTACTTGTTATAGTGATGGGCATTAGTAGAACAAAGTCCGTATCACAACTGGGCCAAGACAAATGTAATTTGGATCAACCATGTGCATTCAATAAAACCGAGATCTGAGGAGAAAAAAGAATTCCATAAAAGCTTCACAATCATTTACTAGACCATTTACTAGTCTAATGAAGGACTATATCTTGAGTCTATATAATGTGTAACATACAATTTAAACGGTACCTTGAACCCACAGAATGGTGTTCGTCAACTGTTCACCCCAGTGACTCGCAAAGCCATAGTCATTCAAGTTTTCCCGCCAACTCCTGTGAGTGTGTGGCCTCGAGAGTTTTCAAGAAATCCTGAGCTGCAGCAGGTGTCGAAGACGGATGTATTTTCCCTTTGTAAAGACACCGCAGCTTTGCGGTAAGCAAAGAACCGGTACGTGTTTAGCCGAAAGGGTATTTTTTACATTAGAGCACCTACCTAAAGCCACTAGACAACTACATTGCAGTCATTTTCTTTACGTATTGAAATGAAGAGTTTCTGTATGAGGGGACTGTAAGATCCTCGTAAAAACTACTGACCCAAACATGTCCAAAAGCACTTACAGGAACGTCTGCATTTCTCAAGTTCCCGTCACACCTGTCTGCTCACATAATCCACCCTCAGCAGGTACAAAACGGGTACACAGACAGATATGTATATATGTGGGCTTATGCGGGTTTGGTTTTTACCTGACCTGTCTGCTTACTGTCGAAACCACAACTGCTGCTTGTACTGTGCTCTCTATATATACATTTTTTACTATTTATATCTCTTTAAAATCTAGAAGCATCTTGCAAGTTGTCATGTCATCTGCATTTTATTATTCTGTATCATTTTGAGCTCGGTAGCTTTACACTGTCTGAACATTCCCTGATGAACAGAATGAGAAGTGGTTCCACTTACTTAAAACAAAATCTCTATACATTAATATACATTAAAAGTTCAATTTTTTTTTTTTGCCTTTTCATGTAAAGTTACCATGCTTTATTCATAGATCACACTCATAGATTCAAGAATGCTTTATAACACAAGTAGCAAAATAACATACAAAATTATCATCATGTGCAAAAAGCTGTAAAAATCAACAAACAAATCCCTTGAATGAGTAAGTTTAATCCATCCTCTACATAACCAAACCTTTGTTTATATACTTGTTTTACTTATAAGTTAACAAAATCTTCCAGACAGGAATGTGAAACGTGTTAATGAGGAACAGTAAAGAACATGTAAAGCTGTTGAGTATTAATCACTCTGCTAATTCCCTCTGCTGTTATCTCTACAGTGATAAACATAGTGAGGAGAAAGTGAAAGAGTTTCTCCTTGTTTTGTGTGTGTGGGGGGTGGTGGATGTGACTTTGGTGGTTGGGCAGTAAGAGTGGAGAGGAAAAGCGGAGAGTATGTTTGCGTCTAAGCTGGAGCTGATAAGGGCAGAAATTCCTCGTCTGCCTCCTATTGGGCTCCTCCTTTGGTGTGATTTCACAGCTCATTGAGCTGAAGGCTGTGGTATGTCCTGTTTCCAGACAGAGGCTCATCTGCTGCAGCTGCGATGAGGCCTGCGCAAGGCTTTATGGATGTAAAATACACTTACAAAGGGGTTTGGAGGCTCTCCTCTTACAGAGTTTGCAGAAGAACTTTTATTATCAGTGTTTAATAGTATTCACAGCCTATTATCTTAGGCCTCACCCATATGTGTCCACTTATTTACAGTGTTTTTTAAATCTCTTCATCCACACAATAACATACAAATCGCTCAGAAACACTTATGTGAGCATGTGATAACACCAGTGTGAGAGCTTTGCACAAAACAGAGCATGATGGTGAAGCACAGAGGTAGTGTTACAAATACAGTAGGGATTCAAATTCCTGCTAGAAAATAAAACCTTAAACAGAAGCCAAAACAGGCTTGCTGTTGCCGTAGCTATGCCACCACCTCTGAAACGTCCAAATCTGTCTTAGGTTGATAATCAACTCATATATCTTTAGATTCTTTGAGGCATTTTTAATATTCTGATCAAGAGGACACACTATTTAAAAGAACTGAGTGCAGCGCACCCTAATCACACTACAGTGTAATAAAAAGAATAAAGCTAATTTCACATAGAAGTGTTATCAACAACTAAATTGCAGAGCACCCAAATGGCAAAGTCGTCGATCGCATGTCAGAGTTGTGCGTAATCAATCATTTAAAAAAGAAAAATACATTTGAAAAGCTAACAATATTAATATAATAAGTAGTGATATTATGCATGTTAGGGTGTTAAACTATTTCCAAATCTCTTCTCAAGCCCAGTATTAATTGAGTGAATTAAGTGAAAATAAGTGAACACATCCTCTACAGAGAACACACATCTGCACATTTTAATGTTCACTTATTGATTATATGTTGAATTAAACAGAAAAAAATAATAAAAGATAAAATATGGTCTGTGTAAAAGTGATGATACATTAACATTACATGGATTTCTTTCATGCATTTTTCATGCATGAATGCTTTGTGATACTGTATAAACATTGCTGCCTTCTTACTAACATGGTGACTGTTTTGTCTAGAAAAAGATCCTTCAGTACACCATGCATGTATTTAAATCCCTCCTTTTGTAGGTCTGATACGATGACATCAGCTGTTTACTTTGCTTTGATGTAGCTGAAGTTGTGTAATAAGAAAAACACAGAGCAGGATTTGGTTTTCCGTTTAGTCGGGCATTTGGAAGGACCCAAGTCTGTAGCGCTGTTGGGAAAGTGTGCGTGTACACCTGCAGAGTGTTTGATTGTGTTTTAGATCACAGGGCTGTTTATAGTGGAGCCAAAGATGCAGCACTGCTCCTCTTCCTTGGAGCTAATGGAGCACTAAATGGTCCATGGTCTCCGCCTCAGCGCCGCAAGGTGGCAAACAAAACAGACAATGGCGTGGTGATCAAAGAGCAGCGAGGAGCCACACTGATGCTTTTGGATCGGGCCAGAAACACGCTGTGGTGGGAACCTCCTCTGGACCATGGGGGGAAAAAAAAATCAAAGTCTTGCTGTTTAGCAGTCAGACTTCATCTCTAACAGGGAGAAAAAGCTCAAATCTAATGATCGCAGTTCATCACTGACGTAAGAAACGTCATCCAAAGTGGGTTTTTTTTGTGAAATGCTCTGTTTTGGAGAATCTTAGGGTCAGAATTGTTCGCAGTGGTGATAATAGGAAGTCCATTTCTAATAGCTTCCTCGCAGAAAGGTATTACATGAATGAGGTTACATGGTTTTGGCCTAAAATGTATAACCATGGTGTGCTTTCACACCAGTTTCTTTCAAACTATCGCCTTAGGGAGAAGCCTGAAAGGTTCAGATACAGATGTGCAGTTTAAATGTTAGCCTTAGCTTGCATCTGAACCACTCTCTCTTTGTCCTGGGTTAGTGAGTGATAAACTGTCAGGTGGTTTGAGGGTTTCCATGTTGTTGGTGGATGATAGGACCCCCTCCACCATTCCTGTCAATCTATCACCCCCCTCCTGCTGGCCACTGGCTCTCTGGAGAATCGCCACTGTTTAGCCAAGGCAGTGAAGGAAATGAAAATGCAATCAGAAAAGCCATTAAAGTGACCTAGAAAAATGAGTCGTCTCTGTCCTCTGACAGTGCTCGCTCTTCTTCATCCACCTCGGCCTTTTAGTCCACACCACTATATTTAGCCTTTAGTCACATTCCACATTCATTTCCCCCCTCGCTCCATCCTTTGAACCCAGCGGCAAGGTGATGAATGAAACCTGCAAAGTAGCGTTTGGCTGAGACAGATCCATTTTGTCGGCTAATGCCTCTGCTGAGTGCTGGTGTGTGTTATCTGTAGTGGGTGGGGGGGGTTGGGTCTAGCAAGGATGGACCACTTCCAGACTGTCGCTCTAAACTAAACACATTTCACCTGTGTTGATATCTCACTCATCCTCACTCTATCTCTGTAGAAAAATAACGCCTCAGTTGAGGATTGTTACTGCAGATAGAGGGCTATTTGTCTTAGAGCTTGATGGTCAGTGATGCATGGGCTTTATCAGGCCATGGAGAAGCACATGCTGCTCAGGGCTGGGCGATACGGCAACAGTAGAACATCACAATGCTTATAGACATATTGTCCAGCAGTCAGAGACCAGACTTTATTTATTTCATTTCCAGTCTGGTCCAAACCTGTAGGTCAAGACTTAACAACTTATTCATTTTTCCACATATTAGAAAATAACTCAGTGTTAGAAGTGTCCACTCTTTACCTTTATTACAGCTTCCATTCTGTTCAGGAGGCTCACTTTCAGCTTTTTGAAGAAATCTGCAGGGATAATTTTCCTAAGTTCGCTCTTGTAAGTTTTGTAGTTTTTGTTTCTCGTGATGCAAGTAATCCCAAACATGTTTACTGATGTTGAGGACACTGGACTCTAGGGTGACCAGACCATTGTTCTGAGAACACCAGCAGCTTCTTTGTTTTACAAGAACTTCCCAGTGGTGTGCTTGGGCTCGTTATCTTACTGTAGAATGAATCAAATGTTTTTCATTTGCATTCATTATGCCTTCTTTCAAAAACACATCACAAACTCCAGATGTACCGAACTTGCATTGATCCTCTACCTTGCTTGACCGTTGATGGTTTAAACACAGTCTAACAGAGTCCTTTGTTTGGTGGTGCATAAACTGCCTTCTGTCGCTTCCGAAGATCTCTAATTTAGACTTTTCAATCCATACAACCTTACTCCACATCTCGGATGTTCAGTTTTGGCCTTCATTTGTTTCCATTTCTGTCAGTAATGGCTTCTTAACAGCTATACATCATTTCAGACTCGTAGCTCTGTGTTGTCTTCTCACAGTGGAAGGATGGACATAAACACCTGTGGACTTTTTCAGATCTGAAGCAAGAGAGGAGCTTGATTTTCTCCCCTCTCTTAAAGATAAAATAACTTGTGCTTGTGTGGCTGTTTTGACTATAAGTGAAATACATGTAAGGTTTCTGACATTTGTGCAGTACTACTGTATTGCCCATTTCACCCCAATTATATCAATATTTCTGTTTCTCAAAATAGATAAAAATAAGCTTAAATATGCAAGTGAGAAATTTCCTGTTTTGAAAAAAAAATTTGATATCTTGTGAGTTTGAGTTTGAAGAACAAAGTTTGGTTCCAGATTTCTTCTGGATGCTTCCAGCCATCAGATATATTTATTCAGTTTCTTCCGAAGAAGCTGATCCATTTAATGAATTAGTGACTAGATAAAGCAGATATTAGATTAAACGATAACTGCAGTTAATACTGGGTGTCTTGAAAAAAATGTTTGGAAATGGTTAAACAAACACAGTGACTTGAATAAAGTCACTTGGATATTAATGTTATTTATCTTTACTAGTGTTTTTTCTGAGTAAGTAAATAACGTCCTACAACAGCTTTTGAATTCTAATTCTCAGGTGCCTAAAACTTTTGCCCAGTACTGTATGTTTTATACATATTTGTCAATTTTTTATGCTGTAGTGTTTTTAAGCTTTCTTTAGTTGTCTGTAGTTGTCTTTTGCTGTCTTTAGGTGTTTTTAGCTGGCAGTCTTTAGTTGTCTTTTGTTCAGCTTTATCATTCTTAACTTGTTTTTCAGTTCTTAATTCCCTTTTTATGGTTTTACTTTTCCTCAGTTGTCTGTCAGTCTTCAGGTATCTTTAGCTGTCATTAGTTGTCTTTCTATCCTTAAGTCTTTAGCTATCTTTAGTTATCTTTCAGTCTTTAGCAGTCTTTAGTCTTCTTTGTCCATCTTTAGGTGTCTTAAGTTGTCTTTACCTGCCTTTATCTGTCATTGTCTTTTAATTGCCTTTTCCAGTCTTTAGCTGTCTCAGGTGCCTAAAACTTTTGCACAGGACTGTAACGTTTTATACAATATTTATGTAAAAATAAAAATCAATGTTCTAATTTCACCAGAAAAGGCCAAACAAAAAGTCTGACCACTTCTAAATGAGTTTTCTGCTGTATTGAACAGTTACATTGCTGTCTCCTCCTCCTTGTGACCTACATACTTTCATAATCAATCAAACAAAAAAAATCTATTTAAATTTGATTTACAGCAGATGCTGGGAATGCACTCAGTATAAAGCAGGGCAGTATGTTCCACTATAGATAAGCCTTCATCATTAACAGAGATTACAGGAGCAGATAAGGAGAAGACATTCCACACAGCGTGTGTTACATCAACACAGCTTTTCTGCTGTTAGCAGTGATTTTTCTCCATCATTAAGTTATTCAGTCTCATTCACTCTGCCCTTTAACGTCCCACTAATACAGCTAATACAATATTGTTTCTAGAGGCTTTTTTTATTACTTTCTTGTGGAATTTCATTGAGAATTAAGTTGATAAATTGGCGTGTTCCTTTACTCTTTAGTACGGCGATGGCCCTAGTAATATATGTGATCTTACTAGAAGGGAAGTTGTCTTTTTTGCCTTTACCTGCCCTTAGTGGTTTTTAGCTGCCTTTAGTTATTTTTATCTGCCTTTAGCTGCTGTCAGTTACTTTTAGTTGTCTTCAGCTGTGTATATTTTCTTGAGTCATCTTTTGGTAATCTTTAGTTGCCTGTAGTTTTCTTTAGCTGGCTGAAGTTGTCTTTTACTGTCCTTCATAGCGGTTAGTTGTTCTTAGCTGTCATTAGTTGCCTTTATCAGTCTTTACCTGTCTTTATGTCCATTTTACCCGTCTTTAGTTGTCTTTAGCAGTCTTTATTTGTTTTTGTCTTTCAGCCTTTATTTGCCTTATAAGTTGTCTTTACTTATCCACAGTTGCCTGTATCCGTCTTTAGCTGTCTTTATTTCGATTTATCAGTCTTTAGTCATCTGTAGTTTTCTTCAGCTGCCTGTATCTTTAGTTGTATTTCTGTCTTCAGTTCCTTTAGACTTTAGTTTTCTTTAGTTGATTTTGTATTTAGTTGTCTTTCTGTCTTTCGTTGCCTTTTCAGTGTTTGACTCTTTAGTTCTCTATATCAGTATTTAGTTGTCTTTAGTCATCTTTAGTTGCCTTTATTTGAATTCCTATTTTAAGTTTATTTTGTCAGTCTTTACTCATCTATAGTTGTCTTTCTGCCCTTAACCATCTGTCTTTAGATTTCTTTAGTTGCCTTTTCAGTCTTTAGTTCTCTATATCAGTCATCAGTTGTCTTTAGCTGTCTTTAGTCATCCTTAATTGTGTTTAGCTGTCTTCAAATCAGGCTCTTGTATGTGTATGTGTGGTTCAGCATATGGAGTGATGGGTGAGACAGTATTATAACTGTGAGTGAGTGTCTCCCTCACATCTGTGTGTGGTGGGGTGGGGTGGGGGTGGGGGTGCTGTTAGATTTATGTCATGGTCGCTCCATCCTGCACATCTGGTGTTCATTGGCAGTGTGTAGGAGAAAAAGTCAGTAAGCATCACACACGCTGACCAGGTGGGCACACACACGCGCACACACACACACATATTTGCCTGCTCTCTCTCTCTCACACATACTCTTTCTCTGTAGTATTACCAATGCAGTAAAAGTAGTGAATACAACTGATATCCCTATTACTCATGAACTGTTGTATTAAAGCAGTATAACACTGGAGCGAGTCTGGTGGGCTTTGTTGCATATTGTGGTAAAAACCTGCTTGCTTTAACAAGAAAGGACTGCCTGACATGCAAAATAACTAACCACAGACTGCAGTTTTTGTGTGATGCTTTCAGAATTGAACACTTGGACATATAGAAGAACTTTTTGGCAGAAGAAATTGCCCATTTAAAAACAAACATATTTTGGCTTCTGTGATGTACTTTTTATCTTTACTTTGTTAAACTTTTGTGTAAAAGTGACAGAACTCACATGGATAACATCTTGCTGGCAACTGAAAGTCTTAAATGTAGGTCGCATATTTTGTATTTTAAGATACAAGAATATTAAGAGATTAATCTGATAATAATCTTATATAAGCACATTTTATCAAATTAAACCAGATCATTTGTTCTGAAGTAATGCTTAAAAAATTAGCAGGACTGTCTCTCAGTTCAGTGGAATCTTTTCACTAGATAAGATTACTTTGTCAGTAATAATGACTTAAAATAGATGTAATAATCATATACTTACAATACTCTCATTGTATTGATTCGATGTAGGATGCTGAAATGCTTTTTTTTTTTTTTTTTTTTTTGGATTGTGAGGTCACTGTCTCACTGTAAAACTCTTGTTTCCCATCCACAGGCTGCTCTTAGTGCCTTGAAACAGCTTTCAGAACAAGGACTGGACCCAGTGGATGGACCAATTAAAGTAGAGAATGGATCATGTGAAATGTAAGTACATATAAGTGAAATGTATGTTCAGAAAGCTTGTTCCTTTTTTTTCTCTTGCAAATTTAATACAGTAAAAAACAAATGTTCAGTTTCAATAATGCCTAATTTAGAGCACAAATCTTCCAAAATAATGTATATTATGGCCCACAAAGATTACCCGACTTAGAAAGAAAACGTGAATTCAGTTTTCCTGTGGCTTTACATGTTAGTATCTGCCCAGACTGAGCCCAGCTGGGCAAAATGAGCCAAAATGAGCCAATTTTGTTTTATTTATTTATTTTACCCTATTTTCTTGACACTTTCACCTGCTGCCTTTTTCTCGCCGTGATGGGACCAATGCTTATGCTGCATTCACATGCTGGCGCTAGGCAGACAACAGCAAAATGTGTGCTCCATTGTTCCACAGCTGCTGATATTGATTTTTTGGGACATACCTTTTTTATACAACAGAAAATAAGAGTACAGTGTCCTCTTGCCTTTTTCCCACCTTTAAACAACAGAACAGTGTTTCTTACAGCCTATCACCTGGCCTCAGTACAAGAGAGCTGCTGGTTGTAAAGCCCCTGTGAAGCCACTGCTCTGTGGAGTGTAGTGCTGATTTCCATTTCCCACCACAGCTCTGCTCTAATTATCACGGAGGAAGATTTTGCATGATCTTTATCCACAAATAATGAGAGCCTATGGGAATCAGTTTCACTTACTCACCATTTATTTATTCATTTCTCTCTCTCTCTCTCTCTCTCTCTCTTTCTTTCTTTCTGCCTCCATCTCTTACGCCATCACTCTCACTTGCACCTCTCAGCCTCTTGCTCTATCTCTCTCTTTCTCTCTGTACTTTTCTTTGTACTTCTGTCTTTCTCACTCTCTTCTTTTTTCATGTCTTTCCCCTTCCTCTTTTTCTTTTTATCCTTTTTCTCTCTTATGCTCTCTCTCTCTCTCTCTCTCTCTCTCTCCCTCTCTCTCTCTCTCTCTCTCTCTCTCTCTCTCTAACCTTTTCATTATCTTATCTGATGAGTAGGGCAGTGGAGAATGAAATATGAGTGTGGAAATGATGGGCACACCAAAACGGAAATCGCTCCAGCCGTTCAAGAATATTTTCATAGTAGGTGTGCCGTAAGAAAAGGTTAGAGGGCTTTATTTTCAGTGGCTGCAGCTTTGCAGCACAGAAAAATGTTCAGACTAAGAGGGAAAAACTCTCTAGCCTGACTGCCTGTAAGGAAATTAGAAGGAAAAATCCTGAGAAATCTGTCACCTTTATTCATTCAGGATGATCCCACTTTCCTTCTGTTGTTATAAGGGCTGTATCAAAATTGAAATCGGATTTTCCTTGCTTTTTTGAAATAACAGTAAATGTAGCAGGTAAACATTGTTAAAGTTTCAAAACAGTCCCACTAATTTAGCCTATAGTGGTCTAGCCTCACCCATTTAGCCTATATAAGTCTAGCCTCACCCATTTAGCCTATAGAAGTCTAGCCTCACCCATTTAGCCTATATAAGTCTAGCCTCACCCATTTAGCCTATAGAAGTCTAGCCTCACCCATTTAGCCTATAGAAGACTAGCCTCACCCATTTAGCCTATAGAAGTCTAGCCTCACCCATTTAGCCTATAGAAGACTAGCCTCACCCATTTAGCCTATAGAAGTCTAGCCTCACCCATTTAGCCTATAGAAGTCTAGCCTCACCCATTTAGCCTATAGAAGTCTAGCCTCACCCATTTAGCCTATAGAAGACTAGCCTCACCCATTTAGCCTATAGAAGACTAGCCTCACACATTTAGCCTATAGAAGTCTAGCCTCACCCATTTAGCCTATAGAAGACTAGCCTCACCCATTTAGCCTATAGAAGACTAGCCTCACCCATTTAGCCTATAGAAGACTAGCCTCACCCATTTAGCCTATAGAAGTCTAGCCTCACCCATTTAGCCTATAGAAGTCTAGCCTCACCCATTTAGCCTATAGAAGTCTAGCCTCACCCATTTAGCCTATAGAAGACTAGCCTCACCCATTTAGCCTACAGAAGTCTAGCCCTGTCCTTTTAGCCTACAGAAGTCTAGCCCTGTCCATTTAGCCTACAGAGGTCTAGCCCTGTCATTTTAGCCTACAGATGTCTAGCCCTGTCCTTTAAGCCTATAGCAGTCTAGCCCTGTCCTTTTACCCTATAGAAGTCTAGTCTCACCCATTCAGCTTACAGCAGTCTAGCCTCACCCATTCAGCTTACAGCAGTCTAGCCTCACCCATTCAGCTTACAGCAGTCTAGCCTCACCCATTCAGCTTACAGCAGTCTAGCCTCACCCATTCAGCTTACAACAGTCTAGCCTCACCCATTCAGCTTACAACAGTCTAGCCTCACCCATTCAGCTTACAACAGTCTAGCCCTGTCCTTTCATCTTATAGCAGTCTAGACCTGTCCTTTTAGCCTATAGCAATCTAGCCCTGTCCTTTCAGCCTATAGAAGTCTAGCCTCACCCATTCAGCTTACAGCAGTCTAGCCCTGTCCTTTCAGACCATAGAAGTCTAGCCTCGCCCATTCAGCTTACAGCAGTCTAGCCTCGCCCATTCAGCTTACAGCAGTCTAGCCTCACCCATTCAGCTTACAGCAGTCTAGCCCTGTCCTTTCAGCTTATAGCAGCCTAGCCCTGTCCTTTCAGACCATAGAAGTCTAGCCTCGCCCATTCAGCTTACGGCAGTCTAGCCTCGCCCATTCATCTTACAGCAGTCTAGCCTCACCCATTTAGTTTACAGCAGTCTAGCCTCACCCATTCAGCTTACAGCAGTCTAGCCTTGTCCTTTCAGCTTACAGCAGTCTAGCCTCGCCCATTCAGCTTACAGCAGTCTAGCCTTGTCCTTTCAGCTTACAGCAGTCTAGCCCTGTCCTTTCAGCCTATAGCAGTTTAGCCTCACCCATTCAGCTTACAGCAGTCTAGCCTCACCCATTCAGCTTACAGCAGTCTAGCCTCACCCATTCAGTTTACAACAGTCTAGCCCTGTCCTTTCATCTTATAGCAGTCTAGACCTGTCCTTTTAGCCTATATAAGTCTAGCCTCACCCATTCAGCTTACAGCAGTCTAGCCTCACCCATTCAGCTTACAGCAGTCTAGCCTCGGCCATTCAGCTTACAGCAGTCTAGCTCTGTCCTTTCAGCCTGTAGCAGTCTATCCCTGTCCTTTCAGCCTGTAGCAGACTAGCCTCGCCCATTCTGCTTACAGCAGTCTAGCTCTGTCCTTTCAGCCTACAGCAGTCTAGCCTCGCAGATTCAGCTTACATCAGTCTAGCTGTGTCCTTTCAGTTTATGGCAGTCTAGCCTCGACCATTCAGCTTACAGCAGTCTAGCTCTGTCCTTTCAGTTTACAGCAGTCTAGCCCTGTCCTTTCAGCCTATAGAAGTCTAACCTCACCCATTCAGCTTATAGCAGTCTAGCCCTGTCCTTTCAGCCTATAGCAGTCTAGCCTCACCCATTCAGCTTAGAGCAGTCTAGCCTCACCCATTCAGCTTAGAGCAGTCTAGCCTCACCCATTCAGCTTAGAGCAGTCTAGCCTCACCCATTCAGCTTACAGCAGTCTAGCCTCACCCATTCAGCTTACAGCAGTCTAGCCTCACCCATTCAGCTTATAGCAGTCTAGCCCTGTCTTTTCAGCTTATAACAGTCTAAAAAAATTATTAAATATGATGTTCTTGGCTGTCATAAAGCAAATGGATCATTGCAGCTAAAGTTCACATTTCAAATCATACTGCTTTTTGAAGCAGGCGTAAGAATAAAAGTTTATTTACATCTGTCTTAAAGGCACGTTATAAAATGGATAGTTCCAGCCCTGAAATCTGATTGGCTGAGCCGCATTCAAAACCATTGTAAAATCCACAATATTCCATGGCTGTGCCCGGCTCACAACAACTGAACTCTGCATTACTGCACCATGGCTCGAAAAATCTTTCTGCTGTTAATGGATTCATCTAATGACTAATGCTGATCGCATCCAGCACCAAGTGACTGATGAAGTAAGAACTTGTTTTTGTTTAAACTGAGGAGCTGAACACTTATCTTCTTATCTAGGACTAGGCTGGTCAGCTAGTGAACAAGGCAAAAGAAAGCTAACATGCTAAACAACTCCAACATTAATGTCACAGGCTTAAATTAAAGCACTTATGATATGACTCACTGAAAAATGGCAATATAAAAGTCAAAGGAATGTCACCTGAATGGCTTACATGCTTGAAATGTCTGTTTTTCATTCAGAAGTAGCATCAAACCCAGGCTGAATCCCAAATGGCTGTGTACTCCCTAGGTAAACAGTATGCTATGTAATATTTAAGTTTAGAAATTCTACCTTCTGCTGTCAAATAGTGACCTGTCGAGTATGAATGTGGATGAATCCCAAATGATAATTTTTAGCAATATTTTGCATTGTTGGGGTGCAAAAGTCAGTATTTAAACTCTGTAAATTATGTAGTGCACTTGAGTTTCAGCTCTATATATATATATATATATATATATATATATATATATATATATATATATATATATATATATATATATATAGTTTGGGCTGATGTTTTATGTACACCCTTCTTGTGTCACCCTGAAATCCTAGCAACACCCTAGCAACAATCTGAAACACCAGTGCAACAACTTAGCACCCTCTGTGCAACTATGAGATACCTTACTGGCCATGTAGCAGCAGCCTACGAGTCATGTCCAGTATTATAGCAACTACATAGCAGCACATCAGAAACTACCAGAGAGACCATTGTAACCACAACAACACAACAGTTACTTAGCAGCCATCTGGCAAACCCCCACCAACCACTGGAGATACTACAGCACCCACCTAACAACATCCTAATAATCATCTCTAGTACTACATCAACGACATAACAACCGCCTGTGATTACACAGCAGCTGCTTGGCCCCAGCCTAGAAACACTACACCAGCTACCGAGTAACACGCAAGCAACCATGTTGGACACATTAGCAGCCTCTTAACATTTACCACATTAACAGACTAAAACACCAGGGTAACCATGTAGTAATATCAGGAAATAGGGCTGGGCTATACAGCAATATTGATCATTATTGTGACAAATTAAATCAAAGTACAAAACAGTTTTTTTTTGAGGAGATCGTGGATATTTTCAGGACCTGTAAAACACTGACCAGCAATGAATTAAAATGGCTATAATCAGTCATTGATAGTATTTTTTTAAATGTAGCACTACTGGTTCTTTTTTTCTTTGCTCCAACTGAAAAGGTAAATGTTGTAACAAAATTTTCTTGGAAGTATTGTCATATTTCCCTCCCATACTAAGAAATGCTTAAGAGGTTCAATCACTCTCCATTTTCGTAAGGAAATTAACTTTTTCATTTGGGATCATTTTCCTGTATTTGACCCCCTCAGTGTTCAGCATACATGTGTTCATTTTGTAGACAAGCGAAGCACCTGGCCGAGAGAACGGACAGTAAACAGACTAACTCAGGCACCACCGCTCAGGACTGCAAGGATTCAAAGGCCGTCGTCTAGGAGCTGAAACCTCCATCGCTCCATTGGAGCCTCGCGACCGCCGCTGTATCCTTCACACGTGTCAACATGCAATAGGGTGGATGTGTCCCAGGAAACGACGATTTAGAGGATTTAAAAAAAAAGCATTCTTTCAGTCTATGTGAAGACAACACTATCTTAACACATTTATTTAGTATGGAGAAATTAACTATTAAAAGAAGCAAGCAAATGTAAAAAAAAAAAGAAAGAAAAAAAAAACTAATCAGATAATGAGTTAATGCATGGTACTGTTGACTTAAAAAGAAATTTAAATGACTATATAGAGCATTTCCCTGATAAATAGATGTTTTAATTTTTTTTCTTTTCTTTTTTTTATTTTTAATTTTCACTTAGTCTCCAAGTGGTATGGATAAAAACAGGTGTATATCATGCCATTGATATAAAATGAAACAATATAAGGGTAAGGCAAAGTTCCGTAGATTATCTTTTTTTTGGGGGGATACATTGTTTTCTTTTACTTTTAATCTATGAATAACAGTGCTTGAGTATTTAAAGATTAACCAATGGCAGTGCTGTGAAAGTTGTAGTTGTTGTCTTCATATATAGTCACCCAGCTTACCTTTTATGCTGACATAAAGCATTCATTTATCTATATGGATGTGTATGACTTGCAGAGTATCATATGCAGAAGAAAAAATTAAAGGATAAAACTGATGTTAGAACTAAAAAGTAGAGGCTAAAGGAAACCTAAAGTACCCCAGTGAAGGGAACTGGAGGCTTTGGTATAGAAAATACCAACTGCCTTGCCCTCTAAAATGACGTACCATAAAAACAGAATTACCCGAAAGGTTTTTAACGAGTATAGGTTTTTTTTGCATCATTTTGGATAATGCAAACCTTCTAGATTCACAAGTTCTCTAAAAAAAAAAAAAAACATTGCTAACTAGTACATTGGAGGGTGGGGGTAGAACTGGTATACTGACCTTGCAACTTTCTGCTAATTCTGTTTCTACGGTTCTTCTCCTCACAGTTTTGTCCAACACATCTACACCCATGTTGTGTGTTGTATTGACTTAATGCATCAACTGAGTGCTTTTAATAACTGCATTCTGGAGAAGCTTTGAAAAGAGATGCTGTTTTGCTGTGTGCTTTTCCCAGAACAGCTTTTCTTTCCAAATCCACATGATCCCAGTGAATTAAAAAGACTGATTACTTGAATCTGTTTAAGTTCACTTTGCCTGGAGGGCATTTTTTTCTCTCTGTTGGTTGCACAGTATGATAAAAGGTTTCAGTTTTGAAATGCAGTAAAATCACATCAGTTCGTGTTGAAAAATACCTGTGTGTTCGTCTTTCTTTTTCTGTTTTATTAAACCTTATTGTCTATGTCAGGGCCTGACCGACATACTGCTGATCTAAGGGTGACTTAGATCTATTAGTTACTGTTGTAAACATCAATCACAAACATTAATCACAAAATCTTGAACAATAAAATTTAATATTGTTTAATATACTAAAAAATAAAGTATTTTGTGTGTGAGTGTGAAGAACCTATTTAAACTGATTACAAACCTCCTCAGGTTCTAGGAAAACCCCTTAAATTGGTATAGAACCTTTACATTGTGTTACCTTTTAAAAGGCTCTTCACACTTAATCTTTGTCAAACATGGTGAGGGAACCAAACACTTTTGTGGCACGATTATTTTTAAGTGTGCACTGTTTCATTTTTAACTAAAATTGCTGTAGTTTGTGTAATGTTTGACCGTATTGAATTATGTTGGCTGATATTGTCATTTATTGGAATTTTAAATCCTTAAAATTGGTATTGGTGACTACTTTCATACCGGTAAGGCTGGAGTGTCATTATTTCCTGGAGAAAACGTGTTACAGCTTTTTAATTTTGACGGAACATCATTCAAACACTAAAACAAACTGAACACAACCTAATTTCTCCCCCCAAAAAATTAATTTTTACGTGAGGTGGGAAAAAATATTAACTTTTAATCTAAGTTAATGCAACAATTTTAATTTGAACAATTTATTACTCTTTCTGTAGGGCCAGTTGTCATGAAATTTTGACACATATATAAAGACACAATAATACCAAAAAGACAAGTAGGACAGTTTAATATGCAGTCATTCAAACTGACAACTAATAACAGCCCATTTACTCAGAAGATACTTCTTTCAATCAGTGATCTTTTAATTAAAAATACAAATTTCAACCGTTTTCAATTGTAAGAAAAATTTAAAGAGCTTATTTGACTATTTCTCTCTCTCTATGTTCAACTATGTATTCAGTGAATTTTTATTGATAATTTTGAACCGAGCCACTCGCGTGAGTCCAATCACAACTTAAACCACTTTACCAAACAAAGCGACTCAGAGAAGATAAACATTTTCTTCAGCTCTGATCTATAATTCGCACCTTACAGCGACCCAACTGTTGTGGTATTTTTCTGCTAACACATGGTGTGAATTAAACCCAGCAGGAACTTTTGCTGGAGCATATGGAGCTGTGCTAAAGCCTCACTGGGCTCTGCTCTTAATGACTTAACACTTCAGTCCTACCTTCATCAACGTCACTGTCCAAAAAACAGAAATATTGTAGGATTCTGTTGGTGGGTAGTAATGAGTTGGGGGTCAGTCTGTCATTTAAAACATGTATAATGACACAATTTACATGACAGGTGGAATTAATTGGGGAACTACATATAATATTCACTATACTAGTCCAACTTGAATTAAATCAGTATAGTTCTGTTTGAACCAGACAAACTTTCCCACCTAAATATATGAAAGTATGTTGTCATGCGTTGCAACAGAACCTCAAGTCTCCAACATTAAAACTTTACAGGAGAAGGGGTTATTTCTATGATTGGTTTCATAGCACAGGATTAAAACAACCTGGGCTTATTTCTGTAGCTTGTTTTAAAGCATGTGATTATTACCTGGAGTGATTTCTGCAGTTTCTTTTATTGCTCTAGATTAATATGGTAGGTTAAAGTATGTCTTAAGTTCTGTAAACATTCACAGATGATGTTGCTATGGAACTGTGAGATGATCAAAAGCATCTTCTTTATAACTACATTAAGAATGTTACATTTTACCCCACATTACCCTAATTAAGGCATCAGCCACCAAGAATACTAGTATATAACCCTGCTCTGCTAATGCTAGTGTGAGTAAGCATGTTATCTCCATGCTAGTCTCATCAAATTCCTCAGCAGATGAGCTAATGGACCTCCGCGGCTCTCCATGGGACGACCACTGCCCTGGTATTCGGTGTCTAAAAACTGAACACATGGATATGTAGCTATGCAACCCCAACAACAAACCGCCCTTTACGGCTGGAGACAAGAGAAGGTTCTGGAAGGTCTTTGCTCTCATTAAGCGGAACAGCTGAGGGCTGGAGGAGATCCATATCGCCACCTCACTGTGTCTGAGTGATAGAAAAAGGAACAGGCCATGCTAATCTGTAATTCTGTTGTAAAACGGTTCATTTTATGACCGTGTGGGTTTGAGAAACATCAGGAGACGCACCAAGAACCAGCATGAAAACCCAAACATCTCTACAGTCAGATACATTTTCATTTACCTGCTTTTACAACGAGTCTTACAACCTAAAGTTCAAGTCATGTAGCAGAGTTAAAATTACATTTTTGTGGGATTTCAACCCATATTAAGTTCTAATGATTTTTTTTTTGTTGTATTATTTAGTGGTTATTTTTCATTATAAGAAGCCTTCATACAATGTCCATCTGCTACATATTGTCGCTGTTGCAACCTCCAATATGTTCACAGGAGAAGAAAAAACATTCTTAACATTAAATGGAAGTTAAATAAAAATATTTTTGGAGCATTTCTATTGCTCCACTCACCAAATTTTTAGGCTGGCTTTACACAGTGAAACCTTCATGCTACTTAGTTGCATGTTGTGGTTTGCCTGCTACACAACTTCCAAAGCAATTTGAAAAGTTGCATGCAACACATTGTTACTCCACTAGTTATCCAAATTTTCTGATACACAACATTCTCACTATATAGTGTATAGTTTACATATATGCAGGATTTTTATCATCTTTATCGTTATAGCCATTTGTTTCTGTGTCTATGTATTTGTTATCTGTATTTCTGTAGGCTTCTTTACTATATATTTTTATAGATTTTTTTTATTATTTGTTTTTAAGTTAAGCCTTGAATGTTTAAGTGCTGTTATGGTTAAAGACTACCTGATCTCTCATTCTGTCCTAGTAGCACAAGACGTTCATTCAGGAGCATCTCAGTGTCAGTCTGTAGTTTGTAAAGTATAAAGTATGTAAAGTGAAATTAGTCTCAATGTTGAGTAATGAACAACTGTTGTGGCTGAGCATCAAGTAAGTTATAGGATGCTCAACATTGTGCTCTAGTGCAGTTTAGTTTTATATAGGTTTTAAGCAATTAAAGTTGCATGAAAGTTCCACTGTGTAAAGCCAGCCTAAATGCTAAAGAGAAGTTGGAATATGGTCATGTAAAATGAATTATGAAAGTTATTATAATTATTTAAAGAAAGGTTTTTGGTATTTTTTGGTATTTAAATCCACATTTTTTTTTATAAATGACAAATGAGACTGAGAAAAATGGATGAGGGGATGCAGGGATGACCATTAACTTATTAATTAATTATGATGACTAAATAGCTTTACAAAGCTAGTTGAATGGTTTTATAAACAGTTATAATTAGGTGATTTTCCTATTTTGTTGACTTCAAATTGCTATACTTTGTTTTTATTTGTTGTTTTTGTTATAGTGCAAAAGCTCATTTACTCACCTATTCACCCTACAGTTTAGCCCCCCTCATTCACACTGAAGTTAGAAGGCCTGTTTCAGCCCAGACTGCATTTTGAACAAGTACAGCCAATCAGAATAGAGCTCTTTTACATATATCAGACATAAAGGGGCAGAAACTTTTCATTCTAAGTTTGGAGAAGAGCCCTGTTCACTGTTAGAAATAAAGGTTCTGTACAGGTACATTCTTTATTCATCAAGGTACAAACAATGTAAATGTACCTTCAAAAGTACAGCAGTGGTTTTAAGGTCCAATAGTGCACCTTAAATAAGTTTATTTCACAAGTGAAAATTACATATTTGTACTTTTTCAGAACCTAATATTTTAAAACAGAACAAGGAAGGAAATAGCCTGGAGACAAGACAGGGTGTGTGGAGTCAATACAACTTAGAAAATATAATTTTAGTGGATTATGGTACAATTATGTTCCATGACTAAAGGTACTGTCACCCCAGTGACACTTTATAGAAATGAATTATGACTGTTTTTGGTATTTAAGCCACCAAACTGTCGAAGACACAACATAATCCAAACCAGTCTGGAGAAAACCATTAGCTTATGAATAATTGTGAGATATATCTCAGGTTAAAGTCACTAATGCTCTCTCTCTTGCTGTAATGAAAGCAGAGGGAAGGACATTAATGAATGAATGTCCTGCACTCCAGTAATCAAACCCCGACAGTGAAAAACGAGTAAAATCGATGTGGCTTTCTGCACAGCGGGGAATGAGAGCACTCGCATTGAATTTTCCGCTATTTGTTATTGATCCTTTTACCTCCAAATGATTGCCTTATTAAGTGAAATTACTAGTGCAGGCGGTTGAAACTCAGCATTTTAAGTCTTGAGTTTTTTTTTTCTCTGAATGTGTGAATTCCTGGAAGGACTACATTCAATTATTTCCTCAGCAGGCAGCTTAAGCTGTGTTTCTTTTTTGCTTTGAGGCAGCTGCTGTTTCTGCAGCAGACGGATTGGAGCTGACCATTTGCTGGTGGAGGAATGGAGCTGTCAGGATTGCTCTCTTTTCTTTGCTTTGTATTAAAACTAATCTCCCACCACACAACTTCAGTCAACCCGATTAGTCACGCCTCAGAGAAGACTGGACATCGCCCTGACCACTGAGCCTTGTTAAAGAACAGGGAAGGGTACCAGCTGGCAGGAGAAAGATTTTTTTTTTTTAAAAAGGGGGTTCTTTAAGGGTTCTTTAGTAAAGGCAGCAGTTATATTTAGAACCATGACATCTCAAGGAAGCATTTAAACGCTTAAGAGGTTCTTTGCATGGTTAACATGGTTCTTAAGAGGTTTTTTACACAGTTTCAGTGGTCCTCCATGATGGGGAAGCTGTTCACACTCATCTTAAAGAAGCATTTAAATGCTTAAGAGGTTTTTTGCATGGTTAACATGGTTCCTAAGAGTTCCTTTTTTGTGGTTAAAAGGGTTCTGAAGAGTTTTTGCATAGATAGCGTGGTTCTCCATGAAGAAGAAGTTGTTCTCTCTCTAAAAAGGTGCCATAAATTATTCTTTCAGCAGAAGATTGACTGGCAGGAAAAAGATGTTTTGTTAAATTAAATGTTCTCCAAGGGTTCTGTAGTAAGTTAGTGTAATATTTGTGACTTCTTAAAGAACCATTTGAATGCTTAAGTGGTTCTTGCAAGGTTAAAGTGGTTCTCAAGTATTTAAGAGGTTCTCCATTATGGAGAAGCTGTTCACTCTGCTAGGAGAAAGGAGATGTTTTGAAGAAAGGTGGCTCCTCAAGGGTTCTTTAGTAGAAGCAGTAGTTATATTTAGATCTGGGGTATCTCAAACAGGCATGTGACTGCTTAAGTGATTATTTGCATGGTAACGTGGTTCTTGAGAGGTTTTTTGCATGGTTAAATGGTGAAACCGTTGACTGACTGATAAAACAGTTTTGGTTCCAAGAACCATCTTTGAAATAGAGACATACCTCTCATTTACAGAAATGTAAATACATCGCAAGATTCTTTGAGACACCAAATATGGTTCTTCTATGATGTTTATGGAGTGCTTTAAACAGATTTGTTAAAGATTCTTCTACAGACTACTTTATATAGCACACAAAGAGGGTTCTTGTACTGAACTATAGAACCCTTTTCGTGTGTGGAGCACTTCTCTGAGCACTGTTTTAAATAGATCGATTAGATGGCCTACTTTCCACAGTGGAAGCTAAAGTGAGCCATGCTGATTCTGTTATGTAAATTTAAATGATCTGTTCGTTCAGCTTTAGGAACTGAGTTGAGATAAAATATCTGGATGATCCATGAACTTTCAAAGAGCATTGACACATTTATTAATGAAACTGCATTCCAGTACAATAGAGTAGATAATCTGAGGTGAAATAACTTTCTATTTATAGGCAAAAACCTCCCATTTTGTGAAAGCGCATTCTTGACATTTAGTAACACTTACATCAGATAGGTTGGTCATCAGGGTTGCAAAATAGTTGTGAGAACAATTGCTCAGTGGGCGTATTTGAGGTTCTGATGCAGCTAATGATGAAATACTGCACACTAAGAGTCATTCACTCTTACAAATGCTTCTGAATGAAAATACTATTGATTTGTAATAATGAGGTGGCGGTCGTTACGTTTTTCATTGACATGTTGAGTAACAGCGGCTCTGTCCCCGTTTTGTTATTGGTATCATCACTGAAAATAACTCATAAGTGGTGCGCTGCTGTTTTGAATCAATGTTGTCAACAGTATAAAGCCAGCCGGGTTTCAGATGTATGTAAGAATATGAAACCAGTATGACTGTACTAGTCAATATAATAGCTGTCAACAAATTGCTATGAAACAGAAAACAAAAACAAATGAATGTTAGATGTGTCTGAAATGATGACCAGAGCTGTTCAAAATTGTATATTCATTGAGAGAGCTGTATTCAGAATGCCTCATTATTGGAAAGGAGTAATCTTGAGGCATAAACATTTAAAAAATACTTTTTGGCATCTACTTTATGAAATTTAATTCCACTTTACACCAAAGTGGAAAAACATTAACCTTAATGTGAATTAATAAAATTTTATTCAGGACCATTTCTATTGATCCATTCCTCATGAAATTTTCACATTATGGACCTCTAAAGTCATGGCACCACTCTGATGTTGGAATCGTACACATAGTAGGTACTAGGGGTCTATGCTGGTTTTCTTTATGAGGAGACTGTCTTTAAAGTCCTCAGATATTACTAAATACAAGTCATTCAGACCTTTGCCATGTTCAGGTGTACACTGCGTATATAAAACATTAAAAAAAGTGTCATTTGTGCCCATTTGTGTGAGTTTTGCTTTCCACCCTGTCACACAGATTTGTTAACATATTATAAATATATACATATATTAACATATATTAACATATATTAAAGAGAAAAAGTTAAATGCCATGATCACAAGGAAGTGAGATCACTGAAGCCTTTAAGGAAGGAACGTTGGTAGGTTCTGCATCAATTCAACAAAAATATCCAGTGGTGAACTATTAGACCTCGGCCTTCATTCACTCATTCCACATCTTTTATCTGAAGCTTGTAATAGACATTAACAAATATTTGAGGTTGTATGTATCAGTTTTACAGTGACTCTTTCAGGAAAGGATCCTGGCGCAGGGCGGCTGCTGCTATTTAACATTCCTAACAAATCACTGAAACCTGCTCAGACTACAATTCATATTCACAGTCAGTGATGTATCGAGAACTTCCAGAGGGACTAGTGACCTTTCTTGGTTCCACCCATTGTAAATCAAAGCATGACTGGTCGAGCCGAACTATGTCGATAGTTCATAATGTGCAAGGCCTTCAGTCCAGCTCCTGAAGTCTTAACCAATAGAAGAGCTTGCTTGGCTCTGTCTACCTAGATAACACAGAGAAAACAACCTGGATTGGATCATTTTCTGTTGACCGTAAAAATGCTTCTAACCCAAACTTAACAATGAAATAAGTGTATTATTACAATACTTCTAATTTTAAGTACAACAGGAATGACTTAAGACTTCTCAGGTTTACATGGCCCAAAAAAAGATGGGAAGACTGTTTTGGGGAAAAGTAACATGTAACTGAAACTCTAGAGCAGGGGATCTCAAACCGGTCCCACTACATGGTGCACAGTTTTCTTCTGTCTCTGTTTTGGGAATAAGGATTGTAAATCTAGAGTCCCTGAGGAGTTTGAGGACCACTGCGCTACAGGATAAAAACAGACATTTCTCGACATTTGACACACACCTCGTGGAGTGACTTGGCTATGTAGCAATGCAAGCTAGGCTGCAACACTGACTGCATTAACATTGAGGTGTTACTGTTGTTGCTAATGCTGAACTGCTGCATGAGTCGATCACTGCCAATCATTCACAGGTATAATCTGTATGACACATTTCTCACATATCTCATCTGTATGACACATTTCTTTTAAAAAAAATCAAATTTTTACTAGTGTCGCCCAGTGTCACTGCTGAAAAAGTTCTGTGTTGAGATTTTTCCTTCTTTGATGGATTATAATTCACCTGAAAAGGTAATTCACGTCAATAAAATAATCAACTCCTTGGATCTGTTTTATACCGTTTCTTGAATCTATACTGCTCAGTTTTTATGTCCTTGTGATAATTTCTACATTTTAATGAGAAAGGAGACACAAGAATTATATTAAAGTGCCTAAATGTTATATTTTTGTCACATGGCTTTTTGATCAAACAACTAAAATTGAAAATTGATCTAACAAGTTATGTGTCCTTGAGTTTTTCCCTCAGTTTTGCATAAAATATTCCACACCTTCACAAGTATGATGGAGTTAGAGTTCTTAGTGTTATTTTCTCCTAATACTGTCCCCCTGAGGAATAGTAATTGAAGCTATAGTGGTCCTCAAACTGGTCCACAGTTTTGAGGACCAGTCCCCAGGGACCCCAGCTGGTCCACAGTTTTGCTCGATCCCAACTCCCAACATAGAGATTAAGCAAAACTGTGGACCATCTGGGGTCCCTGAGGACAAAAATTGCCATTTGACATGGATCTTGTGGAAGGACTTGGCTATCAAGGGATGCAAGCTTCAGGTTCCTAGAGTTTTTACTGAACTTTGAGAATCTGCCTTTAGTTACAGTGCACAACTGTAACTGGAATATGGGAAACTCTAAAGCTCCACTCTACCATTTAAAACTTTAATATCTAACCACCTCCACTCAGCCTGAAACGGTTTTATTTCATATCAGTTCTTTCACATTTCCGTTTTAATAATTTTAAGAATTTAGGTTTATCTTATCTGTTATCTAGTTATCTATCTATTATATAGTATTGCTATTTGATCTCTTTCTTATTTGAGCTTTAATTTATTTTATTTTACTTTTTCCATTCAGTCTTGTCAGTTTTGATTTGTTTTAATTCTTTCAAATTAAATTTTAACAGTCCCTGTTTAGGTTCCTTGGCTAAATGTTAAATGAGGATTACCCTAAATGAACTTCTGAGTCAAAATAAAGACTGATTTGTTTATTGATTGATGCTAAGTTGACGATAGAATGCACGCTGAGGTTTTATTATAGCTGCTAATGTTGAAATACTGTCATTCACTGCCAGTCCATTCATGTCTTCAGCCGAAGACGAGCTTCTCTTCTGTATGACACATTTCCCACTGCGGCGTTATGGCGATGACACCCCTAACCACAACACAGGCCGCCCGGGTAGACCAGAAACAAATGGAAGAAGTGAGTCAAACTCCACTCCCACTCCAGCCGGCTGGACTGTAGGTGGTCCAACCCGGAGTGATGCATCCAGACCAACATAAACGTTAACATGATCCATGTTTTTGTCTCTTTGCTCTGCTCAGGAAGACTGTGTCACACGGATGGAAAGAATTAGAATGTGCTTTGCAATCGTGCCATTAGAGAAGCCTATAGTGAATAGAGAAGAGCTCTTTCAGCGTTCTTTCAGAGTTACTATGCACTGTACATTGCGTCGTTGTGCTGCGTGTGCACAATACACTGGGTCACTTTCTAACTTTACAAGCTGGGGCTAACAAAGGTACCAGCCCCCAGTTTAGTGTAAATCTAAATGTTTAGCTTTTAAATACCTTTCTGTAACACTTTTTTAACACGCTGCAGTGTTTAGTTTGACTGGAACATTAAATAAGCCTAAGTGCTAAATAAGGTAACAGTGTCAAAGGGAATCATGCTCTTTATTTGATGATGGTCAAACTGTCACTAATTTGTTCTCAAACAATTCTGAAGTGTTTAAAAGGTCAGTAAACCTTCTTTAAAGTCTACCTACATAGGGAGGTGATAACACATGCATAAGCATTGAAATAAGCAGTCCTTGAACTTTTCTAAACAGCTAATGCCAAAATGACAGAGGATGTCTTATGAAGTTAATGACATTGTGTTGATCTAAGGGCTTTACACTAAAGTAATGGACATTTATGCCTTTAACACTTTTACAATGCATCATTTCCAAGTAATCAAATGCCATAAGTTAGTTCTTTGGTGAATTTTTTTATATACATTTTCCCTGTATGTATACGTGCACCGACCACTTTATTAGGTACATCTGTTCAGTTGCTTGTTAACACAAATAGCTAATCAGTCGATCACACGGCCGCAAATCAGTGTATTTAGGCATGTAGAGGTGGTCAAGACAACTTGCTGAAGTGCAGGCCGAGCATCAGAACGGGGAAGAAAGGTGATTTAAGTGACTTTGAACGTGGCATGGTTGTTGGTGCTAGACGGGCTGGTCTGAGTATTTCAGAATCTGCTGATCTACTGGGATCTTCACACACAGCCATCTCTAGGGTTTACAGAGAATGGTCAGAAAAAGAGAAAATATCCAGTGAACGGCAGTTGTGTGGATGAAAATGACTTGTTGATGTGAGAGGTCAGAGGAGAATGGGCAGACTGGTTTGAGATGATAGAAAGGCAACAGTAACTCGAATAACCAACCAAAAACTCTGAGGAATGTTTCCAACACCTTGTTGAAAGTATACCACGAAGAATTAAGGCAGTTCTGAAGGCAAAAGGGGATCCAACCTTTTACTAGCAAGGGGATTGGGATCCAACCTTTTACTTTTACTGTACCTAATAAAGTGGCCAGTGAATGTATATTCAAGTATAGCTGTATACACCAACTGTCCACTTCATTAAGTACACCTCCTTGTATCTACACTCACTGTACATTTTATCACCTGCACATACCATATAAGTGCATGTTGTAGTTCTACAATTACAGACAGTAGTCTATCTATTTCTCTGCGTACTTGGTCAGCCTCCTTTCACCATGTTCATCAATGGTCAGGACCCCCACAGTGCAGGTATTATTTGAGTGGATCATTCTCAGCCCTGCAGTGACACTGACATGGTGGTGGTGTGTTATTGTGTGTTGTGCTGATCCAATCGTACCAGCGCAACACACAATAACACACCACCATCATGTCAGTGTTACTGCAGTGGAGAAAATGATCCACTACCCAAATAGTACCTGCTCCTGTGGTGGTCCTGACCATTGAAGAACAGAGTAAAAGAGGGCAAATAAATAATGCAGAGTAAGAGATGGACTTCAGTCTGTAAGTGTAGAACTACAAAGTGCACCTGTATGGTAAGTGAAGCTGACAGATACAAGGATGTGTAAGCTACATAATGAAGTGGCTGCTTGGTGTTACTATTCTACTATGGTGTTACTGTTACTATTCACTGCTTATGCCTGTATTATGAAGTGCCAGTGTAGACAGCTTTCAAATATAGTCTTGCCAAAAGTCTTCGGTGGGATCTTTGAATGCTTTTGCGCTGATGTTCGACGTCAATCTTTTAACAAACCTTAAACTGCATGAGAAATGCTTCAGTCAGAGGACCCTGTTCACAGCTTACTCATGCTAATAAAGTCATGTCAGCTTTTTGTTTACATGCTCGTGTACAGGGATAAAACCACAAAGCCATGCTGCTACACACCAATATTTAATGCAGAAATCTGTTCATTTGCTTAAGATAATGTTTCTCGAATGTTAGTACCCAGCTAGTGGAGTTAGCTCAGCATTATGCTGGATTTTGATGTCAGCTCTAGTTTAAATACAGACATTTTCAGCTCATAACAGGCATATGTCACATTCTTGTACGTTTATTACTTAAATAACATTCCGTGAAAGCTTGAAACTGATTTTTTGTTTAGAATTTTATTATTGGAGGTAACTTGTTAGCTTTCTGTTATCCTGCTGAGCCTCTAGTGAGGGCAGAATATCCAGTTAGAGGTGTAAACAAGTTAAAGAGAGTCTCTTAGCAGCATCCTAAACTGGCATTTCACTGCGTTCATTCATTTCAACAAGAATATCTACCTGCTAACCGGAGTTATGAAGCTACGTTCATGACTTTTAGAGCTCTGTGCTTTCTTCAGTTGTATGCTCGTCAGCTTCACTCACCTGGGTTAACTATAGTTATAGCCGTGAACACCATATTGTCACCATATTGTCCCAGAAGGGACAAGAAACAAAAAAGTGAGCACAGGTTCATTGACCTAGCAAAACACTAATGAGCGACACTTCTATTCCCCAACTAAGGAACAAAGTGGTGGACAGATACAGGTTGAAACTGTTCCTCAGGGTTGAGTTTTGTCATAACCGTTATACTAGTACAGCGCAAATAGCTCAATGAACAAACAACAAACCACGCTAACGCTAGTCCGTTTAGCTGAATGTGAGTCAGGAGTATTACAGTCACGTTTCAAATAAAAATAACGCAGTACAGTCACTCACCTCCCGCTGTCTAGTCCATTTCACCCGAAGGAGTCTTTGTTTATGAGGCAGGGGACAGACAAGAACGGCTGGTCTTTTGGGGTTAGCGTTAGCCTAACATGGGCACCAGACGGATCGTCGCGTTTCTACAGCCCGAGGAGCTAATTCGGTCAGCTGCGTCAGACGATGCCGCGAAACAAGGTGGTACCGAAACATGAACGACTGCAGTATTTGGTAATTTCCAGCAGTGTCTGACCGTCAGAGGGGCGAGTATGTTGGATGCACAGATGATACAAATTATGTTTAGAAATTAGACGAAGCTGAAATTCGACGTTTTGCTTTGTTTTCTGAAATTTCCGCTCCATCTTAAATGGTGCCGCAGTTACATTCAAGCTGTACAGGTGCAAGTAATAACTGCGTACC
The DNA here is from genome assembly GCF_015220715.1 of Pygocentrus nattereri. Classification (NCBI taxonomy): domain Eukaryota; kingdom Metazoa; phylum Chordata; class Actinopteri; order Characiformes; family Serrasalmidae; genus Pygocentrus; species Pygocentrus nattereri. The sequence goes on along the minus strand of NC_051234.1, from coordinate 18,112,746 downwards.
CATTTAAGGTGGAACGGAAAATGGAAAAAAAAATAGCTGAATAAGAAGCCAAATTCAGCCCTGTTACGTTACAAATCGTGGCTATGGGGCTATTAGAAAGCAGGTTTATCTAAATATTGTTCAGTTTTGGTTTTAGTATTTTGCACCAAAGATGGTCCTATAACCCTTTTGTGTCAGTGCAGATGCAGTTAGGGTGCCGTGGAGGGAAGAGACCAGTTTGTGTATAAATACCATTACTGTTCATTTTGGTTATAAAAATTCCACATTTCTTCTGATATGTATATCATGGGACTGCATCCCTGACCCTAATGGCAATTAGATCCTATGTTTTTAAACTAAATGTGTCTCAAAGTCTGAAAGTTTGTATTAAATTTTAAATCTACAATTTAGTAAACCTTTTTGTGTTTTAATGAACCATTTTATGATTTTATGTGTGTGCAGCTGTTTAAAGCTGTGTTGCTAGTCATAAACTGGCTAGTGGTTGTAAGCTTTGGTAAAGTTTTGGTAGTGTTATGGTTTTATAAGTGATAAAATGGAAGGTTTAGTCATTTATTTTAGTAAATAAACATAATTAAGGTTTAGGGTCACTCAAAGACAAATGGCCAAGTCCAAGTTTGAAATTCGTTTTTAACTCTGATTTTCAACCAGTTCAATAGAGAAATTCGAATTATACCGTGATATAAATTCAAGCTGTACCACCCACTACTAATATATTGTCCCTTATAGCTAGTAGTGTTCTCAATGTTCTCTGGTACACAACCACGCTAGGTCTATATTTACACCACAGAACTTCACTACAGCATTATTCGTGTTTTTAAATAGTAATAGAATGAAACCTAGACAGGAACAAAGCCCAGCAAATTTTATCCCATCACACTTCAACTATCAAAACAAGTCACAATCTAAATCAATTTATTAATTTAAGTTAGGTAGAGACACTAAACATTGGAACCACATTGTTTGCTCCTCTACAGAGCAGTCTTAAGAAAGTTACAAAAGGAGGCATAATGTCATACTGTCAACAAATGGCAAAAAAAAAATAAAATAAAATAATGAAGAGGTAGTGATTTTAGGCTCATCACTATAAGTGAAGAAATGGTGCCTATTGGAATGTACATTAAATTCATAAATGACTTTCTTAGACATACGAGATATCCATATATCTAGCCATGGAGAACCATTTCAGTCCAAGTTACAAGAAACATGATATAGATTTCAGCTGGATATCGGAATAAAGATGTAGTGGATGCCTTGCAGGATTTCTGAGATTTTCAAACCATTTCGGTCAACACAGGCAAATCGATGGTTCACATAATTTCTTCAGTCCATGCCCTGCTTCAGAGAACTGCTGATTTAAAAAATGAAGTATATGCTGATTTAAAAAAGGAAATAATAAGACACACACCTCTTCCAGCCAGATACAATGTAAAAACAGAGTTTGACAAATGACCCACAAAATCAATAGAGGTGGGCTGGTTTGTTTCTGTTCTCCTCTTCTTTAATCAGGAAAGATCTTATCTACGGAGGACGGCGACCCTCAGTTCAACTCAGTGAGCTTCAAACTGCTCAAAACACAGACTGGCTTTTTCACAAAGTATACCAACCAAGAGACGCAGGCTGAACTTTCATATGCACACTAAGCAGCCAAAGCTGCGTATGGACCATGTTTATGGGGAAACATAAACAAATGATGGTGGTTTAAAGGACAGCAAAAGGCTGAAATAGCTAAACTGTTCACACTGATCTTTTGGGTCTAAAAGACAAGGATCAGATGAGAGTTTGAGAAGGTTGGGTTTTATTTTGGGTATAATGTTGGATTTGCCATGGACATCAACACTTTGTCTTTTTTATCACTGAGTTTACTTTTGGGTATAAAGTTGGGCTTACATTTGAGTCCAACCCTGGGGTTTAATGGTAGCTCATCTTTGGACTTAACATTGGGTTTGCCATGGACAATAACATTGAGCTTTCACTGGGTTCATGGTTGGGCTTACCAGTGGGTTTAGCACTGGGTTTGTTGTTGGGTTTTCCATTGGGTTATCATTGAGTTTAACAATAGGTTTAACGCTAGACTTTAACACTGCGTTTACCGTTGGCTTTACTGTATTGTTTGGGTTTAAAGCTGGTTGTAAAGTTGGGTTTAATATTGGGTTGACTGTATGGTTGGGTTTAAAGTTGGGTTTTTAATGTAGTTTGCCGTCTTATTTGGGTTAAACGCAGTACTTAACATTGGGTCTTATTTCTGACAGATGAAACGATTGCCTCTAGTTTCTGGGAAATGAGGTGGCGTACTGGTTTAGCTAATAGCATTGGCAGTGTAGAGAAATTAGGTAATTACAGTGCATGTCTACAAGTAAAAAAGTGACAAGATTTTACTGTTCATACAGTAACATACTGTATATTTTCACAAAGACACTAGATAATGCTGGTGACTACATTATGTAAATAATTACTGAATATCTCATGTATGATTTCAAAACTATTGACACAGTATATAGATGGTTGGTTTCTTTTAAAACGAACCAAACAAAAAATAATAAAGACAAATAAATCCTTAGCGTAGTTACACAGCTTTCTTTGTTCCAGAGGAACAATATGGTAAACCTTTGCATCTGCTCAATGCAAGTGCACCAGTCTGAATTCAGTCTCTCTTCTGTCCACTCTGCTCTCAGTGGTGTTTCCTTGTGTGGGTAGCTAATATGCCCTGGAGTTTGGGGGTCGTTGTCTAGATCCCATTCTTTGCTTCGTTGTTGTTCATAGCTTCTTTCCTTTGAGCCAAGAAAGGGTACATGCACTTGTCCGCCCCAAGGAAACGGTACATACAAACAATGGCCTCGAATGGCAGGATGCTGGAACAGAAAAAGAGAAAACAGGAGATTTAGAATCGAGACAAAAAAAAAATTAGACCATATGGGCAAAGTGCCAAATTCTTGTAGTGCATTACAATCTGTCATTATGACCATGTGGACCTAAATATCAAAAGTTTCTTTATTTCTTTATTTTTTGTTAAAGATTTTATGGGGGCAGTCGTGGGCTGGAGGTTAGGGAACCAGCCCTGTGACCAGAACGTTGCTGGTTCGATCCCCTTGGCTGACAGTCCATGATTGAAGTGCCCTTGAGCAAGGCACCTAACCCCCAATTGCTCCCTGGGTGCCGTAGATAGGGCTACTCACTGCTCCGGGCAAGTGCGCTCACTGCCCCTAGTGTGTGTGTTCATTTGTGTGCATGTATGTGGGTGTGTCACTGCACGGATGGGTTAAATGCAGAGGTCTAATTTCACAGTGTGCAAAACACAGTGACAAATGGTTGTAAATTCTAATGACAGCTGAAATGCCAGTTTCAACTGTCATTCAATCTTTAACAAAAAATGCATTTGGTAAATGATCTACATTGTTTGGTAAATCTAAAATGAATGAAGAAAGTAAGATCGGCACTTGCCTTTTCATGAAGTTGACCATATAGACAATGCGGGGTGTGCAGACCATCGGCTGGTCAGTCAAGATGGCCCTCATAGCCTGTTTCACACAGAACTCCGGCCTCAGTGGAGGCAAAAATGGCTCAATTTCTTTCCTAGTCGGAGAAGAAAGTAACAAGATGAGAAAAGCTCAGAGACTTTTCAAAGTCAGCTAAGTTTACATACACACATGGGGTTAAGACTGTGGGTCTAACTTTAGCCATACGCTTTGATAAACTTTGTCACATTTGTGCTCTGGCAATCTCAGAGAACATATGGACCATTGGTTAATATTATTTTTTCTACCACTGGTGAACAGTGATGCTACCAAAAATCAGAAGGCATTTTAGAGGCAGGGCAAGAGTCATTATATTTAAATGACAGACTACAGGAAAACAAGAACATAGCCTTTTAAATGATATATAATGAATTGTGCTGAATATGGCCAGATAAAAAAAAATTTTAAGTCTTCATTTCAGATTTTTTTAAAAAGGTGTGGAACTTGGGTGGGTCCTGAAGGCATTCCATCCTGTAGGTTAGTCAAGACTAAGTAAACGGGACTGTAAGTGCGCTAATCTTTTATACATTCGTATATGTAAACTTAAGTCATTCAGTGCAGTTTGTAGTAGCTAGCAGACTAGCATATAGCAGCTTTCTAATACAAATTTCTTGGCAGAGGAATTTTTTTCTACCGCAAAAATAAACAAAGAACATGGACAACAGCTGTTGTAGCTTATTACCAAGCAATTAGCTAGCATTTGTTGTTTTGGACCTATGCATGTTTCAATGCAGCAAAGATAAGGAGTTGTTGGTAATGTGCCTTATGCTCTTAAGTTCATATTTCCAATTTTGGTTTATTAGAGCATTGAACACTATAAAAGTACAAAATGTAAAACAAAAGCAGATTTTTAGTGTTCTGCGCTAATGCTTTAGCTAACAAGCTAGTCACGATACAGTACAATGTTGCTGTTTTAGCTCCTTATTCATGACATTTCTCCTGTTTTATCTGATTACACTTCTTTCCGTGGTCATGAGAAAAAATGATGTCACTTGGCTGATTAGTTCTGCATCAGAAATTTCACTGCACTTGTTTTTTAACCTCGTTCGTGTGTTGTCTCAAGGTGGGAAACCCCAATAGAACTGAGACCACTTGAAAGCAGCTGAGGAGCTTAGTTAATCTATTATGCACCTGTAATCGTAACTACTGTTGGGACAGGAATTGGATCCCGTGTCAAAGAAGCGAGCCTGTGTCTGAAAGGAGAGTGTGCGTGCGTAGGGACGTCATTGTGCTAGTAGAAAGCCAAGCTGAGTGTGACATGAGTGGACACAAGCAAAGCTACCCTAAGCGCTGTTCAGCAGTGTCCACTTGAACTACGTCCCTATTGTCTCCTTCTGTCTTTAATGGAAATCCAATAAGTTACCTTATCCTGCAGCCTCGGAACATGCCCGTGTCCACCAGGTAAGGGCACACCAGTGTCATTTTGATGCCGTCTTTCTCTGAAGCCTTGATTTCGTGGCTCAGGGACTCGTGGAAACCGATGGCTCCGAACTTGCTAGCGCAGTAATCCTGTAATCGGGAAGGAAAAAAAACAGCATTCTTTTAAAAAGCGAGCGGAACCGAAGCTCCCTAGGCTCTTTTCCTCTTTCGTAATTACACATCTCCAGCAGAATGGTAACTTTTACAGTTTCATTAGCATTCTTTAGTCTTGTGTAGCCGCAGGAAGGTTTTGATGTGGCTCACTGTGGACATAATCTTCAAAACCAGCCTGGTCAAACACAGATGCGTGTAGATAAACATACAGGGATAAAGAGATTCCACACAACATCAGCGGCAGCTTTACTCACTGTATTAAGGCCTGGCCATATAAACACGCACACTCACTGTTCCTAGCCATTATATTGGGTCAGATGTGCTGCCGGCTGCTTTGAAGTGAGGCTAACTTGAGGATAAGGGTTGCTACAACACAAGCATATGGGCATCTAACAAAACAAAAAAGACAGCCCCCCCACCTCACCACCCCTCCAAAGGCCGCTGGAAAAATGACACCAGGTTGGACCGCAGTGAAAGGAAGTCGTACAAGCAGCAGAATATTAACTCAGAGCGGCCTTTCACTGGCGCAGGCTAGAGTAACCAGTTTGGCACCAATCCTTTAACCATCCTAGCAAACAGACTGTATTTACATCCAAGAAAAAAGAAAAGAAGACTCATTGTGTGAATTAATGAATAGAGACTAAAAAAGTTGAATATGAATGCTACAATACAGAAAAAGAATCTATAGGCAGATGTCTTGCTGAGTTTATGTCTGTGGACTCTAAAAACAGGAAATCAGTTCTAACATACAGGACCAGCAAAATGCCCCTGACTGTAAAATGTTTTTCACAAAAAATTTGTTTCTGTATGTGGTACATTATGTAAACTGAGGGTTACTTAGGGTTAGGCTTATTAAATACGTATTACATATATATAACACTCATGGCACATATTATGATTACATAATACAGTATGCAAGTTACACAACTTTCTAAGTGAAAATAAATTAACACATCCTCTACAGAGAATACACTTGTGCACAGCTTAACCCCTTAAAATCCCAGGCTTTTTATTCATATCTACAGGGACCTGAAATGCAAACTGGCAGAGCTGTTCATAGGTTGTAGATCTGTGTAATAAAACTTTGGGCCTGCTGGTGGACACTGGCCATCTAAGAGCTTTAATTCACAAATACTGTTTATTTTCTGAATTTACCATATTAAAAAAAATAACTTAAAATGTGGACTTTTTTACATTTTATATGTATATTTTCTCATATCTTTTCATTTATTTTCACTCAAATCAACAAAACGTCATTTGATCGGGGGGTGGGGTGGGGGCGGTGTTCAATCTTTTTTTTTTTTTAGACTTGTGTAGATACTTATATTTGGTGTGGGGGAGATATCAACTCAACTCACATTTATATCATATTATTTTCCACTATTTAGGACAATTAAAATATCACAATATCTAAAGAGTTGTATACATACAGCTACAGTTGTAGCTGCAATGCTGATGTTTGATTCTGTGATAAGCCACTGCACTAAGCCTTCTCTAAACTTTCCATGGTTTTTCCTTTTATCTGAAGCTGCCAGTAGATTTATTCGGTTTCTGCAGTGCACTAACCTCCACGCCAGCTGTGCTGAAGAGGCCCAGTGAACTGGCAACTGTCACAATGTGTCCATGGTTCATCTCCAGCATCTTGGGGAGAAATGCCTTGGTGGTCTGGAAGAGGATGAGGGAAAGAGAGAGAGAGAGAAAAGGGGTTATTTTCCTGATGCTCTTCATCTTTGCCAAAGCCCTTTGATCCAGGATTTTTCCCCTCCCTCCCCCTGCTAATAATTCACAAAGACTAAACAATCCTCATCTGCTCAGCCCTACTGAGGGAGTTCAGGAACAGTTCTGTTTCTGTCTGAAAGGCTATTACTGACCACTCCGTTTCCACAAGATCCCCCGAGACTAATTTAAACAGAACTTACTTACTTATCTGGACAAAGAACAACTTCCAGAAGTATTAGCAAGACACATTATGTTTCATTTGGAAGTAATATGTTGTGCTTTCATTAGAAGAAAGCAAACAATGACACTAGCAATGCTGGCTTTTTGGGTTTAAAAATCAGGTTGGAATTGGATGTGAATGAATGAATCAGTGAAGCAATAATGCTGCTCTCCCATATGCATCCATCCATAGTAACAGGATGGGAACTAGGGGTTGCAATGTCTACAGCACAAATACAGCCATTTTATTTACCATTCAAAACCACCAGTGAACCTACATGTGTTTTCTAAGTTTTTATATGGGACGTTGATAATGGTAAAATAGTGATAAATCTGAAAAATAAGTTTTCTTTAGGGACTATCTTGGCTCATAACGTCTTGCATGTATCCCTCCATCATTAAATATACGTTTTAGGCTAAAGCCTTCTCAGAACTATCGTATAACAAAACATCTGGGATCTCAGACAGTATTAGCCAGTGTATTCGTACCCTTTTCATGTAATAACTTTCTATGAGGGAGCTTTTAGAGGTGGATGTCTGGTTCCTATAACCAACACTCTGAATAATTCTCACTCAGTTCTCTAGAAAGACAATTTCACACCAAATTACTTTGAATGATTTTCTTTACATTTTAACCACTTAATTATGCAGATATTTTGAGAAGCAATAGAGTTTTCTTAATTATTAGAAGTTGCATTTAAAGTCAGAAATATTGTAGTTTTCTAGGAATTATTTCTGTGTCATAGCTCATTGAAACAAGTGAAGATGTTTTACATTTTGTACGTCTTTTGTCTTTTTCTGATTTGAAAAAACAAGAGTCCAGATTCAAACCTGTTCATTATGTAAGTCAAATGTCAAATGTTTACTTCACAGTACATACAGCACATACAAGAAAAATGAGCTGCAAACTCAATGGAATTCATTGTTTTGTGGTGTCATGAAAACACATTTACAAATATCAGCCTATTCAGCAGTTTAGCTACGCACATTATTGCTGAAGTTCTAAGGCGTGTTTCAGCCCAGACTGCTTTGTCAATGAGGCACAATACAGGGCAGCCAATCAGAACAGCGTTAATTTACATATATCAGTCTTACAGGCACAGTAACATAAACAGCCTATTTAATTTAGATGAAGAGAGATTGTCATGTAGTCATGTAGAAATGAATTATGACTGTTTTTGTATAATCATACACAAACGTTATGGAGCCCTGGGGAAAAAAGTCAAATAAATGAAAACAGGGCTGTGGGCCCTTTTACTGCTGCATACTTGCAGAAGTACAGTACAGTCTGTCTGTGGCTTTATAGAGGATTCTCCATGAACAGCATATAAAAAGCAGGAGGCCAAGAATAACAGAGAAGACCTTAATACAGCCAGTGATATCAGCGTTCGTAAACGTGATGTAGAGAAACGAGCCTGAGAGTGGTACCAGCTCGCACAGTTCTGCTCCGTGAGCTAAAATGCCTTTCAGCTCTGCCAGCAGGCTTTAAAAACGTCAATCTGACAACCTGCTGGAATTTCTGCACTGTCTGCAAGCATGCACGCCGTCCAGAAACAGGTTAGCGTGATTAATGGACGAATAATACAACCTGTGATTTCCAGCACTGACTATGTTCAGTTTGCAGTTTCTTTTATTGGCCATTATTGCACATATTACTTAAAATTCATTTCTTTATGTCAAATATGTCATTGGTTTGGCTTTAGGTAAACAAAAACAGCCATAAGTCATTTTTACATGACAATTTTCCCAACTTTTTTTATGCCTTAGAACTGTATAGCCTCTTGTTGTTACTGTGCCATAAGGACTGCTGTATATAAATAAGCTCTGTCTTGATTCAAAACGCAGTCCCGGCTGAAATATAACTGCAGCTTGAATGGGCGGGGCCAAACAGCTGGAGGCCACCATGCATATATGTTTGTGGTTGTGACATCACAACCACAACAAATTCAAAACAGGTTGATTTTGCAGTATAGCTTCTTTATATGGATTAACAATACATTTTGAAACAATGTTTACAAAAAAATTAGTGCATCTTATTCTGTCACCCGAGATGTGCTGGACAGAATGACGGCTGAAATGCTTAAATGGTGGTTAGCATGGAAGCAAATGGATTGTTAGAGTTAAAGAGGCTCATATCGCTTACACCAACAGCAGCTGCAGAGTTTACAGTCAGCGCTGTCAGTGAAAAAGTTTAGATTGCTGTTGCGGCCTTCTTGGCCAAAACGGTAAAATTACTACCTGAACTAAAACACAGAATGTACACAGAAAACCGGTTCAGCTAGTCTGTTCTAATCTCAGGTTTAACCGATTAATGTGATGTGACAACGTGAGTTTAGCAATTTCAAACAGAATGTAGGGGTGGTCAGTGTGGTGATACCGTTTTCGTGATCAATTATGTTACGACCTCCTAAACCGTGATAAAATCACTGTAACTTCAAGTGGCCTTTTGCTTTTATAAAACTGCAGACAACATAAAATATGATAAAATATACATTAGTAAATAAATACTTATTCATAATAATCGAGAAAAAAAATTATTCCACTAAAAATATAGCTCCTTTAAAGTATGTTATAGCTGCTAAGCAACCAGAGACTGCCGAACGTTCAGCTGCCTAAAACTTTGTCATACAATAATGAACATACAAATAAATAAAAATAACAATGTAATATAATAATAAAACAATAAAGCACTGTATGTAAATACCATTAATTTTTGGTCTTAGATTACCACCACCAGGACAATGCAAATTAGCACCTCTGTTTTCGAGTCTTTTCGAGTGGGGGATACATCAAGCCAGCACACCCACATCTCAAATGGCTCCCTACAAAGGAATTAAAGTGCACCCAGTGCATAATATGCTTAACCAATAGCACTTTGAGATTCAGCCACATGCACAATTAAACAGCAAACAAATAGAGTTTGACTGTTTAAGTGCAGAAGTCAGAATTTCATAACTACAGCACACTATTTAGGGAGCAAAGAGTCATTTGAGATTCAGCAGTGGTTTAATTCTACTTAAGGGATATAAAGCATGTAAGACATTCAAACTTTCTATATTGCAGTTTCACGGTGAATCATGCAACAAGTACCATACACATTATAAAGGAGGAGACAGGTCACTGGTTGGAAAATGGGAAAGCTTGTAACGCTCAACCTGATGCCTGTTTTCAGGGTCCCACCCTTTACTGTATTTGAAATGGTAATTTGGCCTTCAGTGGTCTGGTCTTAGGAATCTGGTCTTGTGTGACTTGAAATAACTGCACTGTGGCGTTGCCAAGATGTCAGAGTGAGCAGACTTTAATTCAAAGCTTTTGACGATACAGAGGAGCTGTTTACCCTGTTAGCTATATTTTAGCCTATTGGCTAACAGAGCAGGCTACTTTTAGTAAAGAAAATAAGTTGTTAGCCACTCAGTTTAAACAGAACCCAGGTCTTGCTTCATTTATCCATATGAGCAGGATTACAGTCAAAGATTCAATCAATTCAATTGATGTGAGGTGGTAGCTATGCACATATTAAGTACTTTACAGTGCCTTCAAATACGGCTCAACTGATCAGATTTTAGGACTAAAACTATCCATACACATCAACTTTTACAATGATATTTTATCGTTAAGTTGCTGTACGAAAGTATCTGGATTTTATTAATTTAACTGCATCTTGAACCCCACAAATAAATGTTATATTTATCTGTAGTGCAAATTCAGGTAGAGGTAGTTTAAGTTTCAACACTTCATAAATCTTTATGTATCACTGTCGGCATCAGCTTAACCATATCTTAACCATATCTGCATTCTTAAATTTTACCAGTTGATTTTTTTCTCCTCCTGTTCCTCGTTAGTTTATTTTTGCAGACATTCAAAATCTTTGTAGCACTGCTGTTTTTGCAAATATCCAAAAAACTTGCTGTGTATCGTGATGCAATATTTTTGCCACCGCTATAGAGCGCGCAAAATCGCTTGAGCTGTGAATCCAGCCCCCCGTGGTCCTGCCGACCTCTCAGACACAAAACGTGTGAAGCCGAACACGAGTTCATGTCTTACTTCGTAGCTTCCGTAATTGGTTCTCAACGCTTGCGTTTACGCTAAATTAACTCCCAACAGCGCAGAACTTCCTCTGCCCATGCCCGGTGCGCCTCCTAATTGAGACAAACTCAAGTGCGGTGCTCCGCACAAAAGCTTTTCTCAGCTGCCGCGTCAGCCTAGATTAGTGCTACTGTTTAAACAACAGGAATACATACAAATGTTGGGTGTGGATAGCCGGACATTAATTAGCCGTCCAACAAAGGAGACCAGTCTGTGCTGAAAACTAAATGTGGCATCTTCTATATTTCCTCCTTTGACTGACCAGCCTGGTGTCTGATGATAACTTAAACAAAACAATTCAGAGAAAGAAACAACTTTTACTTTTGTGAGCTGCATGAAAAAAAAACACACTTAAGAGAGAAAAATTGGAAGAAACGAATGAATGATGACGAATCACTGGACAACACACAAGAATATAATGAATACACTAATAAAAGTAAACCATTTGGTGCTACCAAAGCCCTGAATGAAGTAAGCTACTATGCCTATGGTAACAAAAAAGTGTTCAACCCTTAATGGCCTGATCAGCCTTTAATTTAAAAAAGCATTCCACCAATTTTTCAAGAGTTCTGCATAATTAAATGGTTGAGATGTAAACAAAGTCATTCAGAGTGGTTTGGTGTGAAATGCTCCATTCTAAAGAAACTGTGAATTATTCACAGTGGTGGGGATAGGAATCAGACATCCACCTCTAAAAACTCCCACACAGAACATTATTACATGAAATGGTTATGAATACACAGACTGATGGCTGAGATATTGTTTCATAATAGTTTTGAGATGATTTTGGCCCTGAAACCAGTTTGTTCAATACATTCATGGTGGAGGGGTACATGCAGAGCGCTTTGAGGCAAAATAAGGAAGCTTATTTTTTTCAGATTTACCACTATTTCATCAACATTACATATAAAACTCACGTGTAGGTTCGCTGTTGGTTTTGGATAGTAAATATAATTGCTACATTTGTTTTGTAGCGACCGCTGATTCCAATCACCACCATTGTAAAGACATCTGAGTATCTACCATTTCACATCAAACCACTCTGAATGAGTCTAAAAAGTTTTGCACAGTAAATAAAAAATATCAGTGGAATTCCTCTTCTATTTCTACAGATACATTTAGAGAAAAGTAAACAGGTTTGGAAACACATTTGCAGATTAAAGTCTACTTTATGGTGTGCGTTGCATTTCATAGAGATGAAAAAATACTGTGACGCTTAAGAAATCAAACTAAGAATAAATAATAATATTAATAACAGACATTTCATTCTCACAAGTAAAAATATCCTATTCAAATCTTACAAGAAGACTATTTTATCCAAAGCCGAAATTAAGCAACTTCTCTCTTTTTGAGTCTCTCCAGCATAGCAAGTTCAACCATATACATTGAAAGTGCTAATTATAAATAACCTCTTTAAAAAAAAAACTAAGTCTACAGCAACAAAAATCTATTCAACACCACAACAGTTGACAAGTGGCTTTGAACGGCACCATACATATGAACGCTTCCAAGTTAAGTAACAAACACAGGTGCATGGCTCCCTAAGCCCATCTAAGACTACCCGAATGAGACCCTTCTGCCTGGCCGGCCCTTTTCTCCAGGTCTAGCAGGAATGCAGCAGAACTCTGGCTCCTGCCACTTGGAATCTTGTCAAGCAGATCCCAAGACAAGAAAGTAATTGTGGCAGAAGTGGGTCAGGCAGCAGCTCAACATTACAGCTCTCAGCTCCCCTGCTGGATGCTTTTTAAAGGCAAACTGATATCAGCACAGTATCGGTAAACCTGAAACACAAAACTGTATCGCTGGTTGTTGTTGTTTACCAGCTATTAGTTGGTTTAAATCTGACTTTTTTATGATCTGAGTATCATTAAAAGAGTGTTATGATGGAATTTATCACAATAATAAGAACATATAATCTAAGAATCGATTCTTTTCTCCACTCCTCGTGCTTTTCGTTTCACACTTCTCTACAGGGATGCTTGCCAGAATCCCTCTTCAAAGCCCAAATTCACTCTCGTTGCGTCCGCCTACAGCTGTGTCCGTCACACTTGTGGAATGTGCTGCCCACAAATCACAGTGAATAACTGCGTTCAACATCACATCCTTCACTTCAGAAAAAGAAAAGGATGAGGGGAGGGGCAGTGAGGGGATTAAATGAGGACAGAAATGCAGGAAGAGAGAAACTTCCTCAAATACATGCTAGAGCTGCACAATATGAACAAATGCAGCACCACAATTATACTGCTGAGTGATATGCTTAATTTAGTACAAAGGTAACTGGAGCATTAAAGATGCTTGCTAGTAAAAAGTTGGACCCCCTTTTGCCTTCAGAACTGCCTTAATTCTTCGTGGCATACTTTCATCAAGGTGTTGGAAACATTCCTCAGAGATTTTGGTTGGTTATTTGAGTTACTGTTGCCTTTCTATCATCTCAAACCAGTCTGCCCATTCTCCTCTGACCTCTCACATCAACAAGGCATTTTCATCCACACAACTGCCGTTCACTGGATATTTTCTCTTTTTCGGACCATTCTCTGTAAACCCTAGAGATGGCTGTGTGTGAAGATCCCAGTAGATCAGCAGTTTCTGAAATACTCAGACCAGCCCGTCTAGCACCAACAATCACGCCACTTTCAAAGTCACTTAAATCACCTTTCTTCCCCATTCTGATGCTCGGTCTGCACTTCAGCAAGTTGTCTTGACCACCTCTACATGCCTAAATGCATTGAGTTGCGGCCATGTGATTGGCTGATTAGCTATTTGTGTTAACAAGCAACTGAACAAGTGTACCTAATAAAGTGGCTGGTGAGTCTATAGTTGTATAAAATACGATGTAATGGGGTTTTTGTAGGGAGGCATTGACGCTATTTTTTTCAGACTGAGTACAGCTACATAATTTTTAGGACTCGCTAATATTGAGTCTAATACCATACTGAATAAATAATGTGTTTTAGCCTGCTACATTAGCTACCACGGATCAAGTAGCACTGCAGGGGAGAAGAGTTGGATTTGTCAGAAAAGCGCTTCTGTATAGCTGAAAGTGAAGTACGATTCATAGTTTTGCTCCTCTCCTGTTTTGCTCCCATAAAGTGGCTGATGAGTGTATGTATCTTTAGACAGTATCACTCCGGTATTAACTTTTATCCCCCTCACTCTCTCACTACATACTCACTCTCACTGAGTAGTTTACCGGCTGAGAGAGAGAGAGTGACCTCACTTCCTGTTGGCTGTTACTGCACTGCAGCATTCCCACAATACAATCCAATAAAATAAAAGACGAGGTCCATCTGGAATGTGGCCTCATCGCCTGCACTGTTCCCAAACACAGCTGTCCACTTCAAAACTCTCAGAGTAACAGACTGACTGTGAAAAAACAGACCTAACCAGCTTACCAGCAAAAAGAAAGATAAGACTAAAATAAGGCTGTTATGCACTTTCTGAGGCCTTTAAAGGGCCCATATTATAGAAAAAACAAACTTTCCTTGCTTTCCAAACTTTTCCTATCCTCATGTGAGTTTGATATAGCATGAAAAGTTAGCTGCAAAAACAGTCAACCAACTCAGTTACATACATTCACATATTTAGCCTGTCACTTTAGCTCCACCCATTTATGCTGGAGTACCTTATGACAATTAGTACAGACATACATTCAATCCTCATTTGTGTAGAGATATTTATGAGAATTATGTCATTTCTATTCTATGTAATGCAACTATGTAATTACATACGTAATTAACAACTGTACACCACAGTAACATTTTATCAAATTCAATCATAATAAAATATCTTTTATTATCTTTTATCTTCTACTTACATCCACAAATGTGCTATGGGTTAAAATTTCAGAATATGCACTTTCCAGGCAATTTCTCCTGTTGTTTCAGAATTAAAGGACAATTCCATCAAGTTTTCAAAATTTCTGCATAATTAAGTGGCTGAGACATAAACATATAAAACAATTTTTTTTGGCCAAAACCTTCTCAAAACTAGTATAAAGCAATGTCTTAAAGGCAACGTATTCATAAACATTCCATGTAACTTTCTGTGAGGGAGTTTTTGGTGGTGGATGTCTGGTTCCTATCAGCACCACTGTGAAAAGGTCTGCCTCAGCTAATTTCTCTAGAATGGAGCATTTCACACCAAACCACTCTGAATGACTTTGTTTACAACTTGACCATTTAATTAGGCAGTAATTTAAAAAAAAGTATTTGGAATTCCCCTTTCATCGGTTGTAAGTGGCTCTTCTAACAGAATTAAAAATAAAATCTTCTTAAAAAAACACAGAAAGTATGAAGCAACAGTCATCCATCCAGAGTAGTGTGTTAAACATCGTAAGCAGCAGCCAACTGACCAATTAAAGTATGTCTCACAGACAAAGAACTGTGCCGGTGTAGACCGGTTTGTGGCTTTAACGAACCACATCCTCCGTACTGTGGCCACCGCGCGTCCCTATTCATTAAAGTCTGCTTTCATCTTATACCAGCGGACTCACCGCACACAGCTTAAAAACCATTCTCAAAACCTTAATGAGCATTCCAACTAAACCACAAAACAAGTGCATCTGCACCAGGAACACTACTGCACAACATAGTCCAGTGTACACTCAGCTTTAAGACACTGCTAAACATTAATTAAAGGCATTAATTAAAAGGGAATTCCACCAGTCTTTTAAAACTTCCACGTCAGTCAGTGGTGCAGATGTAAACAAAGTAATTCAGAGTGGTCTGATGTTAAATGCTCCACTCTAAAGAAAATGATCAACTCAGATTTCTTTATAGTGGAGGTGACAGAAACCAGACACCTCGATGTCTACAATGCAAATCATTTTATTTACTATCCAAAACCAACTACACTTGTTGTCTGAGTTTTTTAATGTAATGTTAATGATGGTAAAAAAGTGGCAAATCTGTTTTCTTTGGCCTCACAATACCCTGCAAGTAACCGCCATTAATGGGGTTTAAAAAGATTATAGACCTAATCCTTCTCAACACTGTAACAAAATAGTGTCTCAGACATCAGGCAGTGTTTCATAACCACTTCATGTAATAAAATTCTACATCAAACTCTTTGGATGTTACCATCACTATGACAACTTCTGACTCCAGATCAGAGCATTTCATCAAATCACTGCAAATGTCTTTGTTTACATCTTAACTATTTATGCTGAATTTTTTTTTTTAATTGGTGGAATTCCTTTTTAAGATAGAGTAAGAAATCAGTTTCTCAAAAAATAATTAAAGAAATATGATTAAGTCATTATGGGCTGCCATCCATCAGCTACCTTGCTTTACAGTTAGGTCAGTCTGCACTGGTTGATGTTGTTTACAATTAGTCTACATGCATTAATTGTGATCCTTGCAGTTGTTTAATGTTGTAGAAGTACTGATCAAATACTCAGGAAAGAGTACCATAACATAATTTATCACACTAACAACATATCTTCATATCACCCAACCCTTGCATTAATTCCTACTACAATTAATGAAAAAAGTGAAATAAAATGAGCGCAAAGTCTCACTACAGGACCCTCAAAGACCGCCAATTCAAAGGTATGCATTCATCTTGTTCATTCAAATTGCCCAATCAGCACTGCTTAATTAATTCTTTGTGAAAGTCTGTCTGCTGCTGTGTGAATCTTCACACGTCTCTGTGCCGGCCATCAATAACTCTACCGCTAATAAACAAACAACAAACAACCTGCTCCGCTCAGATTTTAACACCCAAAACGTCTGCAAATGTGTGGCTTTAACACAGCATGACCCCAGCAAACTGCTGACCCCCAGGTGGTCCAGCAGAAACAATGCAGCCTGCAGAAGTCCTGCGCTCGTTCGTTTACCAACACAAGGTTAATTAGAGAGAGGCCAGATGAAAACGGCTTGGTCCAAATGGCACTTCTCCGAGCAGGATGTGCTCTTCAATGGGCTTTTAATGAACAAACCAAAGCTGGACACCCCCACCAAACTCCCTCCAATCACTGCTTTTGTGTCAGGCTAAGTTTTGGAGGGGCGCCACACTAAAACACCAAAGGACCCAAAACTTGATGGAATAGTTCAGTCAGAAGCAGTTCATGTTAAAAAAGTTAACAATCACTACTTACAATTACCATTACTAGTTACCAATTAGCATTATGCAAATGTCTATAGACCCAGCTGAGCTTTTGGACGGGTGGCACGACAAAACACTTTTAAAGGGGCACCCTATTAAAAAAACCAAGGAATCACATCCATAAGGGAAAGGTTCAGTCAAAGGTTAATGTTAAAAAAGCTAACAATGAATAAGAATCAACTAGCAAATGTATATGGATATCAAAATAAAGGATACGCTAAGGTCAACAACTCCATTTAGTCATGCTTTTGTTCAAGTATATATGTGTATAGGCTCTGGCAATGCAAACACCAATGTATCGCATCCCTGAAGGAACAGTTCGGTCTAAAAAGCTATCAATAAATGAACGCAGTTACCAGTTAGCATTATGCAAACGTCTGTAGACCGCTGAGCTCTGGAGATGAGGCACACCACTAAAACACCAAAGAGCCACATCCATAAAGGAATACTTCAGTCCAAAGAAGCTAAAGTTACAAAAGGTAACAATAAAAGCTAATAAGGTGATGTTTAAAATGCTAACAACAAATGAAAACAAACCAGTTACCATTATGTAAATGTCTTGGCGCCATGCCAATAACAAAAGATCTAGAAGAGTTCAGTTAAAAAAGCTAATAATACATGCTAACAGTAAGCTAGTTTCAAAAACCATAAATGAAAGCCAACTGTCACCAGCCAGCAGGTCTGTAGACCTGGCTAAGCAGTGAAGCTTTGGCGTGGACCCAGTTGAAACACCCAAGCACCCCATCCTAAAAGGAACAGTTGAAAGCTACTGTTGCTAAGAATTGGCGAGAACATTATGATGTTCATACAAACACAGTGGTGTAAGTGTCACTCAGCAATATGGATTTTTAGCAATACTGACAGATACTACAGTTTGAATACTGACTACTATTCAGACTTCTTACTATCTCTGATCATAACAGTCACACTGAGACGCTCCTCTGACCACACATTCTGCACATACCATCTCAATTATACAGAGTAATTCTGGCTGCAAACAAAGGGCTTAATGAAAACAAATGGCTAAGACAAACTCAGAGACACACACAGACAAACCATCTGCATTGGTAAATGCACAGAAGAGCCCAACAATGTTTTTTAGTTGACCTTAACCAGTAGCATTAACATTTTATCCCCTCAAGTCATCAGACTGATCTGCCGCTGGACAAGTAAAAGCAGCCCAAAATCTGATGCCACTTTATCAGAAACTCCACATTTGTAGCTCCAACTTGCTGGTGTTTCTAATAAAGTGGCCAATGAGTGGAAGTACAAGGTCAGTGTTTCTAATAAAGAGGCTAGTGAGAGGAAGAACGAGGTTGGGGAAACATATCAAGGTAGCTAGAAAAAAAAATCACATTATTCAAAAAATCTGATCTGAACTGCTACAGTCTACATTAGAGAGATACTCAAACCGAGACTCACCCAGAAGTGGGCGTGGCAGTTGACCACCATCGTTCTCTCAATCAGCTCATCCGGACACTCCAGCAGGTGATGACCCGACACCACGCCGGCGTTATTGATCAGCAGGTCCACCTCCCCCACCTCTCTGCGCACTCGCTCTGCGGTGGTGTACACACTCTCCCGCTTACCCACATCACACACATACGTGTACACCTGTGGCTGGAACGCAGAACCCTCCTCTGATCCAGAACCTGCAGGAACATGCACAAAACACACAAACCTTCAGCAAAATCAACAAACTGATTAAGACGACGGGCTCTGTCCTGACACAGCAGACGCATTCGAGGTGCTATTCTGCCATTTCCTCGGCTAAATCAGTCAATCAATATGTCCATCCGTCTATCACAACAGCACATGTTGCACATTCAGCATCACCTTCAGTGAGACCTCACCACTCACCGCTAACAAAGGCATCACTGTCAATATCAGAGCAATACTATATTGTTTATACTATATATTATACTATATTCCACTTTGCTGGTATTGCCTTCACTAATTTGCATTACCTAAGATTTGGTCTTCTCTCTTTCTCTCTCCCCTAATTCTCTCTGTCTCTTCATTCTCTCTTTCTGCTCCCTTTTCATTCTTGTCGCTCTGTCCACTGTGACTGTCTTCATTCTCTCTCTACTCCCTCTTCATTCACTCTCTCTCCACTGCCTCTTCATTATCTCTCTTCATTCTCTCACTCTTTTCTCTCCATTCTGTCTCTTCACTCTCACCCTTTCCATTCTTTCTTTCTCCTTGTCCCTCTCTCTGTTCTTACCTTCTTCTTTTTCACTCTCTTTCTACTCCCTCTTCACTCTCTCTACTCCCTCTTCATTCCCTCTCCACTTGCTTTTCATTCTCGCTCTCTCCACTTTCTCAGTTCTCTCTCCTTTCTCTTTCTCTCCATTCTCTCTCTTTTTATTCTCTCCATACTTTTCACTCTCTCTTCATTCGGCCATCCTCTTTCACTCCCTACATTCTCTCTCTCCATTATGACTTTCTTCATTCTCTCTCTCTTACCCTCCGTCTGCGTGTCCAGTTCTCTGTAGATTTCTCTGACCATCTCCGCGGTCTCCTCATTGCTCGTGCTGTTTATGTCCCACAGCACGAGCGTGGCGCGGCGGCGCGCGAACTCCCTCGCGAACAGGCGGCCGAGCTCCCCGCCGGCGCCCGTGATCACGCACACCTGCCCGCTCACACTCTTCTCCTTCGGCCGCACGAGCCAGCGCAGCGCGGCGGCCAGCACAGCCCACGCGACCTGCAGCAGCACCACGAGGAATTCCAGCGCGAGGGCCAGCATGACAGCGCGAGACGTCAGCACTAACTGACCGGGACTAATCGACTAATAAACTGCTAATAAATCACTAATAGAGCACAACAAACCTCTAATAAATCACTAACAGATCACTAATAAACCGCTAATAGAGCACTAATAAACCTCCAGCGACAGCTTCTCCGAAGTGATCAGTAGTTGTTTGTGTTTTCGTTATGATGCAGTATAAATCACTCAGATCCCTGTGGAAGTTAAACTCCTCTAGGCTAATCCGCTCTACCGAATATTAATGAATAATATTAACAGCATATTAAACCTGTGTAATAATAATAATAATAATAAATAAATACCGCGTGCGTTTAACCCGTCACCACTAAACTCTCCGCGCGCTGCTGTGACGCTCCTGCGTGTGCGGCTCGCGCTCTAACCGCTCTGAGTGTTTGATCTAAGCGCGTGCTCTCTGCTGCTCTCCGCGCGCTCACTGCCTGAGTCGCAGCTGCGCGCGCTTTAAAGCGGCCCTGAGGACCACTGAGGGAAGGAGGAGGGTCCTGAGGAGCGCCTGAGTGAAAATACAACAACGTGCAGTGATATCAAGAGAGGGTTTAGAATTATAACACATTAATAACACACATCGATCACTCAGTAATACTTACACATATCTGGAAAAATCCATCCGTCTACTGTGAGGAGACAACTCAACACTCTGAGTCTGAAAGGATGTGTAACCGGGAACAGACACAAAAGATCAAACGCTGGACTGACCACCCCATAGTCCAGACCTCAGCGTCACTGCGTTTGGGAGTACTTGGATCAAGAGAACCAGAAAATGTAACCAACTTCTAAGACCGAGCTTTGGAAATGTGGAACAACATCCCTGCAGACTTCTTTAAAGGTCTCCTGTAAAGGATGGAAGCTGTAATAAAGGCTGCTGTGGACGCACTAAACACCGAACAATCTTATATTACGTATTTAGTTGTTGAGGTGTACTGCTTTTTGACAATGAGAAATGAATAACTAATATGTGTGTATATGTGGACATATACAGTGGCAAAAAAGGAGACACAGGAGATTTGATGAATTCTGCCACATCAGCTGCAGGGAAAACAGCACGGTGGTCTCCTCAAGCCACAAAACGGTAGCCACACAACTAAACCCACACCCCAGCAGAGAACAACACAATAAACACATAACACGTTTTAAACTAGCAAACAACGACATTGACAACAAAAAAACAACATCTAGCCTCCTTTGAGAACCGGCAGCCGCCACTTTATAGACCACACAGCCCGTTTACTATCACAGGTACAGCGCTGAAACTAGAGAAACCAACACTAGGAATGAATATTGACATGAATATGATTATTGCATTTATAAACGCGGCTCATCTTAATATAAAAAGGTGTTGTTCTCACATCGTCGTCTTATAGTGATGGTTTATTAGAACTACAGCTGCGCCCAAAACCGCGCACTATAATGCTACACTGATACTACTATAATCTACTACATACTGAAGTAATGGGGTTATAATGTTGGCGTAGTAGCTTTACCATGCTAATAAGTGCGAAAGTGTGTGGATTTGGGTGCAGCGTGGATTTTAACACGGTCGATTTTCTGTTGCATTGGAAAGCGACTCTGAAGTGAAGCAGTGAAACAGCGCTGTACAACACCGCCATCTAATGGTCAGTTGCGGTGCTGCGCGTGTGCAGCCGCTGGGTTTTGTTGTTTACTTTTTGAACTCCACATCTTTCTCCTGCTTGCCATTTGTTGTGATGTCGAAAATCCTCAGTTATTATTAGGCATCAGATATAGATACAGTTTAAGCCCAGAAGAGCCTCAACTCGAAGTGACATCACAAACTTCAGGAGTGCGCAACTGATACAGATCTAAGAGCTGTGAAGCCTCGCTAATGTTTATCTGTCCAGAGAAGTTCATTTTGAGTGAGCTCTGATTTCAAGGCATGCAAAACATTTGCCTTGTTGTATTCTGACTAGCTTGCTGGCTGGTGGCTAGTTTGTTTGGGGGCTAACGTGAACTTTTAGCTTCAGCATTAGATATAAACGATGTAAACAGTTTAGATTCAAATGTTGTTCTGTTGAATGCTCTAATAAACTGAAAATGAAAACATTTATATGTGAACATAAGCCACAGGCACGTCTTAGTTTTACTGTATTTCTACAGATTTTTAAAAAATCATTACACTCCTACTAATTCTAAATGCTTTGTTCACTTTACAGCAGCCACCCGGCACACTGCCTGTTCACCATCCTGCCATCAGGCAGGAGATTTCGCAGCATACAGGCCAGAACAACCCGGCTAATGAACAGTTTCTACCCACAGGCTGTCAGGCTTCTGGACAAGCTGTGAAGCTGTGGGTCCGTCCTCAAGTACCATTTTCAGTCAGTCACTTTGTCAGTATTATTATTATATCATATCATCTCTGGTATGGACAATAACAGCTTAACACTATGTATATTGTCTCTATATTCTGTGTATATTGCACTATATTTTGTGTATATTTTCTCTAGATTTTGTGTATATTTAATATATTTAAGTTTTTTTACTTCACTTATTTACTTTCTGTAGAGTGATTACCCGAGCATCACCACAAGCATTTCAATGCATAAATGTCCTGACATATTGTGCAAATGACAAACTTGAAACTTGGAAACTACATGCATGTTAATCCTAATAGTGATAGATACGCAAACAGTGCCCTGAATCTGGCAATCTGAAATGTTTTGTTTTAGTTACAATAGCCACGTTTACATGCAAAACCAGCCATTAGGGGTGCACTTTGTGTACTTCTGGTGCCGGTCCCAAGCCCGGATAAATGGTGAAGGTTGCGTCAGGAAGGGCATCCGGCGTAAATCTTGTGCCAAAACTATCATGCGGATCACAAATATGATTGCCATACCGGATCGGTCGAGACCCGGGTTAACACCGACCGCCTCTGGTGCTGTTGACCAGCAGGGTGCCGGTGGAAATTGCACTACTGTAGGTCGAAGACCATCAAAGAGGAGAGGAGGAAGGCTGGTTTGAAGGCAGTGAGAGACAAGGAAAGGCAGGAGTGTGGAGGTTAGAGTAGGGACTCTGAACATAGGGACAATGACTGGTAAAGGCAGAGAGCTTGCAGACATGATGGAGAGAAGGAAGGTAGATATTCTGTGTGTCCAGGAGACCAGATGGAAAGGAAGCAAGGCCAGGAACATTGGAGGTGGATTCAAACTGTTCTATCATGGTGTAGAGAGGAAGAGAAATGGAGTAGGGATAATCGTAAAGGAACAGCTTGGGAAAAGTGTTCTGGATGTAAAGAAAGTGTCAGACAGGATCATGAGCCTGAAGTTGGAGGTTGATGGTGTAATTTTGAATGTGGTCAGTTCATATGCACCACAGGTTGGTTGTCAGTTAGAGGAGAAAGAGGAATTTTGGAGTAAGATGGATGAAGTGGTAGATGGTGTCCCTAGAGAGGAGAGATTGGTGATTGGTGCAGACTTCAATGGACATGTTGGTGAAGGGAACAGAGGGGATGAAGAGGTGCTGGGTATGTATGGTGTGAAAGACAGAAATGCGGAAGGTCAGATGGTTGTAGATTTTGAAAAGAGAATGGAAATGGCTGTGGTGAACACGTATTTCCAGAAGAGGGAAGAACACAGGGTGACATACAAGAGTGGAGGGAGGTGCACACAGGTGGATTATATCCTTAGCAGGAGATGCCACCTAAAGGAGATTGGAGATTGTAAAGTGGTGCCGGGGGAAAGTGTAGCAAGGCAGCATAGGGTGGTTGTCTGTAGAATGAGATTAGAAACAAAGAAGAGGAAGAGAGTGAAGACAGAACCAAAGATTAGATGGTGGAAGCTGAAGGAGGAGGATGGTTGCAGGCAGTTCAGGGAAAAATTGCAACAGGCCATTGGGGGCAGTGAGGAGCTACCTGAGGACTGGGAAACTACAGTTAAGGTGGTGAGAGAAACTGGCAAGAATGTGTTGGGTGTTTCGTCTGGTCAGAGGAAAGAAGACAAGGAAAGTTGGTGGTGGAATCATTGTATTCAGAAGAAGATGGCAGCTAAGAAAAAGTGGGATAACCAGAGAGATGAAGGAAGTAGGCAGGAGTACTGTGAGGCTAGTCGCATAACAAAAACAATGGTTGCAAAGGCAAAGGCTCAGGACTATGATGAGCTGTATGAGAGGCTGGAAAGTAAAGAAGGAGTAAAGGACTTGTATCGTTTGGCTAAACAGAGAGATAGAGCTGAAAAGGATGTACAGCAGGTTAGGCTGATAAAGGATAGAGAGGGAAATGTACTAGTGAGTAGGGAGGCAGGTGGAAAGGTGAAGATGCAAGGAGTAGAGGTCGTAAAGGTGGATGACTTCAAATATCTTGGGTCAACCATCCAGAGCAATGGACAGTGTAGAAAAGAGGTGAAGAAGAGGGTGCAGGCAGGATGGAGTGGGTGGAGACGGGTGTCAGAGCTGATGTGTGACAGAAGGATAGCAGCAAGAGTGAAAGGGAAGGTTTACAAGACAGTAGTGCATCCTGCTATGATGTATGGTTTGGAGACTGTGGCTCTGTCTAAAAGACAGGAGGCTGAGCTGGAGGTGGCGGACATGAAGATGCTGAGATTTTCATTGGGAGTGACAAGAATGGACAAGATTAGAAATGAGCAGATCAGAGGGACAGTGAAGGTGGAGCAGTTTGGAGATAAAGCCAGAGAGGCCAGGTTGAGATGGTTTGGACATGTGTTGAGGAGGAATAGTGGATATATTGGTCAAAGAATGTTGGAGATGGAGCTGCCGGGTAGAAGGAGAAGAGGTAGACCTCAGAGAAGATTTATGGATGTAGTGAAGGTGGACATGGAGATGGTTGGTGTGAAAGTAGAGGAGGCAATGGATAGGGCAAGATGGAGGCAGATGATCCGCTGTGGCGACCCCTAAAGGGAACAGCCGAAAGAAGAAAAAGAAGAAACCACGTTTACATGCAGCCTGATAATCCGTTAATAATCCAACTAATACCTCAATCGGAATAGAATACGTCCATGTAAACACCTCAATCGCAATAGACTAATCCGATTGAGGCCAATCGAAATACAGTTTCTATCCGATTGAGCGAGGTGGGTAAA
This sequence comes from Pygocentrus nattereri, assembly GCF_015220715.1. NCBI lineage: Eukaryota > Metazoa > Chordata > Actinopteri > Characiformes > Serrasalmidae > Pygocentrus > Pygocentrus nattereri. Next base: position 18,087,742 of record NC_051234.1, on the reverse strand, counting down.
CCTCTAAATAATCCATTAAATAGAAGAGTAATATCCGTGTAAACGCCTGAATCCGATTACACTCCAATAGGAACGTGTAAGCACGTTCTGCGCACGCGCGCGTCATCGCGAAAGGTTTATACCGTTCAACACGGCGGGAGCAGAAACTGGCCTGCAGAGGAGACGAGGTTTATACTCTGAGCTTTAAAAGACGGCGGTGGGACGGACATCCAGCTTCTGTGTCTCAGAGCACGACGTCTTCCTTTATAAGTACAGGTGAAGGACGTTTTTCTGAGTCTGACGTCAGTTTAAAGCAGTTAAAACCACAAGCGCGCCAACTGGACCTCACGTGATGTTCGCTGTCATGGTAACGTTTACTCTAAGCACTACTCCACGCACGCGCGTCATTTTGGATTGGATTACTTGTAGTGAGCATGTAAATGAAGATTTTCATCAGATTGTTGAACAGAGTGAGAATATACACCTGTCTGTAATCCGATTGTATTCAAAGCAATAGGAGGAAAAAGACACCTGTCAATGTTTTTTCCAACATGTGCCGCCCATGTTTCTTGGATTGGCCAGCACAAATTACTAGCCAATCAGACCACACGGGGGCGGGGCTTGTATCAATACAGGAGTATTTGTGCTTATAAACTGGTGGTGGTTACTAAACTAGCGCAGCTTCTCTTTACAGAGTGAGAGTAAACTTTACTAGAACTCTAAAATGTCTATATTTCCATAAACCAACCACTTTGCTAACATCAAAATGGCTTTTCCTGATCCAGGATTACAGTAAAACATGTCATTTCATCCGGGTTAACAGAGAGCTGAAATGCGACCCTTAGCTTCTCCTGAACTGCTAACAACACCGGCTGCAGTGCCGAGCATCTCAAGCCAGGAGCCAAATAAAAGCCAAACTTGTGTTCAGTACCTTCGAAACAACAATATGAGATTAAGATTAAACGTTATTTCGTCGGAAAAGTCGCAGCTGGACAGACCAAGAAGTGAGTACATTAAAACAAAGTCTCCAGCAAAGCTGCTAGGTGCAGCTAACCTAACTGTTAACTTGTATTACTGACAGATTAGCAGGGCTGTTAACGTTTGCTTATTACTGAACACGGTAATGGTAAAATTCACTTTTCTGAGGTGTTTGTTGACTAAAAGACAGACATTTTAGGTTGGTTCTCTGTAAGTGCCTTTACGGCGTTAAAGCAGGTGTTTAATTTACTCAGTAGCAGCTCAGTGTTCAGGCTGTTTAAATAGGAATTTGCATGTTTATTGATTAAACTGCGGTGATCAGAATCACGTTACTGGCCAAGTTACACGTACGAGAAATTATTCCTGTTGGAAATGAGTAAACAAACAAAAAGGGCTGCACCGATGTGCTAACTGTGGGTCATTGCTGATATGCGATATTCACATACATCTGCTGATGTTGATGCTGATGTATACACCTTCATACAATGCAGAATTATAATGAAATAAACAAGACACTGTCCAAAAACAAACAAACAAACATGTATCTATGATTTTTTTTTCATTTTTCTGCATCTTTTGAGCCCACCAGCCGCCCTTTATGTTATGAGAAAACAGACATGATCCAAGAACGCTTGAAATGAAATCTCTTTACATTAACTTACATTAAAGGGTAAGAATGTTTTCCTTCTCCTGTAGTTCTTGTTTTGGAGATGCTTTGGACAATGATGAAAGTTCTGTTCTGTTTTTCCAGACTACAATACAAATGTCAAATTGGCTTTTAATAGCATTACAATGAAATCCTCTGTCCACCAAACCAGTTTGATTGCAATATCATTGTACCTTACAAATAATACAAGTACATACAAAGATACTGCTTCATGGTGAGTCACAGCTAAATTTACACATTCAAACAAAGTGTCCTGTTCCTGAGTGCAACTGTGTACTGTATGTTTACTGCATGTGATGCTGAAATGTATACACTTTTTGCTGTTCTGTGTAAACTATGCAGTTACATAGCTATATTTGTTCTCTCTTTTAGCAGGATACCATTCAGAATTAAGAGGTAGTTCAGAAAACACTGATGGTGACCTGTGTGGGCGACATTTTCTGTTTGATCCGAGATGGAGAAATGGAGTATACCGCAAGAATAATTTGACAGGTAATTTTCCCCTACAATTAAAACGCATATTACTTTTTAGGCAATCATTTAACTCAGACATTTTATGTTTTCTGTTACGTTTGTGGCTGAAGAGAAACTTCTACTTTAACAAACGGAGATACTAACTCCTGCAGTTCAGGGGACTGACCAGGAGGTGGCGCAAAAAGTGTTCCAAAACGAGTGTTCATCTGTTTATCATTCTCTGTTTATCATTGTTGATCACATCTCTTCGAACAGACGAAGCACTGATGAAACCCATCTTGCCTCCGGTTTCTCGGGACTACGGCGTACATCAGTCCCACAATTTAAACAGATTTTCTTATCGAAAACAACTGGCCTACAGACATTCAAAGCCCTGCACTTTTGGGTTAGTATATTAATAGTGTTTTAGAGGACTGTGGCAGTAATACACTTTGCAAATATACATACAGTTGCAAATGTTTTGTTGTGGGCTGGGTATTGAAACTCACTATTTTTATGGTACTGACCCAGTTACTTTAGTACTATAGAGTATTCACAATTGTCATACATTATTCATTGTCATAAAAGTTTCAGTACCTTAGTAGTCAGTCTGGCAGTGTCTGCCAAAATAGATGCTTGTTGCAAAATCTGGACTCCTGATTGGCTGTCCAAATTACATTCAGTATGCGTCTTATTAGTCTAGCCAGTAACTAGACCAACTTATGTAGTGCACTTTACTGGTCCTACAAGGGAAATTTGTAACTATGCCCAGTCTGGAAGCAGCACTTTCAATACCTCCTGTTAATTTCTGCTTTAAACCACATTGATTTTCAGTTTGTAAGTTTAAAGAAGGTATAAAAAATTGTTCAGGAATCAGTTTTGAAATCAATGTATCTGAATCAACATTTCTAATGATACCCAGCCCTGTTTATGGTTTACAGCATTGGACTGTTCCTTTTATTTGTGTTCATGTACTTCTACCTGTTAAATACACATTAAATAAGTTAACTAGATAAAACTAAGTAAATTGGAAATTGTGAATGAGTGAGATTTGATTGCAGGTCCTTTGAGGAATATGATCTTCCAACAGCTCCATCAGTTCTGTTGACAGTTACCACCCCACCGATCAGAGGAAGGAGATCAATTACTTTTACAGAGAGTCCTAAAAACAGGTGATTTATAGAAGTGCACCCAAAACAAACCCTCACAATAGTAGTAGTAGTAATAATAATAATGATAATAATAAACATTCTCAGTTGAATGGAAACCGATTGCTTTCTTTATCTTGCCTTTCTGCAGGTCAAGGATCAATAACAGAGTTCGTAATCTCCTCACTGTTAGATTTAACAACACAAGTACGTACATTGCTTTTTTTCATGCATTAGTACACAAGAGTTCTCATTAATAACTTTCAGGGACTGTATTCCACTCCAAAATGTTGAGATGGTAAAGCTTAAAAAAAGTGAAGCTTTAAAGTGACTGAGATAAATTATTTTTATAGAATATATAATGTTATAATTCTTTTTGATATAATACTAATTATTACAATTTTATTTGTGAGATGTGAAATACAAAAAATACGTGTAATTTCATATGCTGTTGATTTTCTAAGTGTAAATAAGTGAACACATTTTAATGCACAGTTACTGTTTATTTACTGAACTAAACATATTGAAAAAAATGCATATTTTAATATAAACATTTCTCCATGTGTTACATTAAGCAAATAAACAGAGGATGTGTGAACTTATTTGCAATTTGACCAGTAGGTCACAAACATCCTATTACTCATTACTGCTACTTAGAACGTCGGCAGATGCTGCACAGAATGAGTTTTTGCACAATTTTAAGGATATTTTATTTTACCATCCCTCAAAAGCATGTCCAACACTGTCTTTACATTCGGTCTACCATCTTTGTGTAGTTCAAGAGTGAATTACAGTATGCAGTAAGGCTGTCACTGTTGATTAATGTAACGTAGTGAAGGACTGATGATTTGATCGTTCAGTTACCAATCAAGGCCAAAGCAGCTTCACAGCTTTATGAAGCATCACAAGCTATTTGACTGCTTATAGCGCCCCCTTATGGAGGACTTGTGGCTTGCAAAACAAGAGTGATTCCTAATACTTCACTTTCAGGAAATACAGAAAATTCTCATTAAAATAGTGTAAAAAATAAGGCTAAAAACCAATGAATTGTTGTGATCATCGCCTTCTCAGGCAGCACAGCACAGCACTGAAAATCAGCATGTTTCTGTGATGGATATCACCACATGGGCTTTGACAAACCATTGTCGGTGAACCCCATCCGTCACTGCATCCATAAGTGCAAGTACATTGCACAGCAAAAGCCATATGCCAAGAACACCCAGAATCACTGCTGATTTCTCTGGATTCAAGCTCACAGCAACCTAACAACACCTACCCCCATAGATTAGTTCATGTTTTAACAGGTGTGTTTAAATTTTGGTTTATTTTGCAGCTCAGTCGTATCCTGATCCAGTCTTGGGGGCTCCACCATCGTTCATCCAAAGAATTTCTGAAATCTCCTCGCTGCAGGAGGAGACAGTGCGTCAGGAGAAGCTAAAAAATCTGAAAAAGACCAAGAGACAGGAAACATAATCAAAAATCTGTTCAGTGCAAATCTGTAAAGTGCCAAAGCAATGCTAACAAAGAGGCAAAGAGCACTGTGGGGGAATGCTATGATAACATAATACACTGTCACAAAGAAAAGTACAAGGAAGAATACCCAGTGTCACCTTTTTATCTATGGATGTTTTAGAAATTAGGGCTGCATTATTAAAGCTGTATGTATTAGCAATATAACACGAGAGGGAGCGAATAACATCATGGCTGTGATTTGTTTGCAAGCATAAGCCACTGCCCTGAAATTCATACTGAATGTGCTTTAATACTGACAATACCTTCTGTCTAAAAGTAGTTATCCCAAATATCAGCACGGTCAGAACACATCTCAACCAATCACATTATAAATTCAAAACTGTTTTTTTTTCTCAGCATATAAAAGGCATACTCAGTCAGGTGACTGACTTGGCCAGTCAAGTATCCATTTTTAGAAAAACTTCTGTGCTGCTATGGCAGTGTGTTTGGAATCAATGTCTTGCTGTACAGTGAAGCGCCTTCTGTGTGTTTGGAGTCATTTTCCTGAATTTCAGCTGATAAGATGTTTCTATACACCTCAGAATTAGTTTTGCTACTGCCATCAGCAGTTGCATCATCAGTGAAGCTGAGTGAGCCAGTAACTGAGGCAGCCATGCAGGCCCAGACAATAACACCCCAACCACCATGTTTTACACATGAGGTGATATGCTTTGGATACAAAGCATTTCCTTTTCACGTCCATACTCTGCTCTTGTCACTGTGGGCCAGGTGTGGATTTGTCAGTGACTGCTGTCCACAGAAACCAGGACTAACTTGTATTATGTTTGCAAGGTAAAGTGTGGGGACAATAAAGTAACTGCTAAAGATCCAAAGCTCCTCATGTGTAAAACTTTGTGGTGGGGGTGTTATTGCCTGGGCCTGTATGACGGCCATGCTATGGTACTCGCTCACTCATCTTCACGGATTATGCAACTTCTATGGCAGTAGCAGTATGAATTCTTATCAGTTGAAGGTCTGGAAAATGGCTCTAAACTCATTGGATGGCAGCAAGACAATGATTCCAAACATACTGCCATAGCAAAACAAATACGTTTTTCAGAGCTGAATGCTGGAGGTCTCTTGACTACTGAAGTCATGCACATGTTCTGAATCCCATTAAGCAGGGCTGTGGACCATTTTATCAATTTTCAGTAACAGCCATGAAATCACTAGATAGAATTTAACTATTTATTTATTTATTTATTTTTCCTTTTTCAATGTGTGAGCGTTCTGCGCTCCATTTCCAGAATCTGAAACCATCAGATTCTGCATCAGACACAGTATTTTTGATTTTTAATGCAGGGCTGTACATAACATTTTTGAGCTTGTAGCACTGGTGCTATAAAAGTTGCAAGTGTTGTAGGACACATTCAATTTGTTTAGCACTGACTATGTTTACAACAAAAAATGTTTCTAAAAATGTAAATCTCAGTAAGTGGAACCCTGTCGTTTTAACCCTTTAAAAAGAGAAGCAGTGTTTAAAAGATTTGTATTTTAATGTTTATGCACAGAGAATTAATTTTCTCTTGAATAATGCACACGCGAGGGGGAACTGTTGGTGATTAACTAGCATTTTTCTGCATATTTAAGTAGGAGGAAACCCACAGCAGCAATGCATGTATGGTTAAGAGTCATAAATTTTGATAAGGGAAATGAAATTGTTTACTACCTAAAGTCTATTATTTAAACTATTATTTAAATGTGTTATTTTTACCTTAGCTCATTGTTAAGAAATAAACTAAAGTGCAAAGGTAGTATGAACAGCAGGGAGCACCTCAGCTCCCAGTTTGAGACGTCTTTGAGAGGCCGTTTGGTACATTGCGAGGTTTACAAACATTTGAATTTGTTTTTTGCTGTTACACCAGAGCCAGTTTAAGGGAGGTCTTCATCCTGTTTCTCCTGCTGTAACGGGGGTCGCCAACTCTGGAGCTGCATGCAGCTGTATTACTGGCCTGTTGTGGCTCCACAGCAAAATTAGACTTGTAGGTAAAAATAAAATATTCCTCCTTTGTAGTAAAATAAAGCTCTGCTGATTGTTCAACACAGTGAACACACTAAATCTTAAACACTGGTTTTAATGTGTGATTGCTTATTCACCCTTTAACCCTAAAGATTGGCACACAGACTGCTGGTCACCATCGCAATGCAGACAACACAGTCTCACCTGGCTAGTAACTAATGAAATGGCAAAGATGAAGATTTTAAATGAACATCAGTAATTTGGAGACAAATGGACTTAAGCACTCCACTCCACTTCACACCACTCCAGCTTCCTGTTCGAATTTCCCCGTTACACCTTAAATGAAACGGGTCAAGTGAAACAGTTGGGTACTTAGTTAGCTACATTCTGGCACCTCAGGCAGCATTTAAGATGGAACAGGAAAATTCAAACAAGAATCTGAAGAATGAGAAGCGGACTTCAGCCTCGTAAAAAGTTGAACATTAAGATACATTTTACAGGAAACTGTTCTACTTTTGTGGAAAAGATTGCTGAAGGCTAACTGAGTGCTGAGTGATTAGCCTTACTGCTACTGAGTGCTCATTGGCTGACATTACCGCTTCCGAGTGCAGATTTGCTGACATTGTTTCTGAGTGCTGAGGGGTTGGAATTACTATTACTAAGTGCTGACTGGTTGGCATTACTGCTGCTGAGTGCTGATTGGGTGGTAAGGTGATCAGCTTATTGGTTGTGTAAAGCAGTCATTGAGGTCATTATAAAGTTCTATGACTGGAGTTCAAGAGTGGCCCTCAGCTGGGTCAATGAGCTAATCATAGTCGTAAAGTAGTTTACTGCCTTGGCTTATAAACAGTTTGATTATCAATCCAGCAATACATAACAGTCGCTCAGTGATCAATATAAACAGTTATTACAAGCATGTAAGTAAATTCATTGCTTTATGAAAAAAAAGTATACATGAGTACTACATCAAACTATTTCATTTTAAAAAATAAAGACAAAAATGTGGTTAGTGTGTCTGATGAATGAAATGTGAGTAAAGCAGATACACTCACTGGCCACTTTATTAGGTATGTTCAAGTGCTTGTTAACGCAAATAGCTAATCAGCCAATCACATGGCCGCAACACAATGCATTTAGGCATGTAGAGGTGGTCAAGACAACTTGCTGAAGTGCAGACCGAGCATCAGAATGAGGAGAAAAGGTGATTTAAGTGACTTTGAATGTGACATGGTTGTTGGTGTCAGACGGGCTGGTCTGAGTATTTCAGAAACTGCTGATCTACTGGGATTTTCACACACAACCATCTCAGGGGTTTACAGAGAATGGATCGAAAAAGAGGAAATATCCAGTGAGCGGCAGTTGTGTGGATGAAAATGCCTTGTTGATGTGAGAGGTCAGAGGAGAATGGGCAGACTGGTTTGAGATGATAGAAAGACAACAGTAACTCAAATAACCAACCAACATCTCTGTGGAAGGTTTCCAACACCTTGTTCAAAGTATGCCATGAAGAATTAAGGCTGCTCTGAGGGCAAAGGCCTAATAAAGTGACCGGTGAGTGTATAAATGTGGGACTAAACATGAATTAATGTGTACACTTTACAGTGAATTATATAAAATAGTATAATGAAAATATTTTGTTGCAATTGTTTGTTTTTTTGGTTTTTTTTTTTTTTTTTTGCTTAGCTTTGACCCTGAAACTGTGGTCAGACAGTGGTCAGACTCAGTGAAGGAGTTTTATTCAGGAGCTACTGGCAGCTTGTTTTCTTTGCAGCCTTTCAAGTTTAGTCAGACAAAATGACCTGGAACAAACAGTAAACAAAGAGACCTTTAATAAAAGGCTGCCGTAGAGCCGCCCACAAGCGGTTTATCATTTCAGCCCCGCTCCGCTCAGCTCACCCTTAAAGACACACAAACAGCTCACATTCTCCTGCTCCTGCAGTGTGAATCCAAACATTTATGTTTTAAGCTCTGTTGTTACACATTTCTTAACATGATTTAAACATGTCACAGTGTTTAGCTGAGTTGTTCTGCTGTTTGGAACAAACTGCAAAATCAAATAAGTACCAGTGTTGTAAACCTGAAAAATCAGTTCTTTGTTAACACTGATGTTAATTTTGATGTTCCAGTGAAAAATTCAACTGTTTTTTTTTTTCTTAGACAGGGAATTAAACATTGTGAAGTGTTATGAAAATGTATTTAATTCTTAAATATTTTGGATTTACAGTGTAGGTGGTGAATATCAGTGCAAGCTTTGCTCGTGGTGATAGGAACCAGGTGTAGGAACCATGATGTCCCAGTGCAAATATAGCTATTATATTAACTATCCAAAACCATCAGTGAGCCTACGTGTGCCTTCTGAGTTTTTATATGTAAGGGTGATGTTGGTAAAACAGTGATTAATCAATATGATAGGTTACATAATGGACTATTTTCCATCACAACACCTGCATGTACCCCTCCACCATGAACACCATGAATGAATTTTAAAAGTGTCCAAAATCTTCTTAAAACTATCAGAGCATTTCACATCAAACCACTCTGAATGACTCTGCTTATATATTTACTGGTAGAATTCCCCCCCCTTTAAAAGTAGAAAGACAAAATACGCAAAATATGTCGCTGCTTTAACTGTTTATGAAGCTGAAACTGCAATCTGTGCTCCAGAAAAACAGCAGCATTGATGAACAGTCATGTTAGCAGCTTGCTAATTGGTAGCTGTAAAACTCCATTACTTATAAAGTGTCATGGCTGATTGACTACATTTGGGGTAAAGGGGATAATGGATCAATTTTATTTTTACTTAGCTAACACTTCTTTTTTGGGAACCTTTTGTATTACCTAACGAAAAGCAAGATACATCCTTATAGCACAACTGCAAATGACAAATGCCTTCCCACCAACTAAACTAACACTTCTAAACTTACAGACTCTCAGACAACCAGTCGTGACTGACCTCACCTTCTTCCCTCATTCCTGGGAATCTAGACATGGTTTACATTTAGCATTGCAGTGTGCTGTTAGTTCCATCTCAGGGGCCTGCTAGACCGTGGCTTCCTTTTCTAAAGTCTCTGTTGTGTACCCTGTGAATCATCACCTCCTCTGACACAAAAAAAATGAGGGATGCATCAATACCAGTGCTGGTATCAGGGCAATACCGTGCGCGTTTACTCTGACTCATAAAAATTCACCGAAACCAACATTCCAATACTCGCTGATACCGTGTGATGTAAGCCAAGTGTACACTGCTGCTCTAATGAACAAGAGCATTGAAGGAGGCTCTGCTCACAGAGAGTTACAAAGTGTTACTGCCTCAGTGACAGTTGGACACAAAGTTGTTGAACGTTTTAAACATTCCACCTTGGTAGATTCCTGCCAGGAATTTTTAAACACACACAAATACCTCCGCTTCTCCAATAAGGGTGCAGACCCAACTAGTTAAACAGAGGTGAAAAAAGTTTCCTACCAAAGTTCCGTGACGCAGAGCACCTGTTTACCTCTGTTTAAGTGTAAATGGTGATTTTATTAGTGAAATAGGCTGTAGAGAGGCCATACTGTCCTACTGTGCACATCACCACCTGCTTTTAGCTTCAGTGCAAAGTGTTCACAAAGCTGCTCAGTTTCTCAGTGTTTGCTCAGTATGTAACATGTTAACACCTTTGCCTTCTACGCTGTAGACTGGGGTTCAATCCCCGACCAGGGCAAGCACCCTACAGACAAAGTTATTCAGAGTGGTATGATGTCAAATGTGGTTGGGTAGTGTAGTGGACATCACCTCTAGCCTTCTACGCTGTAGACCAGGGTTTAATCCCCCACCTGGGTAAGCACCCTACACTATGCCAATAATGGTCCTTGGGCAAGACTCCTAACACCACCTTGGCCTACCTGTGTAAAAATGATCAAATTGTAAGGCGCTCTGGATAAGAGCGTCAGCCAAATGCCATAAATGTAAATGTAAAATCAGCTTTATTTGAAATGGAAATTTATTTGAACTGTACGAAGGGGCTGCGTTTCTGGTAGCACATGATTCAGACCGAGCGTTTCTGTGCAGTGTGAGCATGTAAACTATAGGCTTTGTCTGTACATGATGGTCTATTTAAATGTACAGTGTAAATCACCACAGAGCAAGATTTTTAAAATTGCACATCGTATGTCTTCCCACACCTTACTAAGTCATGGCCATGACTAAATCATCTCATTCCCACGCCTTATTAAGTCATGGCCACACATTATTTTTATTTATACAGGTTGTAACCAGCGGGGCTCCGTAGTTTTCCGCTATCACTGTGCTACAAAGACTGTTGATGAAAGAGAGAGGCGAGGAGCAAAACTATGAATCGTACTTCACTTTCAGCTATACAGAAGCGCTTTTCTGACAAATCCAACTCTTCTCCCCTGCAGCGCTACTTGATCCGTGGTAGCTAATGTAGCAGACTAAAACACATTATTTATTCAGTATGGTATTAGACTCAATATTAGCGAGTCCTAAAAATTATGTAGCTGTACTCAGTCTGAAAAAAATAGTGTCAATGCCTCCCTACAAAAACCCCATTACATCGTATTTTATACAACTATAGACTCACCAGCCACTTTATTAGGTACACTTGTTCAGTTGCTTGTTAACACAAATAGCTAATCAGCCAATCACATGGCCGCAACTCAATGCATTTAGGCATGTAGATGGTCAAGACAGGTGGTCAAGACAACTTGCTGAAGTGCAGAGTGAGCATCAAAATGATCTACTGGGATTTTCACGCACAACAATCTCTAGGGTTTACAGAGAAAGGTCCGAAAAAGATAAAATATCCAGTGAGCGGCAGTTGTGTGGACGAAAATGCCTTGTTGATGTGAGAGGTCAGAGGAGAATGGGCAGACTGGTTCGAGATGATAGAAAGGCAACAGCAACTCAAATAACCAACCAAAATCTCTGAGGAAGGTTTCCAAGACCTTGTTGAAAGTATGCCATGAAGAATTAAGGCTGTTCTGAAGGCAAAAGGGGGTCCAACCTTTTACTAGCACCTAATGTAGTGTACCTAATAAAGTGGCCAGTGAGTGTATATCATATAGCGGTATGCTGTATACTCCTTTCAATTTTGATATGATTGTTGTTATATGCTTCAGGTGATGGTTTGCTGAAAAATCAACCCCTCCACACCACAATAACTATTAAAATAGTTAATAGTTTATTAACTCTTTTAAAATCAGTCCACAAAGTGCAAAGACGTTGTAATGGTGAAAAAAAAAGGGGGGGGGGTGTGGGGACGAGAAGAGATAGCAAGGATTCCTGGCTTCTTTGGAGGCACACAGACAGGAATACACTCCATGCGGGGTAGAAGACGTATTTAATGATAGGTCACCCACTTATCTCACCATCACTGTCCAGATAACTCAGAAGATAGTTACAGCAGACCGGCGGATGTGCTACAGCAGCTCACCATCTTGCACGGAGGGGCTACAACTCCCTCGCGCATGCGCAGTAGTACAATACGTGTAGGCAATCGTTACAACATACTATACAGAAGACTTGACTTGTAAGGGTTTTGTGGCAAGTTACATATATGTCATTAACTGAAAATAACCAACTTTATAGTTACATTTGCAAGAATGTGTTATTGAAATATGGCAAATTGTTGACTTAGGTCATAAAGGACTGTGGGAATATGGGAGCTGCAGTAAAGCAGGTGATAATAGAAACTCCAAAAATACTTTTTGACTCAACTTTCAAGGTTGAACTTACTCTACAGCGGATGCCTCCATAGAAAATGTTTTGAAGGCCTCAGAATAAAAGCTTTAGAATATTCACACAGTGCACTGTGCATGTGATCAACTCTATCTGACAGCAGGAGTTTATTTAATGTATTTTTAATGCTGCTACAGACGTGACTACTTTAAAAATTACAGCCACCAAAAGAATAAAGACTATTTTTTTTATTTATGTGTGTGTTTTTGAATAAATCCACAAAAAATACTTCAAAATGGATTTTTATTCATCTAAACAAGCCAGTTAATTGAATCCCAGGGCCTTTAGAGTCAGAAGGCATAATGAGGAATGTGGGCAGCTGCCATGAATATTAAGAGGCCCATATCATCGGTCTCTTTTCATTATATAAAAGTGTTTGATGTAGCATGTAAATATTGTTAAACTTTCAAAACACACTATTTACTTTTCAGTCCGTACAGTCCATACATTGAAGCTAAGCTGAAAACACTAGAGCAGCCAATCAGAACAGAGCTTATTTACATATATGAGCCTTAAAGACAAAGTAACAAAAGCTTCCTTTTAAATCTAAAGGGATAAAGAGAGGTTGAATATGGTCATAAAAATAGTTATGAATATTTTGTTGCATAAATCAACACAAGTCATAAAAAATAATCATCTTACAGTCACAGTTATGTTCTGAACATGCCTAAAATGATTTCACAGTAAAAAATTTAGTTGCTAAATGGTGTTTAAGTTTCAGTGTCTTAACATTTTTGGTTCTAGTATGTAAACAGCCTGCAGGACGTTAAGAGGCCAGCTGAGATACGATTTGTGGGACTGGCACTGAAGTGGCTAAAGGCCGAGCAGAGGCAGTATCCTCTGAAGCAGAAGGGACTGCTACTGTAACAGTGAGACTTGAACAGCTGCACCTACATCCATGGACACTGACAGGGCTGAGGGGTCACAAGGAGAATCCACAGTGTGGCCTGACATGTTCTGTCTGCTGTCCGTACTGCAGAGTCTCTTGCTGTCTTCAAACGCAGGCTGAAGACACACCTCTCTACGCAGCACCTAAATGAGCACTGAATTAGGTATTGATTGCAATATATTGTGCTGCACTTATATGTTGTTTTTTAATGTATTGCACTGTGTATTGTAGTTTATTGTATTGTATTGTATTGCATTGTATTGTATTCCACAGAGTTCTGTGTTCAACTCTGTTCCTTTTCTCTGGGTATCAACAGTGAATTTTAGTTTCTAGCAGTATCTGAACTCAGGATTGTTTTTCTCTCTAACTTGTTGGTAACTAGCAAAGATACTTTCTCTAGATAGACAAAAGACCTCTTGTAAGTTGCTCTGAATGAAAGCATCTGCCAAATGCTGTAAATGTAAAATGTAATGTTCTCTACTGTCTGCAGAATCCAAAATCTTCTCAAAACGATCATAAAACAGTGTCTTAGACATCAGACTGTGTATTCATAACCATTTCATGTAATAACATTCCATGAGGGAGCTTTTAGTGGTGGACATCTGGATCACCACCCCTGTGAACAATTCTGACTCTGTCAGTTTCTCTAGAACTGAGCATTTCACACCAGACCGCTCTGAATGACTTTGTTTACATACATGGCCGCCAGGATGTTGCTGGTATCCCAGGCGGTTGCTGGGGTGTTGCTAACTAGTTGCTGGTAGTTCTGGTGGACTAGACTGAGTTGCTAACCGGTTACTTTGGTATATCTAGTCTTGCTAGTGGATTTCTAGGCAAATATTTAATAGTTAGGTTAGATCGAGTTAGTTATCAGTATCAGTACTCGGTAGTGGCAGACACTTAGGATCAGGTATCAATATCGGAGGGAAAAGGCGATATTGGTCCATTCCTCAGAGTAACATATGGATGTGTTTGATTAGGTGGGCCCTTAGTTATTGGCTGTATCCAAGACAGTCTGCTTAGCAGCCTGTGGCATTTAGAGCACCAACATTATCACATCAAGGGGATTAATAACGAGTTTTTGCCCATTTGCTGCAGTAACAGCCTTTACTTTTCTGGGAAGCCTTTATACTAGATAATAGAGCATTGCTAAGATTGCATTCAGCCACAAGATTGTTAGTTTGTTCAGGTACTGATGTAAGATGATTAGTTTTGGATCACAAATGCCACACCAGCTCATCCTAAAGGCATTGGATGGAGCTCCATCACTCCAGAGAATGCAGTTCCACTGTTGTGCTGTTCCACAGCCCAATGCTGGGGTTTTTATATCCATCTAGCCCATGCTTGACATTAGGTGTGGTGGCCTTAAGCTCATATGTAGCTCCTCCAGAGTGGCCCATTTTATTGGTTAGTGCTTTTCTATGGATTATTCCACAGATTATACAAGCAGTAACAGCAATGTGTAACCTCAAATTAGCAGAACTTAATTACTTGCTAAAAGGACTGTCTGGATACTTTTGGACATATAAATGTATACATGGGAGAGAAACAGGGTAAGAATGCAGAGTGAGAAAGTGAAGGAAACGTTCAACCACATTGATGAAATTCCTCATGGCAGTGGTGAAAAAATAAGCACAATGTGTTTTTGAGAAGAAAAGTTAGCACCATGCTACATTTCAGCAACATTTCATGACAAAAGTTATAGTTATATAGTTAATGTGGTGCACTTCAACATTTCAGTAACATGGTAATAAAATGATCTAGCTAACATGCTACATTTTAGCATTTCAGAATAACGTTAGCTAATTAATATGAGAACAAGTATCGAGCTAACACGCTACATTTCAACATTTTAGTTGAAAATGTATCTGGCTAACATCATGAAAGAAACTTAGCTCAAATGCTACATTTCCACAACATTTCAGAAGAAAGTTATTTAGCTAAAATGCTATTTTTTAACCATATTGCAAAAGAAAAAGTAGTTGACATGCGACATTTCAACAACATTTCAGAAGAAAATGTTAACTAATATGCTAATGATTTAAATCTCAACAGTGAACAGTTTTATGAATGCTGTTAATCTCACACCCCAGTAATCCTTTTCATATACAGTGTCTTGATTACATTCAACTGCTATCTTTGGCAACATTATCAAACCTTCATGCTACAGTAACTTTAAGCTAACTTTAATGCGTCTATGCTGTCATTCCCCTTATTTTAAAAAAAATCTGCACAATTAAATGGTTAAAAGTCATAAACAGTACAATAAAAGGCTATAATTGTGTTGTATGTTCCTGTTTGTGTTGTCATGACACCTGGTTCCTGTCACCACCACTTTAAAGAAAAGATGAATCTCTATGATGTACAATTTACATTTACAGCATTTGGCTGACACTCTTATCCAGAGCAACTTACAATTTGATCATTTTTACACAGGTAGGTGAAGGTAGTGTTAGGAGTCTTGCCCAAGGACTCTTATTGGCATAGTGTAGGGTGCTTACCCAGGCAGGGGATTAAACCCTGGTCTACAGCGTAGAAGGCTAGAGGTGATGTCCACTACACTACCCAACCACATTTGACATCATACCACTCTGAATAACTTTGTCTTTATATCAACCACAATTATGTAGAAAT
Source organism: Pygocentrus nattereri (assembly GCF_015220715.1). Lineage (NCBI taxonomy): Eukaryota > Metazoa > Chordata > Actinopteri > Characiformes > Serrasalmidae > Pygocentrus > Pygocentrus nattereri. Next base: position 18,071,785 of record NC_051234.1, on the reverse strand, counting down.
GAAAAGAAACTCAGTGGAATTAACAGTAAGGTTTGCAGTACAGTCTGTATTTAGTTCCACACATGGAAATGTTTGAGTAGGGTCGATTACAAATATGTGCACTCTTATGTTATTCATGGTTGCATGTCCTTCGTGCACAGTTTGAAGAGGTCCTTGTGCAGGAATAAACGGCTATTTTGAGTTCCACAAATTAGATAACGACTAACTCAGTTAACTAAGTTAATTCTTTTCTCCGTCCAAATCAGATTTTCATTACTGTAAGTAGGAAATGTCTCAGACGCTCATTTAGTCAAAACGACCCGAAAATGTACAGCTTTACAGCAGAGCTTAGATGTGCTTTCTGTTCAGGATCTAATCTGGCGCTGAGCCAAATTCCTCATTCAAATCAGTGGGAGAGTGAGAAAGAGTGAGAGAGAGAGAGAGAGAGAGAGAGAGAGAGAGAGAGAGAGAGAGAGAGACAGATAGATAGCAGGAGAAATGGAGCAAAAGAAAGAGAGTTTAAACAAGAGAGAGATCACGCTCTTTATTCAGCCCTCACTTCTCCCCTTCCCCCCCTCTCTCCCTCTCTCTCTCTCTCTCTCTCTCTCTCTCTCTCTCCCTCTCTCCCTCTCTCTCTCTCTCTCTCTCTCTCTCTCTCTCAGTGTTCTTCTGGAGAGCGGAGCGTGCAGACTGAGTGACCAAGGTACAGGGACAGGTTCTGCTCTCCTGTTGCACAGACTGACCACCAGAATGGACCTTTATTTCAGCTCGACTCTCTAAATGTGTTCCTGTATAAACAGGTGAGCTGCTGGACTGCAGGGATATCAAGCCCATACTTATTAAATTTGATGTATTTTACGTATTTGCATGATTTACTTTAGCTATTTACATTTATTTACACTTACATTCTTACTTTATTTACTAACATTTATATTACTAAATGTATATATTTACATATTTGACTCACCGTTTACTTAGTTTACTCATCTACTTTTTGCTTAATTCCATCTGTGCACTTGCTTTACTTTCTAAGTTCACTTTTTGTACTTCATTTTCTTTACTTATGTAGTTTCATTTATTTACTTACATTATTTACTTTGCATTTGTCCACCTACTTTACTTAATTTACTTTATTTACTTGCTTTACTTAAGTTAGTTCCTTACATACTTTACTCACAACCATAATACTATGTGAATTGCTACTAAAAACAGAAAACATTGAAACTCTGACCTGTATTAAATGGAAAATGCTAAATGACAAAAACACGTTATGTTTTACCTTATGAATGTCATTGTTTTTTATGATACACATTTGATGTCTGCCACATGTTCCAAAAAAGTTGGTATGGGAGCATGTTTATCACATTTCCTTTTAAAGCACTTAATAAACATTTGGGGACTAAAGACACTTAATAAACATTTGGGGACTAAAGACACAAACTGATCCAGTATTGAAAGCAGATTCTTTTTTTAACATTCTTTTGTTATCCAAGTCTTTAGCATGCAACCATACAGTGCCTTTGATGCTGTATTTTAAGCTCAATAAGACAAAATTATATAATGACACATTTAATAGAAGACAGTTCTGGACTGCAGGCGGGTCAGTCTAGCACCCTCAACCTCTAATAATGCCGTCATGCTGCTGTAACATATTGAATGTGGCGTGGTGCTGTCATGTTGAAATGTTGCCATCATGTCCCTGAAAATGACGTTATCTAGAAGGCAGGGTATGTTACTCCAAATTGAGTTCAGTATTAATGGTGCTTTCTCAGATGTGCAAGTTACCCACTAATACCCCCTCCCCATACCATCACAAATGCTGGGTTTTGAACTTTTGAATGTAACGCTATGGACGGTCATCTTCTTCTTTGGCCCAGAGGACATGATGTCCATTATTTCCATAAACAATCTGAAAGACCACAATACATGTTTCCACTTGACATCAGTCCATTTCAGATGGTCTGGAGTCCAGAGAAGTTGATAGTGTTTCTGGATTCTGTTGACTTAGAACTTCCACTGTGCATAGTGCAGTCTTAACCTCCATTTGTGGATGCAGGGACAGTGTTTATTAACATTTGTGTAAAGCAATCCTGAGCCCATTTGGTGACATCCATCACAAAAACATGATGGTCCTTAATGCAGTCAGTTGTGGTTTTTGGCCTTTTCCTTTATGCACAGAGACTTCTCTGGATTCCCTGAATTGGTAGTATTATGCACTGTAGAGGGTAAAACACCTTGCAATGTCTGACTGAGGAACGTTATTTTTTAAACTGTTGGATATTTTGCTGATGCATTTTTGGCAAAGTGGTGCACCTTGATGCATGCTCACTCATAAAGGACTCTACCTTGTTCTTGATGCTCCTTTTATAGCCAGGCATGCTTCCATCATCTGTTTAAGACATTCTTTGAACATTTCACAGTGTTTCTAGTCCATCTCAACTTTTTAGAATGTGTTAGAGGCATCCATTTCAGAATGAGTGTATAGTTACAAAAAGTTGTTAAGGTTAAACATTACATATATTGTCTTTGTTCTATTTTTATTCAAATACAAAGTGGATTTATAAATCACTCCTTTCTGTTTTTTTTGCATTTTGCCTATTGTACAAACTTTTTTGGAACTGGGTTTGTACAGTTTTTACTTTATTTATTTACTTAATTGTATTTATATTTTAATATTTACACTACTCACTTTTGTTAGTTATTTACATTTTTATTTAGTTTAGTTTACTTGTCTTACTTTACAAACTTGACACTGTCTTATTTGGCTTATTTACTTACTATTTTACGCTACTTTTCTTTAACATTTTTATTTATCCCTTAGGGCAATTTAAACAGCTGGTGCAAAGTACAGACACAGCCAATGCACTGTATCATAAAAAGTGCATAATCTGTCAATAACTAATAATATATATTGAAATTAGAGTACAGTATATTTTATTTTCACTGACTAGACACTTCATTAACTACACCTCCTTATTTTTACACTATTATATCCACTTACTGCATAGGTGCACTGTGTAGTTCTACAATTACAGACTGTAGTCCATCCATTTTTGTTTCTCTGCCACATTTTTACCGTTTTCCCATAGTTAGGACCCCCACATGGCCACCACAGAGCAGGTATTATTTGGCACTGCAGGTATTATCTGGATGGTAGATTATTCTCAGCACTGAAGTGACACTGGCGTGGTGGTGGTGTGTTAGTGTGTGTTACGCTGGTACGAATGGATCAGACACAGCAGTGCTGCTGGAGTTTTTAATACCTCACTGTCACTGCTGTGTCTGATTCACTCAGACCAGCACAACACACTCCAACACACCACCAAATCAAGGTCACTGCAGTGCTGAGAATAATCTACCATCCAGATGATACCTGCTCCGGGTTGGTCTGTGGGACCACTGAAGAACATGGTGAAAGGGAGTTAAGAAAGTATGCATGATGGACTACAGTCTGTAATTGTAGAACTACAAAGTGCACGTATATGGTAAAAGGAGTTGATGAAATAGACAATGAGTGTAGATATGAGGAGGTCTACTTACGGATGTGGTCGGTCGGTCTATATTGTGGCACATACTAACAACATATACTTTATTTTCACAGAGGAGATCACACAGAGTCCAGCAGGAAACCACTCACTCACGTGGACTCACCCAGACTCACCTGGCCAGTCCCCCGACTGGCAGAACTGGACCTGTTGGATTGTGTTTATGGGGAAAGCAGACAGAACAAAAGGAACACACACACACACACAGTTATCGTGTTAGAGGAGAGCCGCTGTACGCCCTCTGAGGCTCCTCTTCCCTTCCTTGTTTTCTGGCCGTTATGATTCGGTCAGCAGTGATTCAGTGGGCCTCTGTGCTGCTAGCTGCTGTGTTTGGAGCATTCCATTCTGCAGAAGGTGGGTGTTCAGGAAAGTGTTGTCCAGGGACAGACCTGACCTGTACTTCGCTGGACTGGAGCAGTGACCGTATTTACGGGACATGTTACTGTGATGAAAACTGTGTGAGGGCTAAAGACTGCTGCTTTGATTATCCAACAGAATGCTCAGGTAAGACAAATCTGCAGTCATTTAAACATTAATTTATAGTGCACTTAATTAAAGGGCCCATATCATACATTGTTATTGTATTTGTATTTGTCCCTGTATTCCTCCCTGAGGTGAACACATTTGTGTAGCTGGGTAATTCATGTTTACATTACAATTTTTCAACCCTTTTGTCTCTTAGAACTACATAGGCTTTTTTGTTACTGTGCCTTTAAGTTTAAGTGATACTTATTAGTCCCTCAATGGGGAAATTTCACCTCCGCATTTAACCCATCCGTGAAGTGAAACACCACATACACACTAGAGAGCTCACACACACTAGGGGGCAGTGAGCACAATTGCCCGGAGCAGTGGGCAGCCCAATCCCTGGCGCCCGGGGAGCAATTGGTGGTTAGGTGTCTTGCTCAAGGACACCTCAGTCATATATTGCTGGGGATCGAACCGGCAACCTTCCAGTCACAAGGCTGGTTCCCTAACCTCCAGCCCACAACAAAAGACTGACATATGTAAATTAGGTCTGTTCTTATTGGCTGTACCTCTTTCAAGAAGTAGTCCAGACTGAAACACTCCTTATAACTTGAACATGACAGGGCAAAGCTAAAATGCTGTTGGTTGAATATGCAGATATGTTGTTTTTTGTGACATCACAAATCTAATAAATTCAAAATGGGCATAAAAATTTGCATTTACAGGCTGTTCAGACTGAGAAGTTACTTTTTGAAACTTTAACAACAATGTTTGTTACTTACACTGAACCAAAATTCTTTAATTTAAAACAAAAGTGAGAGCAATTTGGCTTTCCATTATATAGGGCCTTTAAAGGTAAAATAGTGCTGAAACTAAGAAGTCACTGCTTATGTCCACACTTTAGGCCTGTAGTCTTGCCTATATCTACACAGCATTTATATTTCTGGCTGATCACAACGATGTCATTACATAAACTAACTTTCTACGTTGCTCAGTATTTCTCTCTATCCTTTTACGGTGAACATTACTTAAATTCCTAATTCACTGGCTGCACACAGCTTACAGCCCACACAGCTGCACTTTTACAGATGAGCAGACAGCATCAAAGCAAACACTCAGAGTCAGATATGGGATTAAAACGAGAACGAAGCAGAGCAGCTCAATTAAAGGGCGAGTAACACTGGAAATTTAATTTCCTCACTTTGTTGAAAGAAGAGTTTATGAATAGTTATTCACTTAATGAAAGTGAGAAAACCTTCCAAACCTTTTTTTAGATGATGAAATCCCTAAATTCCTTGCAATTGCACGTTGAAACGTTGTTCTTAAACTATTAGACTATTTGCTCATGCAGTTGTTCACAAAGTGGTGAACCTCGCCCCATCCTTGCTTGTGAATGACTGAGCCTTTCAGGGATGCTCCCTTTATACCTAATCATGACACTCACCTGTTTCCAATGAACCAGTCCACCTGTGGAATGTTCCAAACAGGTGTTTTTTGAGCATTCCTCAACTTTCCCAGTCTTTTGTTGCCCTGTCCCAACTTCTTTGTAAGGTGTTGCAGGCATCAAATTCAAAATGAGTGAATATTTGCAAAAAACAAATAAAGTTTATCAGTTTGAACATTAAATATCTTGTCTTTGTAGTGAATTCAGTTAAATATAGGTTGAAAAGGATGTGTAAATCATTGTATTCTGCTTTTATTTATTTATTTATGTTTTACACAACGTCCCAACTTCATTGGAATTGGGGTTATGTAATATCAGCATTTATTTTAAGTTATTGCAATATTCCATAATATCTAGGCATGCACTGAAATAATGGCTACCTAAACATTCTGGCTAGATATAATTGCTGCTGTTTACATTTTTTTTTAGAAAGATTTTGGCCAGGAAACCTCCTCTTTGCTGTTTTACATTGAAAATTGTTATTCTTGAATTGTTGCACTATTTGATGGTGCAGTCTTTCACAGAGTGGTGAACCCCTCCTCATCTTTATTTCTGAAAGGCTCAACCTCTCTGATATGCTCTTTTATACTCAATCATGTTACTGACCTGTTGCCAATCAACCACCAGGTGTTCTTTTTAGCATTACACAGCCTTTAGTTGCCCATAGCAACTTTTTTGGAATGTGTTGTTGGCATGATTCAAAATGGGCATATATATAAAAAAAAAACAATAACATTTAACAGTTTCAACATTTAATATGTTGTCCTTGTACTATTTCAATGAAATATAGCGTGTAAATGATCTCCACATCATTGGATTTTTTTTTATTTACATTTTGCACAGCATCCCAACTTTTTTTGATTACAGTCTTATTCACTGAAAACTTGAAAACATTCTAATGTCGTGGGCTTAAACTGGGCCAAAATTCCTCAGGGGCAGCAGCAGAGTTTGATCAGTAGCAGTAGGAAGCTTTTGGTTGTGTAACTGCATTCACCTCGGGACACTGAGCGTTACATAACTTTGAATCAGTGCAAGAAGTGTGATAATTGACCTCTCCAGGCTCCGCCCACAAATATGTTTTTTCATAGGTTGGACAAGCTCAAGAGAACGCTGATAAAAATCCCATTCAACCTGAAAAACAACTGTAGCACAAACTCAGTTTATAATACTTATAATATTTAGAGTGAGTTATTCATTCAATCTAGTGAGCCACTGTAGAGTCGCTATATAACACTGGGTTTCCAGTTTAAGTATCCACACTTCTGAGCTGGACTGTAATATTTTTGTTAATTAAGGGTTAGGGTTAGAAGATTGATAAAGATTGGAAATAATAACGAGCCAACATTAGCTCAATTACAACCCCAATTCCAATGAAGTTGGGACGTTCTGTAAAACATAAATAAGAACAGAATACGATGATTTGCAAATCCTTTTCAATCTATATTCAATTGAATACACTACAAAGACAAGATATTTAATGTTCAAATAGATAAACTTTATTGTTTTTTCCAAATATTCACTAATTTTGAAATTGATGCCTGCAACACATTCCAAAGAAGTTGGGACAGGGCCAACAAAAGACTGGGAAAGTTGAGGAATGCTCAAAAAACACCTGTTTGGAACATTCCACAGGTGAACAGGTTAATTGGAATCAGGTGAGTGTCATGATTGGGTATAAAGGGAGCATCCCTGAAAGGCTCAGTCATTCACAAGCAAGGATGGGGCGAGGTTCACCACTTTGTGAACAACTGCATGAGCAAATAGTCCAACAGTTTAAGAACAGCGTTTCTCAACATGCAATTGCAAGGAATTTAAGGATTTCATCATCTACAGTCCATAATATCATCAAAAGATTAAGAGAATCTGGAGAAATCTCTGCAAGTAAGCGGCAAGGCAGAAAACCAACACTGAATGCCCGTGACCTTCGATCCCTCAGGCAGCACTGCATTAAAAACCCACATCATTCTGTAACGGATATTATCACGTGGGCTAAGGAACACTTCAGAAAACCACTGTCAGTAAACACAGATCGTCGCTCCATCTACAAGTGCAAGTTAAAACTCTGCCATGCAAAGCGAAAGCCATATATCAACAACACCCAGAAACACCGCCGGCTTCTCTGGGCCCGAGATCATCTGAGATGGACTGACGCAAAGTGGACAAGTGTCCTGTGGTCTGACGAGACCACATTTCAAATTGTTTTTGGAATTCATGGACATTGTGTCCTCCGGGCCAAAGGGGAAAAGGACTTTCCAGATTGTTATCAGCGCAAAGTTCAAAAGCCAGCATCATCATCAGAGATGATAGTATGGGGGTGTGTTCGTGCCCATGGCATGGGTAACTTGCACATCTGTGAAAGCACCATTAATGCTGAAAGGTACATACAGGGTTTGGAGCAACATATGCTGCCATCCAAGCAACGTCTTTTTCAGGGACGTCCTGCTTATTTCAGCAAGACAATGCCAAGCCACATTCTGCACGTGTTACAACAGCGTGGCTTCGTAGTAAAAGAGTGCGGGTACTAGACTGGCCTGCCTGCAGCCCAGACCTGTCTCCCATTGAAAATATGTGGCGCATTATGAAGCACAAAATACAACAACGGAGACCCCGGCCTGTTGAGCTACTGAAGTTGTACATCAAGCAACAATGGGAAAGAATTCCACCTACAAAGCTTCAACAATTAGTGTCCTCAGTTCCCAAACGCTTATTGAGTGTTGTAAAAAGGAAAGGTGATGTAACACAGTGGTAAACATGCCCCTGTCCCAACTTCTTTGGAACGTGTACAAATTCAAAATGAGTGAATATTTGCAAAAAACAATAAAGTTTATCCGTTTGAACATTAAATATCTTGTCTTTGTAGAGTATTCAATTGAATATAGGTTGAAAAGGATTTGCAAATCATTGTATTCTGTTTTTATGTTTTACACAATGTCCCAACGTCCCAACTTCATTGGAATTGGGGTTGTACATAGGGAATTCTGGGCTGGTATATAATACAATTTATTTGCAACATAATTTGCTGATATTTTAGTGCAGTAGTCCAGTATCACCTAAATCATCAAATGTCAGTAAATATCTGTCCAATGCTGCTCATTTTTTAAAGGAGGTACCTGCGAATATTATTCTGATGCTATTTTATATATTTTGCCCTACTAATATTAACATGATTATACTATATTATTTAAAAAGAAAGATCAAAAACAGACACATATAATTATCATTTGAAATGAATAAACTGAGTGGTGTTCTACAGTTTCTCATTAGGTTGAATGAATAACTCACTCTAAATGTAGGTATTGTGATATAAACTGAGTCTGTTCTACAGTTTCTCATTAGGTTGAATGAATAACTCACTCTAAATGTAGGTATTGTGTTATAAACAGAGGTGTATCTATATGCTCCTGTATAGCCCAGCCGTGTGTGGTGAGTGAATGGACGCACTGGAGTGGCTGTGTGCAGCCCTGTCAGCCTTCATACCGCGTTCGGAGACGTGGCATTGAGATAAATCCCCGAAATAGTGGGCAGGCCTGTCCAGCTCTGGAGGAAAGAGCAGGCTGTATGGAGTACCAGGATCATCAGGGACAGAGCTGTGGTCATGCGCAAGGTACGCAAAAAGTCTTTATCTGTGATAATCACTCTGCTGCTGAGTACTGATTGTTTAGCATTACTGCCACTGAGTACTGATTGTTTAGCATTACTGCCACTGAGTACTGATTGCCTAGTTGTGTACTAGTTGGGTAGCATTACTCTTACTGAGCGCTGATTGGCTGGCATGCCATTCTATATATTAAAGGGGAGTAAGATCGATTTTTCAAAATTTCTGCAAAATTCAGTGGTTGAGATGTAAACAAAGCCATTCAGAATACTTTGATGTGAAATAGTTCATTGTACTCTACTGATTTCTTTACAGTGCTGGAGATAGGAACCAGGAGTCAAGATTCTACAGCACAAATATATACATACATGTTATTTACTATTTAAAACATCAGAGAGCTTTTCCTTTACCAACAAGATCTTTTTATTGAAGGGTATTACTGTCTTATGCATTTTTTGACAAGCAAATTGTCTCCTTCTCCTCTTACTGTCTCTGGTTCAACTCATTAGCTAATGGTGAGCTACTTCTGAAATGCATTTGTGCTCACAAACATGAAACGGCTCAGGGCTGCTCAATGGTACACAGGAATGGCGCCCCCTGGATGCACATTTATAAATTATTTAAGGCTCTACACACTTAAAAATGGTGGTTATTCAATGGTTCTTTAGTAAAGCAAATGATTCTTTATAGAATCATGAACCCCCAAACAACCCTTTGCATGAGTAAAGGTTTTTGCATCATGAAAGGGTTTGCATCAAAAAGGCTTCTATTGTTACAGGCTTGTTAAAATAGAAGAATCCTTTTTTTGGTGTTACATAGAACCCTTTTCAAAAAGGTTCTATATACACCCAGCTACAGCACAGCACATTCCCCATCAATCTGAAGAACCTTTCATGATATAAAGGAATTGTGTAAAGGGTTTTTTGAGTGTCCTGTTCTTACAGAACCCTTAAGAAGCATCATTTTTAAGTGTGTAGGCTCTGGAGTCATGCAACCTTCTAAACACAAGTAAAATAATCTTAAATCTTTTTCATCTATCTAATATTTTTCATTTTGAATCTGATGTAAGAATATAAAAAGATTAATTGACTTATTTCTAGATATTTTTACTTGCGTAACAATCCATCCATCCATCCATTTTCTAAGCCGCTTCTCCGTCAGGGTCACGGGGGGTGCTGGAGCCTATCCCAGCAGTCTTCAAGCGAAAGGCAGGATACACCCTGGACAGGTCGCCAGTCCATCACAGGGCAGACAGACAGACACACTCACACCTAGGGATAATTCTGCATGTCCAATTGGCCTGACTGCATGTCTTTGGACTGTGGGAGGAAACCGGTGAACCCGGAGGAAACCCACACAAACACGGGGAGAACATGCAAACTCCACACAGAGAGGACCCTGGTCACCCATTGCGTAACAATATTAAGTGAAATTACCTCACTGGATTGGCAGACGATTTGGCTTATTTTAAAAATATGCTTAAATAAAAAGTATTAGTAACGTAGTTAATTAGTTTTTTATTATTTTGAGTAATGACCCCAACTATCTATACTAACATTACCATCTATACTAACTTTAACACCATCATTATGCCGAGCTTGTGCCGAGCTGTGTTTGATTGAAAAAACAAAGTTAGCTTTGGGAGTGCAGCAGCAATTTTTTTGCTTTCCTCCCTGTTTTTGTATTTCTTTGCTGGAATGGATCACTTTATTTGATCTTCTCTCTCAATGCCAGAAAATCACACTGAAGAACCTTCTCTCCATAATGTAGATCACGCTTTTTTCATCTTGTTCAGATCAGTCTCTACACAGTTGTGTCATCATTTAACAACATGCAATAGTGCACTATAATCATGACTGGGGGTGGCGCTATAATGAAAAACTGAAAATGACTACTACCACAAATAACATCTTTAACATTAAAAAATAGTTATATATTTCATACCTAATTTGCACTCTCTTGAGGCTCTTGGCTCATGGGGGCACTAGGTGGCTGGCTACCATTGCCTAGAGCAAAGACCACCTCTGGACATGGGTCCACCAAGTTGTTGGCTGCATTCAACACAACATTCTAGATATGTACCACTGAGCTAACTGCCTGGACATTTTTAACAGCCCTGAATTCAGCCTTGTGATAAATTATCCTTTTTAACCACTAGGCTTTTTTTGTATACTGGATACTGTACAGTATACTCACTACTATGAAGGGCAGCATACAGTATATACTGATGGAGTATGCAGTATATACAGTACACAGCATGCCATTTCAAACACAGCCACTGTGTTCATTATGAGGGAACTGTAAAACTCCTTTGGATTCAGAGATTGTTTTTATGGGCCATGCATTCCTCAGGTGATTTTAAAAATCCCATAATACCTTGAAAATGAGCCAACAACTCTTTCTATGGAGCGGTTCCTCAAATATTTGCCTGAGTTGCGTACTAATGAACGAGACTCTCAGCTTCTTTAGCCAGGAAACCCAGCAGCTACCGTTTAGTCTCTGGTGTTAATGAACAAGCTGAACACCGAAATCTTTTGTTGGTTTCATTCCAGGACCAGCGCTGATAACAACAGCAGAGTACAGCAACGGCAGAATAAGGCAGAGTTTATACGGGAGCCCTCAGCATTCTGGGTTTGTATCACTGCAGATTAAACAAGCACAAAGAAACTCTGTGTCGAAGTCTGATAAACAAACATGCACTGATTCAAAAACAATAAACAGCAACAAAAAAAATCCCACCTTCTCTGTTTTAACAAATGTCTGAGTGAACTGAACTAAACCAGCTATCAGCCCCCCCTAAAATTACACAATAAACTCATTTTTAAAGCAATTCTCAAAGCTTTACTATAATTTGCTTGTAATTGTCAAAATAACATAGTTGGGTGCAAAAGTTTGGGCACACATGTTCCTGGAGGTGGCTCACAAGACAGGATTTCTCTATCCAGCCAGATAACTTAAGCCCAAAGTCAAGCCCGTCCAATCGGAAAAGAGCTGAGGGACATTCTCATTGGACAGTCCTCATCTTAAGTTACCTGGCTAACTGAGAAACCCTGAAAGACCAGAGACTGTCCTTTTTTAACTGTCTATTTAGAGCAGCTCCTCTTATGTTCTTATTTAAGAGGCTGCTGGTAGAGACAGTCCAATTTATACAGACAGCCTGTGAAATGAATCACCTCTCAACACTGTCCTGAGTTCAATACCATCCAATCAGATTTAGAAACCCACTGTAATCTCCAGTTGTGTAAAACCCATGTACGTAGAAAAGACCTACTGCATGAAGAACTGTTCATCATCCTCAGTCATGATCGTTGTATTTGGCGCTACAAACTCATGTTGATTTTCAGTAGCTGCTTTTTTTCTGAAATGTCTGCATACTTCAGTGGTTGGAATGTAAACAAAGTCATTCAGAGTGCTTTTGATGTGAAATGGTTCATTGTAGAGACTCAGATTTCTTTACAGTGGTAGAGATAGGAACGAGGAGTCGTGATGTCTACAACACAATCACAGCTATTTTATTTACTATCCCAAACCACCACTGAACCTATACCTTCACTGGAGGTAATGTTATATGTAATGCTGATGAAGTTAACAATTTGGAAAAAATGAGGACAAAATCTTATCAGAACTGTCAGACGTCACGCAGCTTATTCATAACCATTCCAGACTCCTGCATCTGCTTTTACAGGCATCTGGTGTCTCCACCACAGTGAACACCTTTGACTCAATACATTTCTTCAGAGCAGAGCATTTCATGCCAAACCACTCTGAATGGCTTTGTTTACATCTTAGCCATTTAAGCAGCAGTTGGTGGAATTTCCCTTTAAGTATAACGGGTCTGCATACAACTGCATGCTATACTAATGTATTTTGAAGCCACTGTGTAGAACAGACTAGGCATTGTATTTTTGAGTCTCTGAGACTGATACACCTGCATTAGGCAACAATCCAGTGACCTTGACGTCTTTAATCATTGTTAAATCTGTAAACACACCTGATGATCCTTTTGCCATTAGGAGTAGCCTGAGCAAACAGGCTGTGTTTGACTTGGTACTGAGAATCTAAAGGAAACCTCTGTGACATGAGAGCGGCTCTTGGCTTCTGCTCAGCTTCCTAACACAAAAGCCACATCACACAATGGGCTTGAACATTAACAGGAAGACTGGATCAGTCAGGACTTGCCATAAGGGCAGGAACAGAGCCACAAAGTTTACAATGGAGCTGGTGACTTCATTGTGGTCGAGGACCTGTTGGGGGGAAAATAAACATACATGAGAGTTCAAAAGTTCGCCGTTTTCAATAATATATATCCAACTGTGCTGCAGATAAACATGTAAAATGATGATTTTACCACACCTTTTTCAACAACATCATAAGTTTCATATATGTCCAGAAGACATGTTAAACCAGGATTCCTTGAGGAAGATATGACTGAGTGCCCTTTCAAGACATACAGTGACCTCATACCTCAAAGAAATATAAATGAATGACAAATACAGAAAACACTTATGTTGCCATCTTCAAGACAAATTTCCCCCAAAAAGGCTTGTTTCAGCATGAGCCTTGGTGGCTGTGGGAACATGCTTGATTCATGCTCAGGATGTTGGCAGCTCAAGTCTCCCATGGTTCTTGCATTGATGGGGATGATGAGAGGGGATGAAGTAGAGCAGAGAGAAGAAAACAAGAAAGATATGCATAGAAAAGCACTGAGAAGAAACCAAAACTGAGGGTGATGTGTTTTAAAATAAAAGCAAGTCAGCCCCCTTGCTTTCAGCTTCATTACCCCTGCTGTTGATCTCTCTGGAGGCCCTGGAGGTAGTCCAGGTTGTTTCAGATTCTGCCCTCCAGCCTTCCTTAGGTGTGCATCACTGTTCAACTTAGTGATGCCAGCCCCCCATAAGTGTGAAATCCCACTTGGAATATGAACCAACAACCTCCTGACAGCACTTCTACCAGAAAGCCTCAGCCAAAACTTTTTTTTGGCATTTGACTCTTTTGGGAATATGGGAATTTGACAAATTTCCTATAAAATTCCCCAAAACAAGCCTAGCGCAGCCAACCTGTGTAGGGTTTTAACCCACAAAATTTGATAGAATTTCTCTTACCAATTAGCTCACAACTAACCTCTTATATAACATTTGACTTGAGAAATCATTCTATAGATCAGGATTTTTAACTACCGACTTGATCTGCAAGGCATGGCATCTAGTACTGAACCACAGGCCCTGAAGACATTTAATAATCTTAGCCTTAAATGGTCCACACTCAAAGGTACACAGATCATGTGATAAATGTTACACTCAAGGACATCTACAGTCACTATTTTGTCAGTTACACTTTGGTTGGCTGTTCAAACGCTCGTGCACATGCTTTTGTTTATGAAGATAAATGCTTGCTAGTCACCACAAACAACAGTGAGCCAGAGTTGAAAAAAAGTTGTGAAGTACATTGAATTACCTGTTTAAAAGTTGTTTTTTTAAAGAGGTTAGAGCCAGTAAACATGGCATCCTTAAGTGTTTTATGATACATATTACTTTCACACATTTGTTTTTGACATTTCAATAACAAACAGTTTGTGGTTGAAAGTTTTGTCCACACTCTGCACTCACATATGTCAAATTTCCCCTTTCTGCCAAAGTAGGTGATCTCTGGCCAGGGTTAAACATTGAAGCCCTCCACACTATGGCTTTGTTCACACAGCAGGTAAAAGTGTCCCAAATCTGATCATCTTCTTCATATGTGACCCAGACGTGTTATCTGTGTGGCAATGTGAACAGAAAACATTTTCAATTTGATTTAAGACACTTTCATGTGTGGTAGGGTGTCAGGTGGGTTGAAATCCAATACATATGTGGCAATGCACTTCAGTCTGAACAGCCAGATGGGTATTCATATGACTTACGTCAGTCCACCTTGACATTCGTGCTGCTGAGACCTCAAACACATCTGGGGTGATGATTCTATACAAAAAAATTAGAAGAGACAAAAACAAAACACCTTCATGTTCGAAGAGATTTCCAAAGAAATGGCAAAACACCCATCACATTTAAAAGATATTGTGAACAGCCAAACAAAAAATCCAATTGATGACAAAATCAGATTTGGGCCACTACCTGCTGTGTGAATGCAGCGTGTGTGAGTTTGGGTTGCATGTATGAAGTATGAAACAGTACAATCTAAAAGTGGTCACAGTTCAAACCAGTAAGTTTCTGATTTTGGAAGAATAGCATGTGCCTTTAACAGTAATAATACAAAGAAAACAACAAGAAACCCAATATGTTCCTGATCTCAAAAGAAACCACAAGATCTCATACCTAACTTGGATTTTTGGATTCTAGCCTTCTCTTGGATTTCACTTTCCCAGCTGACTTTTTCTACCTTAAATAAGACTGTGATCTCCTCCTAAACCTAAGGAGATATTGCTGTGAGCAGCTATCACAACATGGGGTGAATGTATACACTGGCATACTGAGAATAACAATGATTTTGTACAGGAGAGCGCAATATAGTATTGTTTACATTATATTAAGGTTAAGTGACCCTTATTAGTCCCACAACGGGGAAATTTCACATGCGCACTTAACCCATCCATGAAGTGAAACACCACATACACTCTAGTGAGCACACACGCACTGGGGAGCAGTGAGCACACTTGCCCGGAGCGGTGGGCAGCCCTATCTGCAGTGCCGGGGACAAGTTGGGGGTTAGGTGTCTTGCTCAAGGACACCTCATTCACGTGCTGTTGGCTCTGGGGATCGAACCAGCAACCTTCCAGTCACGAGGCTTGGTCCCTAACCTCCAGTTCATGACTGCCCCAAGCGCTTCATGGATTTGCGTGTCATCCTTTTGCAGGGGCCATGCTAATCCTATCTAAATTGATCCAATTTTAGTATATGTGCTGCCGTAGTGTATGTTCCTCACCTTTTACACGTTGCAGCCCACAACACAACCCAGTAAATAATTTATTTCATTTAGGCTAATTTGATCTTATACTGGTTAGGTGAAGCTTTATGATTAAAATGCTTTAAGGAATTGAACTAAGAAACTCAAGACACAAACCCTGTTCATTCAACCACTGAATCACACAGCCAACCCGAAACAGGCGCAGGTAATGTCGTTCATTAAAAGGCATGTATTGATTAGTTATAATCATCTGCTGCTTATTGGATGTAGTGGGTAGTTGTGCCATCTTTGTACTGCCTTTACACAAATATTACTTTGTGAGGTACATAAATCCACACAAAGTGAGAATGTGATGAAAGTGAAAGCGTGAGTCATCCAGCTGCATTTATGTTGGAATACAATTCTAAGCGGATATCATGATATACACTTACCGCTTAGCTGCACCCTTCCACTTCTGTCTCTTCAGGTTCTGCATGGAGTTTAAAGTGGAGTCGCTGAACAGACACTGTATGGTTGAGAATAAACCCCACACACGCTGGATGCAGTATCTGAGAGAAGGGTTTGTGGTTTGTGTTTTGTGCCAGCCGCCCGCCATCAGCAACCACAGCCACACTTGCCAAGGAGATGGACACTATGCAGAAAGGTAACACTGGCTCTCACACAAGTTTTACTGTAAGCCAGGGAATCTTCATCACCATGAAATAATATTTGAGGTACAGTACAGTTGTATACAAATATTTGGACAGCCGTTTGTTGATTTTAAGTGAAAAGGAAATAAATAGGGAACACACTGAAACATGGTACTGTTCAGACTTATAATGCACAATTTATTTTTACTTAGATTTACCATATTAAATTTAAAAAATGTTCTGTAACAGATTTTATATGTAACAGTTCTTTTACGAATATTTTAAATTCAGCCAATAAACAGTAATTGTGCATTAAAATGTGCAGATGCAAGTTCTCTATAGAACAAGTTAACTCTTTTGACAAAAACTTAGTCACCTGTGACAAAAACATATTGAATAATGTGTAATACCTCCACCAGCAGGAATAACAGCTGTGATTCGATTTGGAATGGGCAGGTTTCTGGACATAGACGACACTAATGTTCAGCCACTCTTGTATCAAGTTTGGTCAGATTTTTGTGGATGCCTTCCCTGGTGTCTTGTTGTTCCACGTAGTCCCACAGATTTTCAAGAGGAGTCTAGTCACTGTGGTTACATACTAGGTGATATACTGTCACCTCAACCAAAGGACCCGTTCCACGTAATTAAACATCACATCACAGAGCTCCTCCAGCTCGACCACACCTTGCACACAGTCCTCATTGAAGGCTTCTTGAGGTCTACATTCGTCATGATGCCAAGCATCATTCCCATGCAAACAGAAACGAGACTCATCTGAGCAGATAACATCTTTCCAGTCATAAACAGTCCAATTTTCTGTAATGGGCAACTTTGTGTTGAGAAGTGGGCATCTTCCATGTCACTCTGCTCCACAGGTTCATGGTATAGTTCCCTGCAGAGTATTCTTTTTGTCAGGATTTTTCTGTTATACAACAGCACTAATGAATTTTGCTGTGAACATAATGAGCCCTGGCAAACCTTTTTTTCTATCTGCTGAAATAAACAGGAATCCATGAAGATACTGTAATAATACTGCATTGGACAGATGTTTGGATTTGACCATTTTAACCTAAGGCCAGCCAATTATGGCAAAAATATATCAAGGATGATATCAAAAATCAAGTATGTGTTCAAAGACATTTTCACATACTACGATATACATCAAATGATATTTATAAAAATATCTGTTTTATATAGGGTTAAACACAATTATGCTCTTTTTGGCCTTTTTTCCACTGCTGAGTGGCTCAGCAGTGGCTAAATGCTGAGCATGTTAAATTCTGGCTGTCCCCCCATACCAGTCTCTTGATTTTGTGTTCTTAAGAGTCTTTATCCTCCAAACAGGTGTTATTTGAGCATTAATTAGCTGGAACCGAGCCTGTACTGTAGTGGGTGGAACCTTTAGCCTGCTAACTAATGTAATACTGTAATACTTTTAGCCTAGCTCAACAGGCTACAGCTCAAAACACTACAGAACAGGTTTAATTTCTGCTTTCTGTCACTTCAACATCAGATGTGAGGACAAGAGTTATTGCCTACAATTGTAACAGCAGAGCAGACGGAATCGAACCTGTACTGAGGTGTTTGGATCTATAAGCCACCAGATTAACTAGGCTAGAGGAAAAAGAAAAACTGCTTTAGTGGCAGTTTGAAAAGGTGTGATGGTGCTTCATGTTGTGGAGGACATGCTAGCCTTCACTCTCCCAGCTTGTTAGCATCATGTAATGGCTAACTGGTGGAACTGGAAAGTCTAAAGTAGGGACAAAATAGGCAATAATCCCACAAATGGAAACTAGACTTTTTTTTAAATAAAAATATGAACATTTATTGATCACTTCCAACGCCTTAATAATATACTTGTATTTACAAGTGACAAAGCCTAAAATATTTATGATTGAATGCTGTAACCTCAGTTTTGGATACCTATTGTATCCAGTGCAGACTAATGCTTCTCTACTGTCTGCAGGGATGACATTCTGCACTGGCAGGCTGTGGGAAGTCCTCAATGCAGAGGAACGTGGAGAAAAGTTCAGAAACTGCAGCACTGCTCCTGTCCTCCAGTCCACAGCTTCATCTTCACCTGAATGCAAACTTGCACATAAAAGGTTACATTTATATTGGAAAATTTATTGCTACTGTTATGTTTTATGTATGGAACTTAATGGATCACAAACATACTGAAAATAAAATACTTAGAAAAAACTGGAAATCCATGTTGCCTACCTCCAGACTAAACTACCTGAGAGGTAATTTCACCTTTCTAACCACCAGTGGTGGAGATAGGACCCAGTCCACCTCTAAAAGCTCCCTTTAGTTATTACATTAGATGGTTATAAATATGCTGTCTGATGTCTAAGACAGTGTTTTACTTTTGAACTCAGAAGACAGATGTAGGTTTATTGGTGGTTTTGGACAGTAAATAAAATGGCAATATTTGTGTTCTAGACATGGTTCCCTTCACCACCACTGTAAAGAAAGCTGAATTAACAGTGTGATCAGGTGTGTTTGAATAGCTAAATCACCAAATTTTGCTGGACACAGGACCACCAAGACTGTTGTGCATCCCCTGCAGTAAGATTTTAAACAACACTAAAATGGTGCTAATAAAAAGCAGTTTTACCTCAGAATGCATCAAGGCACATTTTCAACATTCTTAATTCTGCATTTTTAACGCGGCTCTTCAGTTCTTGTTATTTATACTGAACTTGAACTGAGATTCAGCACTGAGGTAAGTGGCTTTAACAAAAGCTGAGCTCAGTCTTTACAGCTCAGCGAGAAGCTGTAAGAGCTCAAGAGACCATTCCAAGTTTCTTCATAGTTCGCCACCGGTCCTTAAGCATGACGCTTGTTCGATCTTTAAAGACAAACTCCTCCAAAATTTTGGTCCACTTTCCCTCTCCAAAGCGCTTCACTCCAGCTATCAAGTAACGGTCTTCCATGTATGTCCACTTCTAGAGGGCACAAAATATTAGAATGTTAGTGTCGAATACAGAAAACTAATGAAACTAAGCTAAGGGTGCACTGACCATGAATCCTTGTGGCCAGATTGAATACAAATCTAATTTAAAACAAATAACATTAGCAATTATATTTTTTCATTCATTTATTGAGCAAATAGCACATACTGTGTGATGGTCCTAACTACAAATCGCACACAAGGTTGGCTAAAATACTTTGAAGAAGTGACGGCTGAACACTGAATACATTGTCCTAAATGTATTCAGCAATGTATTTCATTATAACATTTAAAAAAGTAACATATTTAAACTGCATGATGTACAATAAAAACAAAAAAATACATGCTGTAATTTTCATTTATTTCACACTGTTGATAGTGTTTCTCTTAAAGATGTATTTTTTAAAATATTAGCAGGTAAACTTTATAAAAGTATTCTCTTAAAATAGCAACTGTATTAAAACTGGATCTGCATTCTGAAGAGTGCCTTTACAAAATGTACACCACAAACCTGAGTGCACCTATATGGTAAGCGGATAAAATGGAAAATGTAGAAACAATCAAGTGTACATAATGAAGTGGCTGTTCAGGGAGTGTGTGTGTGTGTACCCACAAGACTTTTTAGGAAATCAATGGAAAAACATCCCATACCACTTTATGTATTTGTATTTGTTACTTTATGTATTTGCTTAATGATTTCTTGTTATGACCTTTAAAATGATTTCTACTGGTCCATTTGGCATAAACGTTTGACATGTCAATAGCACCTGGCAAAGACATATAATGTAAAATAAATAAATAAAAACAACCCCAAAACAACAAACAAAACAATGTTATGTTCTGATGGTGATGTCATGTGGTGTAAATGGAAGCATAGATCTTCTCTAAGCACTGAAGCACGGAAGCACTCACCCTCTTGCTTTTGTATTTTGGGTGATCAGGCATATCCTGTGGTGTTTCCTGTTTCCTGTGGTCTTTAAAACTCAATCTGGGTACATCTGTGTTAAACGACATCAACATTTTATTGGCATTTAATATGGGCCACACAACATTACTACTAATAATGTAAAAAAGGGAAAAACCTTAAAGCATATTAATATAAGGAGATTAATTTCCAAGGCAATTTCTACTGGTCTTGATAAAAAATTTTTTTTTTGGGCAAGTTTAAATTTAACAAAATAAAGATTTCAGCATAATAGGTCATGCTTAGAATCTTCACAAACAGACAGTTCTTAAGCTGATAAATAGGAAGTGGAAAAAAATGACTAGATTAGTAACATTAGCTGAGGTAACAGACCATTAGCATTTGTCTGTTCATCTAAAGATTGACTGCCCTTCTCTGTGTACATTTCAAGCCACATGATGTACTGCGTCTTTTTGTGGTCTTAATAGACTTTAATTTAATACAGTGATGGCTAAATGCAGTGTGGAGCGCTGAGACTCTGAACAATGCTCCGAGTCACAGAGTATCAGCACCAGAGCACACCATAAGGTTTGGAATTTTTGGATACTGCGATGCTGCATGGTGACTTAAAATGTTCTAACCAGTCAGAAAACAAAGAGACTGATGCAGAGGGCGCACCACCGATTAGGGTGCAGCTGGATGATTCTGAATAAGGGTTTACAGTCACATTCATGTAGCCTTGTTGCACTTAACAGACCCGTCGGAGATGTGTCCAAGTGACGTGAGCTAATCTTAAACACCACCTACTGAAGGAATGTCTACTGTGTTATATGCTATCAGTATTGTGTGGTCACTTCCGTCACACCTATGCTTTGCTGCTCCAATACCTTTTATTGTTAATGGTCAAAACAGCTACATGCCTGAGTAAAGAATAAAGTTATCCACCAGACAAAAGGCCGGCCTCCTGATTCATGAAGAGGGCTTGACTCTTCACTACATCAGTTTTTTAACACTAGTCTGATTAGGGTCAGAAAACTTTCAGTTGAAACATCACCCATGTATGAAAACTACAACCTCATTTCCAAAAAAGTTGGGATGCTGTGTACAATGTAAATAAAAACAAAATGCAATGATGTGCAAATCATTTAAACCTTACATTTAATTGGAAATAGTATAAAGACAACATATCAAATGTTGAAACTGAGAAATTTTATTAACATATGAAAAATATATTGCCATTTTAATTTGATGCCAACAACACATTCCAAAAAAGTTGGGACAGGGGCAACAAAAGACTGGGAAAGTTGTGTAATGCTAAAAAAAAAACACCTGGAGATTAATTGGCAATAGCTTAGTAAAATGACTGGGTATAAAAAAAAGCATCTCTTTCAGTAGTAAAGGTGAGGAGGGGTTCACCACTCTGTGAATGACTGCACAGGCAAATAGTGCAACAATTTAAGAATAAAGTTTCTCAATATAAAATAGCAAAGAACTTTTGTTTTTCATTGTCTACAGTACATAATATCATTAAAAGACTCAGAGAATCTTGAGAAATCTCTGTATGTAAGGGACAAGACCAAAAAACAGTATTTGCCGGCCATGAGCTTTGGGCCCTCAGGCAGCACTGCAGTAAAAACAGACATGATTCTGTAGTGGAAATCACTGCATGGGCTCAGAAACACTTCTGAAAACCACCATCTGTGAAAGCAGTTTGTCGCTGCATACACAAATGCAAGTTAAAACTCAAACACAAAGGAAAAAAAAACAAGATCCAGAAATGCTGCCACCTTCTCTGGACCTGAGCTCATTTAAAATGGACTGAAGGGAAGTGGAAAAGTGTTCTGTGGTCCGACGAATCAACATTTGAGATTCCTTTCGGAAATCATGGACACTGTCCTTCGGGCTAAAGACCATTCAGCTTGTTATCAGCACACAGCTCAAAAGCCAGTATTCGTGATGGTTTAGGGGGGCATTAGTACACATGGCATGGGTGACATGCACATTTGTGAAGGCACCATAAATACTGAATGATATATACATGTTTTGTCAACACATGCTGCCGTCCAGATGACGTCTTTTTCAGGGAAGGCCTTGATTATTTCAGCAAAAACAATGGAAAACCACATTCTGCCTGTATTATAACAGAATTGCTCTGTATTAAAAGAGTCCAAGTGCTAAACTGACCAGACCTGTCAACACAGTGCTGTTAAAAGAAGAGGTGATTAAACATTATGGTAAAGAGGCCCCCGTCCCAACTTTTTTGCAACATGTTGTTGGCATCAAATTCAAAATGGGCATATATTTTTCAAAAACAATGGAAAACGGAAAAAACAATTTTCAGTTTCAACATTTAGAATGCTGCCTTTGTTGTATTTTCCTTTAAAACTATGGTTTACATAGTTTGCATTTTATTGCATCCTATTTTTACAACCCCAATTCCAATGAAGTTGGGACGTTGTGTAAAACATAAATAAAAACAGAATACGATGATTTGCACATTTTTTTCAACCTGTATTCAATTGAATACACTACAAAGACAAGATATTTAATGTTCAAATGGATAAACTTTATTGCTTTTTGCAAATATTCACTCATTTTGAATTTGCAACACGTTCCAAAGAAGTTGGGACAGGGACATGTTTACCAATGTGTTACATCACCTTTGCTTTTAACAACACTCAATAAGTGTTTGGGAACTGAGGACACTAATTGTTGAAGCTTTGTAGGTGGAATTCTTTCCCATTCTTGCTTGATGTACAACTTCAGTTGCTCAACAGTCCGGGGTCTCCATTGTTGTATTTTGCGCTTTATAATGCGCCACATATTTTCAATGGGCGACAGGTCTGGACTGCAGGCAGGCCAATCTAGTACCCGCACTCTTTTACTACGAAGCCACGCTGTTATAACACGTGCAGAATGTGGCTTGGCATTGTCTTGCTGAAATAAGCAGGACGTCCCTGAAAAAGACGTTGCTTGGATGGCAGCATACGTTGCTCCAAAATCTGTATGTACCTTTCAGCATTAATGGTGCCCTCACAGATGTGCAAGTTACCCATGCCATGGGCACTAACACACCCCCATACCATCAGAGATGCTGGCTTTTGAACTTTGCGCTGATAACAATCCGGACAGTCCTTTTCCCCTTTGGCCCGGAGGACACGATGTCCACGATTTCCAAAAACAATTTGAAATGTGGACTCATCAGACCACAGGACACTTGTCCACTTTGCGTTAGTCCATCTCAGATGAGCTCAGGCCCAGAGAAGCTGGCGGCGTTTCTGGGTGTTGTTGATATATGGCTTTCACTTTGCATGGCAGAGTTTTAACTTGCACTTGTAGATGGAGCGACGATCTGTGTTCACTGACAGTGGTTTTCTGAAGTGTTCCTGAGCCCATGTGGTAATATCCGTTACAGAATGATGTTGGTTTTTTAATGCAGTGTCGCCTGAGTGATCGAAGGTCACGTGCATATAGTGTTAGTTTTCTGCCTTGCCGCTTACTTGCAGAGATTTCTCCAGATTCTCTGAATCTTTTGATATTATGGACTGTAGATGATGAAATCCCTAAATTCCTTGCAATTGCACGTTGAGAAACATTGTTCTCAACAATGTTGTTCACAAAGTGGTGAACCTCGCACCATCCTTGCTTGTAAACGACTGAGCCTTTCAGGGATGCTCCCTTTATACCCAATCATGACACTCACCTGTTTCCAATTAACCTGTTCACCTGTGGAATGTTTCAAACAGGTGTTTTTTGAGCATTCCTCAACTTTCCCAGTCTTTTGCTGCCCCTGTCCCAAATTCTTTGGAACGTGTTGCAGGCATCAAATTCAAAATTAGTGAATATTTGGAAAAAACAATAAAGTTTATCCATTTGAAGATTAAATGTCTTTGTAGTGTATTCAATTGAATATAGATTGAAAAGGATTTGCAAATCATTGTATTCTGGTTTTATATATGTTTTACACAACGTCCCAACTTCATTGGAATTGGGGTTGTATTTACATTCTGCACAGCGTCCCAACATTTTTAGAATTGGGGTTGTAGGACAGTAATCCATATAATAATTTTCAAGAGCTAAGCTATCAACCGATGTCTCTTATTGCAAAAGGGATGCAAACATTCAACCAGGCAGCATGTTACTAGTTAAAACTTAAATACAGAATTTAACCAAGTGTTTACTTACTATACAATCTAGGGCTTGAAAACATGACCCACAGGAAACCTGGCATCCAACAACGATAGTGTTATTATTGTTTATGTCTGAACAGGTGCTCACTGTGAAATCACGTTGAAAAGGGCTAAGACGGTGGTAAAGGCATGGTTGGTGGTTGTGGTTATTCTAGTAAAGGGTGAGGCTCTACTTTGTTGTGACGTAGAAATCAACAGTCTATTGAATCACTTACCTTCAAAGGAAAATACACCATGATTGCGGAGATATCACATTTCATAATTTCTTTAATGAACTAGCAGAGAAAATGCAGATTTTATTTCATTGGTCCCCTTTAAGTTTGCATGGAAATAAGTTCCTATGACTACCTCTGGTCTACAGAAGTGGATTTTTTAAAGATGCAAATCACCCCAAGGACCTGGCTTGAAGTAAGTAAGTAAATCAGTGACTCGGCCATTCAGTAATTCAGTCACTCAGTTGGTAACTGAGTTTGTCAAGCCAGTCGGTAAGTGAGTCTGTCAGTCAGTCAATGAGCCATTCAGTCTGTAATTCATTCAGCAAGTCAGTAAGCCAGCAGGTCAGTCAGCCTGTCAGTAATTTTATTAGTCAGTTGTTAAGTCAATCAGTAATGTAATAAGAGTTAGTTGCTCTAAGATAGTCAGTTGATAAGTTAGTCAGACAGCGAGTTGGTAATCCAGTCACTCAGTCAGAAACTCAGCTGGTGGGTAATTCAGTCACTCAGTTGGGAAGGCAGCTGGTAGGTAATTCAGTCACTCAGTCGGAAAGTCAGCTGGTTGATAATTCAGTCACTCAGTCAGTTGGCAAGTCAGTCGACTTGCAAGTCAGTCATTATGTACATAAGTCAGTAAATCAGCTGGTTGGTAAGTCAGTGAGGCTCCTCCACAAGAAAGTGCTATTGACCCCTGGTGACTGTACATCCCCTTGTTTTGTAAGTAGCATGAGTTGTAAACCACTTGCAGTCAATTTTATATAAAACTGAGAACTTACTTAATGTTGATTTTCTGCGGAGAGTGCACAGAGACTTCTTTTCTGTCTCAGGTTTCCAAGGGTGAACAACTTTTGTTGAGTATAGTTTCTTTTTGGGTCTGTGAGAAAACACAACAAAGCCATGTTACTTTAAATAATTGGAAAATGGCTTTAAAACACCCTCTTCTTGCTCTGTCCACAAATGTGTTCTTTCATAGTTACTGTTGTGAAGTTGAACAAGCTTAAGGGAATGCTGCAAAAAACCTCCTATGAATGTTATTTCATTTAAAACGATGTATATGCTGTAAAACTAAAAAAGCACTACAGTTTCTCATTAGCTTTAATGAATAACTCACTCTAAATGTAGGTATTGTGATATAAACTGAGTCGTGTTCACCAGTTTCTCAGCTTGAATGAATAACTCACTCTAAATGTAGGTATTGTGATATAAACTGAGTCTGTTCTACAGTTTCTCATTAGGTTGAATGAATAACTCACTCTAAATGTAGGTATTGTGATATAAACTGAGTCTGTTCTACAGTTTCTCATTAGGTTGAATGAATACCTCACTCTAAATGTAGGTATTGTGATATAAACTGAGTCGTGTTCTACAGTTTCTCATTAGGTTGAATGAATAACTCACTCTAAATGTAGGTATTGTGATATAAACTGAGTCTGTTTTACAGTTTCTCATTAGGTTGACTGAATAACTCACTCTAAATGTAGGTATTGTGATATAAACTGAGTCTGTTTTACAGTTTCTCATTAGGTTGAATGAATAACTCACTCTAAATGTAGGTATTGTGATATAAACTGAGTCTGTTTTACAGTTTCTCATTAGGTTGAATGGGATTTTTACCAGCGTTTTGTAAATTTTAGTCAACCTTACAATGATTGCTGTGAAGGAACACATTAGGCCCCAGAAAATAATTACAATGGATTATTTATAGCAAAAACAGATATCCACTTTCAGGCCAAGATTTATCTTCACATATTGTCAGAGCACAGTTTCCTTTTATACGACATAAATTATCCAAAAAACGTTTTTTTGAGCAGGAGCATAATCAAAACTTATACTTTAAGTAGCAACAATTCCTGTGAAAAAGATGCAACTCTTTATAAAATCAACAATGAAAATGAATATACAGACAAAAATAAACGTATCTGTTGCTCATTTACTACATCATATAAAGATGGACTCACCTCAGCTTTAGTTCTGACGAAACCACTTTTGCCTTATTCCTTCAAACAGAAATAAAGAAAAAAAAAACACAAAACAAAAACGTGGCATTTCTTTAGCTTTACCTAACAAGTCATTTATAGTACACTTAAAATATTTCAAATGGCAAGAAATCACAGATGCCTTACAAATTGTAGAAAAAGATCGTACTTTGTGGAGCTGTTCACTGTGTGGCTTGGTGACACTGCCCTTTCTTGTCGAGCTTCCACAACTTTTGTTGCAGCTTTGTGGCTCGGCGATGCTACTTCTGAAAGTTCCTGCTCCGACTCCATCCCCTCTGCCCTCTCTTGTCGAGCTTGCACAACTTTTGTTGCAGCTGTGTGGCTCGGCGATGCTGCTTCTGAAAGTTCCTGCTCCGACTCCATCCCCTCTGCCCTCTCTTGTTGAGCTTGCACAACTTTTTTTGCAGACTTAAAAAATAAACAGAACTTATAAATAAATAAAACTTTTTAAAATAAAAATCATACTGTTAGACCAATATTGTGCTTAAAACAATAGTCTGTCAGGGAACTCAATTTTACTCGATTTTCCCCACCACCTTTCCTCGATCAGCCATGTAATGTTTGGTGTCTGAAGGTTCAGTTCTAGCACTGGAACTCTGAGGCTAATGTAACTATCACGTATGCTGACTCATTAGCATATGGTAACTGCATGTGTAAAATCATCACACACTTGCCTCCAACAGTCTAGAGTTGTTCAAATTTCTAAGAGACTGGATCATGTGGTTTCTGACACCGTATCACAGGCTACTGTCTATGCACATGAACTAATGTACCAACAGAATTAAGTTTTTAGGTGTGTGACAGACATCTGTTCATTTTTATGTAAATCTAAAATCCAAAAACATCGGAAAAATGTCAAATACTACTGAAAATATTGGCCCTTGACATTGATATTCTGCTACTCGTTTTTTAAGGTATTATTCAAACATATGACCCCCCCAAATGGTCTGTATTACTGTTAGAGTATATTTTCAGTACAATACCTTAAGCAAAAAGTCAGACGGATATTTCTCAAGAAATGTGTCCAAGAACATGTTGACGCTGTCCAGCAGACGACCGTAGGAGAAGCTTGTCAGGAGTTGATCATAGACGTCATTCTTGGTTACAAGTGTAGACAGTTTTCTTTGCAGTTTCTGGAAGGCAAATCATTTTTGACTTCTTAAATCAAAAAGCTAACCAGTGTAAGCATTTCAGTATGTGAGGCTGCTGAATCAGCTTATCAGTGCTCTGCCAACAAATGTGTTTTTCCATAGTGACATTGGACAAACTTTACAGAATGCTGGTAAAAATCTCATCCAGCCTAATAAATTTAGGCTTTGTTCTCTTTGAATTTGCTTATATTTGACAAAGGTTACTGCATTTGCTTTGCGATTAGAAACTGTCTCAAAAATACAGGATGAAAAAAGTGTTGCTATATTTATTTCTGTCTCTATATGTCCATCTGCTGACACTTCCTGGAACATGAATGGGATTTTAACCATCTTTCTGCAAAGCTTTTCCAGCCTCACAACAACTGCCACAACATAACAACTGTGGACTGAGCCTGGATACGGAGATTTCCATGCCACTCTAAGAATGCACACGTGAATACCTCTGATAAAGAAGTCTCCTTCTCGAGCCACTGTAGTGTCTCTGCTGCTAGTTGCACATTCCCCTTCTCTAAACAAACACCAACACACTGGAGTGACACAGGAAAACAGGGCACAAACTTAAAGCATGAAAAACTAAACATTTTCAATCTGTTGTAATAAGTGTTTTAAACATTGTTAAAACTTCAAAGTGTACCATCCACTCTTCATTCATACAGTCCATATAAGGAAACTGAGCTGCAATTAGCCTATTTTTTATTTAATGCTTTTTTGATGACACGAAAACTAACACATTTACATATACCTGCCTAGTCAGCCTACATTAGTTTAGCTCCAACCACTCACTCTAAAGTTATAAGGAGTGTTTCAGTCCCAGCTGCATTTTGAAGGAGGCACAATAATGGGGATCCAATCAGAGCAAAGATAATATCCATATAACTGTATTAAAGGCACAACCTGCTTAATTCCAAGGGATAAAGAGAGTGCGGAAAAATAATTATGACGTTTAGGTACATAAGAAATCAATATGAGCCCGTTCAAACCTTAGGTTTAAATCCTCAATTTAATATGTTATGTGGAAATGAACTAGGACTAGTGATTTGTACAACATTTTCAAACTTCCTCTACTCTAGTGCAATAGTTTATTCATGGAATGTAATAATGAACTGTTCAACAATCTTTGATCAATAGTAGAGAAATAAAACCAAACATT
This sequence comes from Pygocentrus nattereri, assembly GCF_015220715.1. Taxonomy (NCBI): domain Eukaryota; kingdom Metazoa; phylum Chordata; class Actinopteri; order Characiformes; family Serrasalmidae; genus Pygocentrus; species Pygocentrus nattereri. The sequence goes on along the minus strand of NC_051234.1, from coordinate 18,042,665 downwards.
ACAAGCAAATATAACTTTATTTGACAGATTGTTTCAATTAAAGAGGATCATTTCAATAGTACTGGAAAAATCTAAAAACAGACACTGAATGAAAATGTAAAATTATATTAGCACTTTTTTATTTCAACATCTTTTGTTAAAAAAAAGTCAATGAATAAATAAATCAATAAAAACTAGGCTTCTGGGTGCAGCCTATCAGATTTAAGTGGATGGAGAGGGGCGGAGCCTGTGCTATAGGCACACCTGCACTCAAATGACTGGACTTTTTTTCCCTAAGGGCACTAAAATTCGAAGTGTTTTTTGGGGTTCCTATGGTTGAATAGCGGCGCACAGCAGGTTGAACACGTACACAACCACACACAAAAACTGAACTAGAATTAAAGCTTTACCTGAATAAACAGCAGCCTCCTGATACGTTCATATAGGGCAGCATCTGCCACAGTATCCTCTAGGTTTTCCCAAACTGTAAGTGCCGACATCAGTGGAGCAATTCGGGCATTAGCGTCGTAGTGCACCTCTAAGAAAAATGTGCCATTAAAGTCTGCAGCAGATTCACCATTATAATCAAAAGCTAATGCACTAATATAATCCGCAGCATATGCACCATTACAATACAGTCTAGAGCTCATGCACCATTACAATGCACACAAATGCACTAAACAATCAGCGGCAGAACAGGATGAAATGTAAAATCATGGGCAAATACACTGTAAATAAGAAATTAAAAGTAAATAAGCAATAAACAAGTTACCTAAATTTTTTCCATCCATAATTCTGGATAGAAAACAACACACTGTTCGCTTTCTTTGCTGATCGTCCTGCAGATTAGTTTCACTGTCAACAATCGCTGGAAAAATAAATATAAGAGAAAATAAATAACAAACCAGTTGCTGAATAAATATTATATATATATATATATATATATATATATATATATATATATATAATATAATGTAAGCATTACTACAACACAGCCCTAGACAGTTGAGTAATAACAAAATAATATTGTGTTCCAATGTATCTATACTTTTAAAGTGCTTGTCGTTCCAGACCTAGAACTCATAAGATGAGAAAAAAATAAAAAACAAAACCAACTCTGACATACCACCCCAGTGGTCAGTTACTGACCCCTGCTGGCCAAACTGGTTTAGTGCAAACACTAAGTGGGCCGTGTTAACATGAAAATTAATATATTTTATGTCATTACTTTAGCAGAAAAACATCCCAAATTTACATCACAGTAAATACACGAGTATCTGGTAGAGTTAGTCACATACAAAGCAATTTAACGCAATTAAACCTGAAGCAGCTACATATTCATAACTGCTCCCTTTTGAATCACAGTGAAGTTAAATAATTAATACTTTTACACTGACAATCAACATTTGAGTGGATAATTCATATCTATCCAACCACCGATTTTTAGCAACAGGGTTATTAAAAGTTACTGCCTGTTGTTCTAGCAGTTTTACAGAAGACATTCATTTCTGTCATGGCTGACATTGTTGTACTCACTGCATAACAGATAAACATCTGTTTTCAACGAAGCTGAAGTCAGCTTCTTATTCGTATTTTCCGTTCCACCTTAAGTGGCTCACACTGTGCCGGGACTCCATTCCGTTACATACCAGTTACACAATATAACTACCGAACCATTTAAGGTGGAACGGAAAATTCGAACGCAAAACTAATTTGATGTGCGTGTTTTTTCAACTATAAAGCAATCACTATTGTCACAGTCACATATAAATGCCGTTATATTATTAATTCTTAACATATTTAACGTTACCTTCATAAAGTCTCATGTTTTGATTAAACTTCTCTCTGTTTGTGTCTCTGTAGCTGTTGCACACAGAGCGGAAACAGAAATCCATCATCCAGCACCGCGCCACGCTCTCCACCTCACACATCAGGATGATTTAATCCGGATAAATAATATAAAATAAGGTTTTATATTGTTATTAAAACTCTGCAGCCGTGCTGCTATACGGCTAAATGTTAGCGGCTAATGCTACTAAACGAATTTCGCGCTTTCGGAGAAACACAAACAGCACAGGAGCACAGCGCCACCTGCAGCAGCGGAGAGCGAATGATGCAGAAACAACAAATTACAGAAAATCTCGAAAAGCGTATTGTTAAGTAAGTACTTGAAAAAAGCTAAATGTATAGAAAACTGTTAAAGATCTTACGTTAAATCAGACATTGCGCTTATATCAATTAAAATTAACAGTGCATATTATACATTCGTATTGCATTTTATTTTTGCCCTGGTGTCCCCTCATGTTTGTTTGGGATTATTTATCAAAATATTTCACATGACCATCATCTAAACAGGCCGTTTTTAGTGCATTTAGGGCTAACATATGCAAATGAGCTATGTTCTGACTGGCTCTGCTGTATTGTGCCTTATTCAATAGGGGCGGGGCTAAACTGCTTTAGCCTCAGTAGATGAGAAGGGGAGAGCTGCAGACCGCAGCCCTAAAGGGGAGGGAACTGGGGGAGGGAATCTGTCAATCATTTTTTTGCATCAACCATTTAAATAACTACTTTTGGCCGTCAATCACATTTTGCATTGGCCAACCGCAGATTAGAGCAAGCTGTCCGTCATTTTTTGCATTAGCCAACTTGAGGGTCAGTCTGCAGACCTGCACTCTCAGCCTGACATGGACCGCCAGCCTGTTAACGACGTCAGCGCTGCTCTGACGCCACAGGGTTTTTGTTGGTTTTATGAAGGAAAAACAGTTTTGCTTCCTAACGGGAATTGGCTTGATGGTTGCTGTTAGAGACCATTAGGAAACGAACAATTGTATATGGAATCAGTCCCAGAACACCTGATTAAATGATTTGAATCCCTTACACTGTGATATCAACCCAGAACACCATTAGCAACTGAAAACCATCAGGAACCGACAGACACTTTTAATGGGTTCTACGACTTTTTTGAACCGGTAGGTACATTAAATGGAATTCGTCGTTTTATGGACGAGAAATGTATTATGTGATGATATTGCTCAGCAGAAGCAGCCAAACGTTAACATGTAATCTAGATGTTGTGAGAAGGGGAAATTCTACAGACCAGAGACCTAAAATGATCATAAGCACTAAACACTGAAGGCAGACAGTTCCCATCAGGAACCAAGTGGCTATGAAATCACTTTTTGTGAACAAGCAAAGTTACCCACAAGGTCAGGGAGAACATGTTCCATCAGTTCACTAATGCTTTTATGTGTAATGGTCAGTCAGTGTTTGCATGAACTCTGTCCTGCTGTACCTGCCAAAGAGACCTGAGCATGCACATATAAGCAAGAGAGAGATTTCACACAGTGTAGTGAAGTAAAAAATAAAATGTGTCTTTGTAATGGAGTGCAGTTAAAGTAAAAAAATTGTCCAAAATAGAAATAGTTCAGTTAAGATACATGAAAAAATGAATTAAGTACAGTAATTAATTACATGTTGTGTGTCTGTCTATCTATCTGTATGCACACACACACACACACACACACACACACACACACACACACACACACACACACATATATATATATTGGAGATTGCATGATCTCCCCATGTCTGTGTGGGTTTCCTCCGGGTGCTCCGGTTTCCTGCCGCAGTCCAAAGACATGCAGTGAGGCCAACTGGACATGCTACATTGCCCCTAGGTATGAATGTGTATGTCTGCCTGTCTGCCCTGCGATGGACTGGCGACCTGTCCAGGGTGTATCTTGCCTTCTGCCCGATGACCACTGGGATAGGCTCCAGCACCCCTTGCTACCCTGAGGTAGAAGCGGCTTAGAAAATGTTTGTTTGTGTGTGTGTGTGTGTGTGTGTGTGTGTGTGTGTGTGTGTGTGTGTGTGTATATATATATATATATATATATATATATATATATATATATATATATGTATGTACCAGGTGAGGGTCGGGACGTAGATCGACCGGTAAACAGAAAGCTTTGCCTTTTGGCTCAGCTCCCTCTTCACCACTACAATCTGGTACAGTGACCGCATTACTGCTGCCGCCTGTTCCAGCCTGCGGCCGATCTTACGATCCCTCTTCCCGTCACTCGTGAACAAGACCCCAAGATACTTATACTCCTCCACCTGGGGCAAGTCCTTTCCCCTTACCTGGAGTGGGCATGCCATCCTTTTCCGGGCCAAGACCATGGACTCAGATTTGGAGGTGCTGATCCGCATACCAACCACTTTACACTCAGATGTGATTCCGCCAAAAGAACAACATCATCTGCAAATAGCAGAGATGCCACCCTCCGGCCTCCACACATAATGCCCTCTCCTTTCCAGCACCTTTGCATAGACTTTCCCAGGGAGGCTGAGCAGTGTGATACCCCGATAGTTGACACACACCCTTTTTAAAAATAGGGACCACCACCCCGGTCTGCCAGTCTAAGGGTACTCTTCCCGAGGTCCATGCAATATTGCAGAGGCGTGTTAGCCATGACAGCACTACAATATCCAGAGTCTTAAGCATCTCTGGACGAATCTCATCCAACCCTGGTGCCTTGCCACTGAGGAGCTTACCAACTACCTCAGTGATCTCCACCAGGGAAATGGAACTTGACACCCCAGGAGCCTCTGGCCCTGACTCCCATGAGGGAGGCACGTCTCCTGGATTAAGAAGTTCCTCAAAGTGCTCCTTCCACTGACCGACAATATCCTCATTTGAAGTCAGAGTTTCTCCACCCTTGCTGAATACACATTGGGCGCAGCCAGCCCGACCGCTCCTGAGTCACCGGACAGTTGTCCAGAACCTCTTTGAGGCCGAAAGTCTTTTTCTATAGCCTCACCAAACTCCTACCATGCCTTGGATTTTGCTTCTGCCACTGTTGCAGCTGCCAACATTTTAGCCTGTCGGTACCTATCTGCTAAATTGGGAGTCCTTCGGGCCAACCAGTCCCTAAAGGCTTCTTTCTTTAGCTTGACGGCCTCCCTCACCACCGGTGTCCACCAGGAGGTTCTTGGGTTACCACCCCAACAGGCACCCACAAGGTTTTGGCCACAGCTATGCCTGGCAGCTTCCACAATGGAGGTTTTGAACAGGGTCCATACAGACTCCATGTCCCCTACCTCCTTCGGGACATGTGAAAATCTCTCCCGGAGGTGGGAGTTGAAATCATTCCGAACAGGGGCCTCTGACAGTCGTTCCCAGCACACTCCCACTATTCGCTTGGGCCTACCGGGTCTGACCATCAGTCTTCCCTGACACTACCCCCAGGCCTGGCTCCAGGGGTAAGTCCCAGTGACCCTTTCCCGGGCAGGGTACACGACTTTTTGTGCAAATCCTGCATGGAGTGGTTTGGATTGCGTTAGTCTGGGCCTTCACTCCAGACCTGTTCGCCCTGGGAGACCCTACCAGGAGCATAATGCTCCCAACGACTTAGCTCTGAAGATCCCTAGACCACACAAGCCCTTCCAGGCCCCGATCCAGGAAGGCATGTATTGATCTGAATAAAATGAGGTCATTTACACTTGTGATTGACAGTGCATCTGTTATATGATTGGCCGATGCAAGAAATGATTGACAGTGTCTCCGCCCATTCGTTATGCCCACTGGTTCTCTAAGCTGCAGACACGTATACAGGGTGAGACAAAAGTCAAACAAACTCAAATTGTGTAGGCTGAGAAAATCCACAAAAACACCACCTTCAGCACCGTATCGTGGAGGCTTGTGACAGCATTTCTCCAGAGATTCTCATGCGGGTTCATAACGATGGATCCTGCACCTTCAGCTCTGTGTTCAGCACCAGGGACAGCACACTGAACACTGAAGTCCTGTTTTTGTTATAAAGGGGGAATAGGAAGTGGCCAAGCTCCTCATAAACTGGCTCTGGCTTGGTAGCCAAATTGTTAGCCAAGTTTTTAACCACTGTTTTTAGCTGGTCTGCAAACTGGACAAAATATGCAAACTCTCACTCTGTGAGTACATCTTTTCTGCAAGTTAAAATGAACCTTGTTTCTTTTCACAGCTATACTAGGTGACGATTATTCAACATTGTAGAAAATGTGAATTTTTTGCTTGTGTCTGTCCATCTGAGTACAATTAGCATATAATATGTGCCTGTTAACAGGATACAATGCTAATTGGTGACTAACAGCATTAGTAACTTTTTCATACAATGTATTTCTGTAAAATGGCATTGGCATTTTCAACTGAATTATTACTTTGGATAAAGAATTGAAAACAGAGAGTATTACATTATTTAATATGCTGCACTATTTATAAAGCATTTTATATTCAATACTTCCTCCATGCAGGAACAAAAGATGTTATATCTTCAGTTCATCTGATTGTTTTTAAGCTCAAAACCTGTAGATGCAGCTAAAGCAGAGTAGCTTCACAATTCTGGATCCTGAAACATTAGCTTTCTATTTATTTTATGAAGAATGTAAAGTCAATTTCAATCATTTTATACATGTATTTACAACAGAATTGTTTATATTTTGCAACTTTTGAACAGTAGTGTAGGGGCCATATCTTTTTTGTTAACATGTTTCTAAGACTGATATGTGTAACTGAGCTATATTTAGATTGGCTGTGCCTCATTTACAAAGCAGTCTGAGTTAAAACACACTTTATAACTTCAGCTTGAATGGGTGGGGCTAGGCTACTGCTCTAGAGCATATGTGAATACAGTGGTTTCGTGACATCACTTCCACAGATTGTATGGATTGGGATATGTTTTGAAACCAACAATGGCTACAAAATACATTTAACTCTTACAACAAAGCGAGGTAAATGTATTTTTCATAATATGGGACTTTAACAAGACCAGGCACACACCACAGAGTTATATACATATTTATTTATTATCCTGCATATGCTAATAATAGACTTAATGAGGAACAATGCTGTCTAACTTACAGAAATGTTGACATACATGTACCATAACAAAGTATTCAGTGATCACGAACTTGTACAGATTCCAACATGCATACAAAGATGCTGATATGTGCAGAAGCAGTCTACAGAAGATACACGTTGATAAAATCCTTCAAAAACAAACAAAAAGGTCCAAAAAAGTCAAAAATAAAGAGGCAGAACACATGAAGACATTTTCAAGAGGGGGGTGGGGGGCAGGGTATTGAAGCATGAGGACGGGGGCAGGTAATGACATGTTTCACACACAGACGAACATGGTGAATAACGTTTCTTCTTCGATGAAAATAAAAAGCGACGTTTTAAGATTTCACAAACGATCATGTGACGAGGAACATGCCTGAAGTCCATTCAGCATCAGCTCACAGAGACACCGTCCTGAGAAAACAAAGATCCAACCAGATTCCTCCTGTTTATCTATTATTCCATTAAACACTTCTACTATTTCTCATTTACAAGTTTTAAAGGATTTCTCTGACATTTCTCAAACTGACCTCTGTCTGCTATATTTATAATGTACGGGATCACGGACAATAACTTCAATATGATTCCCAGCAATCCCAGAAGTATTAAGACTCTGGATTCTGTTCTGATCTATTTTACTCAAAGCATTAATTGAGAAAATAACAAGCTAAGTCATAATTTATAGGGTACTTTTTACTGGGAGCTGTCTGTCCCAAACCATCTTCTCAAAAAAAGGACACTTTTAAAAATATATTTTAAAAGGTGGTTTTAATGTCATTTACAGCGAAGTTGAAAGACTTTTTGAAAAATTTATAACGAAGTTTAAATTTTGTCCCACATTTTCATGTCACTACTGAAACAAACTGTTTTAGTCTGTAGGTGGAGCCCCTACATTTCAGAACAGAAAGTATGACTGCCGCCCGTCCCTCATGGCCACATGGTGAGCAGTAAGATCCCACTGTTAAAATAAAAGTGTCCCAAAGTTTGATCAATGTAATGAAATCAATGTCTGACATCAAGAACTGTCACTAGTGAAACATTTGTTATGTAGTTAAGCAAACCTTTTTTTGTTTTAATATAGAATATTATGATTTTATGTGTGTACAGCTGTTCAAAGTTGTGCTTCGCTAGATTTGGTAGTGTTATGATTGCTTTGGTAGTGACAAAATGGAATGTTCAATGACTCAATTTAATTAAACAACATAATACACATATTTTTGTAGAGCACTTTCATTTGCCGTGTTAGTAAATGAAATGGGCATAACAACTTAACATTTTGTCATTTTGTATTACTGTGTAGTGCATGATTGCATCTCTCAGCCTCATCAGTCTGACAGAATTTATGATTTTATATACTTTTGGTGTTTTTCTTCATCCTTCACTACAAAACCCAAACCCCAAAATATATAGCATCATATAAATACAGTAACTACAGTCATGCATAATCATCAACCAGCTCATTAACACAGCAATATTATAGTGGTTGGTGTAGTGTAGTGGTTAACACCTCTGCCTTCTACACTGTAGACTAGGGTTCAATCCCCCACCTGGGTAAGCACCCTACACTATACCAATAAGCCCTTGGGTATGATTCCTAACACTACCTTCACCTACTTGTGTAAAATGATCAAGTTGTAAGTTGCTCTGGATAAGAGTGTCAGCCAAATGCCATAAATGTTAATATATTTCAGGAACGTTTGTGCTAGGAAAAGCTTATTTTTTGTGTTCTGACTGAGCAGAAGGTGGCTGCTTTCAATAATTTAATCCATATTTGATATTTACACTGCACAACCAATTGTTTAAACCTACCAACCCACCTGATTTTTGTTTTTTTCAATTTGACTACTAGTTATACTGGCTTTGAATTCAGTCCAATAGCAAATCTGTCCAACCAAATCAGCAGTCCTCGTGCTGCTTCTGCATTAGCGCACCAGCAGGAAGAAATAATACAACAATTCAAACAGCCTGTGCTCAAGGGCTTGCAGTTTGTCAGAAGTTACTCCCACCTTTAAGATACATCATTTTCCAGAAAATCTCATTCTAGATACTACTGCAGCACAAATTTAAGGAGAGAGTAGGCATGTTTACAACAGATGTAAAAATATAATATATAATTTTCATTGTCAGTGTTCCTTTAATCTGTAAATTTGTATAATCTCTTCTTTCAGAGATGGAAAATTTTCCAGAGAGACAAATTTGTGTAAATTCACTACCACCACAGCAATGTGGGCAGAGTTTTCACAGGCTCCCCCTGATCACCGAATATACCAGAGAAACTTCAGAACTGCTTTGAGAAGTTCTTTAGAACAGCTTTGGTAAGACATTCTATCGGCCTCTGTCAACTTAACCGAAAAGTTTCTTCAATAAAAAGGCTAAATTTCGACATTATTCAGTGATTCAAGTAGTTGAATCAATAAGATATAAACCAAGTCATTCAGAGTGATTGATGTGAAATGGTTTATAGCAGAGAAGACCCATACAGTGGTGGGGTTAGGAACCAGGGGTCGTGATGTCTACAACACAAATGTAGCCCTTTTATTTTTTATCCAAAGCCATTCTATGCATGAGCAGCATAGCCAGCTAGATATGTTTGTTTACATTTTCAGTGCAAGGCAATACAAAAACTTTGTCTTTTTGATTGAATTCAATACAGAATTCAAGCACCATTCAAACAAAAACTTTTAAACAGTCAATTATAACTCAAAAGGTTCTATTTTCTTGCACTTTAGATATGAGGCTGTGTATTCATAACCATTTCATGTAATAACTGTGTGGGAGTTCTTAAAAGTGGACATCTGGTTCCCATCACTGCCGCTGTGAACAACTCTAACTCTGAATGAAACACTTCACCTTAAAACACTCTGAATGACTTTGTTTATATCTTATTGATTCAACTAGGCAGAAATAAAAAAAAAATCAGTGAAGTTCCCCATGTAACACTTAAAAATTTGATATCTTCACATTTTAAATATTTATTCAGAACATTCGACAAATAAAAAAAAATTTTTCTAAGTGTTGAAGTTATTGTCCGTGGTGATCAACCATACAAATGATTAAGAAAAAAGGGAGTATTCCTTTAAAATACCACTATCTTTTATAAACTGAAGATACTGAAGAATATACGTTTTCTTCCAGTGCTGTGATGAACTTACTTTTGTTTTTTTGATGTCAGTATCGGTACAGTGCTTAAAACAATCCCAATATTGTAGATGACTACAGTTTCTGATACCGACAGGGCTAAAGTAAAAAGTGAAAAATCAGGTTTTCTGTGAGATCTCAGAAATGAGAATCTTAATTTTTTCATCATATTCTGACCTGTAAACTTT